>NW_027206291.1:1162500-1240000 GCF_024711535.1 Dipodomys merriami
GTAGCTTGGATGGAGGGACTCCTAAGAAACCGGAGGCCTTTCTACTCCATAACTCAAGGGGCAATTAACATGTTTTGTTTGGTTCGTTGGTTGTTTTGTGAGGCATGAGATAAACTTAGGACTTGGCACCTTGCTAAACCTGAGTGGTACCTCCAGCCTCCAGAATTATTATTGTTGTTGTTGTTGTTATTATTATTGTATTAGAACTTGAAGTCAAGGCCTAGGCACCGTCTTTGAGCTTTTTCACTGAAGACTGGTGCTCTACCATTACACAACTCCACTTCTGGCTTTTTGCTGGTTTATTGGAGATAAGAGTCTCATGGACTTGGCTGCCCAGGGCTGGCTTTTGAACCGCGATCCTCAGATCTCAGCCTCCCGAGTAGCTAGGATGACAGGTGTGAGCTGCCAGCACTGGCCCTCATTTTCTGTTTGGTCAAGCCATATCACATGAGCCAATACCATGGGATTGGGCAGCCTGGGATAAGGTTATCTGGGCTTCTGGGTTTGTCTCTAGGGAGGAGGGGAAGGTGGGAGAAAGGGAGGGAGGGGAGGGGGAGCCGAGCAAATCCTCATGTCCCTCTTTTCCCCTGCAGTATCTTCCAACTGAGAAGGGCCTCCAAAATGAGAAGAAGGTTCTGGACAGGATGCACCACGTGGTCCTGGTGTGGGTGGGGCCTGTGCTCCCACTGCTGGTTTTGATTCACCCTGACTACATCAAGCCTGTGCTGAGCGCGTCAGGTAGGCGAACAGGGTCTCTGAGTTAAAAAAAAAAAAAAAAAGGAGGGGTACTGGGAAGGTGGCTCAGGGGTAGAGGGCTTGCCCGGCACATGAGGTCCCAGGTTTGATTCCTCAGCACCATAAGCAGAAAAAGACAGAGTGGTGCTATGGCTCAGGTGGTAGAGTGCTTGCCTTGAGCAAAAGAAGCTCAGGGACAGCTCCTGGGCTGTGTGTTCGAGCCCCAGGACTGACCAGACAACAACAACAAAATCCCACTTCCTCTGGTGTCCTAGGCAAGAATGCCTTCCAGAGGAAGGGACTTGTGAATAGGGCCTTGAGGGACAAGTAGGAGTTCACCAAACAGGAATAGACATGCAGCTTGGAGGAAGAGCTTGACATTCCCACGTGCTCAGCAAGCTCTTACTCATCCTACGAGGGCCTATTTCTCTGGCCCTCTCCTCCAGGAAGCCTTCCTGGGCTCAGCAGATAGAACACACACAGCTCTGTCCTCTGGGACTTGGGGGTGCTGAGTACTTCGGCTTTGGGGGTGAGGGGTACCTGTGTAGTGATCTTCCTCACTCTGTGAATGAGGTTTTGGGGTTCTATCGGTGGTGGTGGAGTTTGACCACTTGAGCCTCTGCCCGGCCTGTACCTGGGGCTCTGGGATTTCAGCATGGTCTTAGATGAGCTGGGAGATGGGATTTTAGGGTGTCTGATCCCAGCTTGGTCTGGGGGTGGGGGGTCTGGGGCCGAATCCGAGGCCACACTCTGACCCTGAGAAGCTTGTCGCTCATAACTTCTCCACGTCGTTTCCCAGCTGGAAAACGAGTGCATTGCGCACACTCAGTATGGAGCGGTTCGAGACGGGGCGTGGCTCAGACGTGGGGGCGTGGCTCTGATGTGGGGGCGTGGCTTGGTCACCAGGAGGGGCGTGGCCTGGCGATAGAGCAGGACTTGGTAGGGCTAGGCTTTGTGATGGGGCGTGGCTTGGTGATAGAGCATGAATTGATAGGGCTGGTCTTGCGGCGGGGCGGGGCTTGTCGTCGAGGGCGGGGCTTGGTGATGGTATGGCTCCAAGGTAAAGCACTCACCCAGACTTCAAGAGGCCGTTTCCACTCTGAATCACTTAATCTCTCTCTCTCTTTCTCTCTCATAATATAAAGTGGGTACGTGCTGTTTGATGTATTGAGTGCCAGTCCTGGGTCTCGAGCTCAGGGCCTGGGCGCTGTCCCTCAACTTGTTCTCACTCGAGGCTGGTGCTCTTCCACTTGAGCCACAGCTGCACCTCCAGCCTTTTGGTGGCTCATGGGGCGATACGAGTCTCGGACTTTCCTGCCCCGGCTGTGTTTGAACCCCGCTCTTCAGATCTCAGCCTCCTGAGCAGCTGGGATGACAGGGGTGAGATTCCAGTGCTATTTTGTTTCCTTGTCTTGCCTTTTGAGACAAAGTTTTGCTGAGGTCAGGCTGGCTTAGAACTGGAGGGCCGCCGCCTCGGCTGGTCTGGGATTAGAAGCCAGCACTACCACGCCCAGCTACATTCTTTCTTTTTAACTTGTTTTTTGGAGGTAGCGTCTGGTTATTAAGGCTTTGAATTTGGGATCTGCCTGTTCTAGGTTTCCCAACGCTGGGATTATAGGTATATGCCACTACGCCCAGTTTATGTTCTTTTTAAGGTGAGTTCATCTAACATACAATTCACGATTTCAAAGAAAGCAGTCAGTGCTAATCGGTGTGTTCATAACGTTGTGCAATCCCTGGTTTCAAAGCATTTCATCACCCTATAAATACTTTGTGCCCATTGAGCAACCACCCAGCTTTCTCCTCTGGGGGATCTCTAACCCGTTCTCTCGGGTTTGCCGGGTCTGCGCCTTGTGTCTGCCCGCTCATGGATGGCGCTCTACCACTTGAGCCACAGCTCCATTTCCAGCTTTTGGGTTCATTGGAGATCAGAGTCTCATGGGGACCTTCCTGCCCGGGCTGGCTTCAAACCACGATCCTCATATGTCAGCCTCCCGAGTAGCTGGGATGACAGGCGTGAGCCACTGGCGCCTGGCTCTACACCCGTGTCTAATGAGCATCTAGTCTCTGGGCGATACTGTGAGGAAGACAGTAATGTCTAGCTAGACACAATTGGGTAGTGCCAGGACCAAGCTGTGACGCCTAACGTGCGGCGTTGTGTGCAAGGAGCTCCTTGGTGCTGGGGGCCTTGGTGTTTTCCTGATCGCACTTCCTCCCAGGTAGGCATCACCAGCCCTTCCAGGTGGAGGGGGAGGATGCGAGAGGCAGCCTGGCGCCCAGCGTCAGGAAGGTTCCTCTGGGGAGAGGACTTGATGCCGGTGGGTTTTGAAGGATGCCTAGGAGTTTGCCAGGCAGCCCGTCAGTACAGATGCGGGGACGTGCTGGGAAGTCGGGTGGGCGGGGGAGGAAAGGCGACTGCGAGGAGAAGGCGCTGTATCTGGAGGTCACCGGGAGCTAGAGCAACAGCCGGCGCCCCGGCCTGGGCGCCCTGCCAGAAGAGGCAAGGCAGGCCGGCCTCCCGCCCGCGTGCCGCCGCCGCCGCCGGGAAGCCGCCTCCGACTTCGGCCGTCTCCCTTTCCGCCCTCCTGCTCCGCGGCCGCGCGTCGCTTCCCGTTCCCACGCCGCCCTGCGCGCCCGCGGGCAGGGCGTGGAGCCCAGTCACCGCGGGCCGGGCCGGGCCGGGCAGCGCCCCGCCTGGGGGTGCGGGGGGGGGGGGGGCGGCGCTGGGCGCGCTGGGCGGGCGCGCGGCCCCGGGAGCGCGTGCGCGCGCCCCCGGGAGCGCGTGCGCGCGCGGCCAAGGCGGAGTCCCGGTGACGTCACTGCAGCTTCAGCCACTACCATCCGGTCCCCTCCCCACTGGGTCCCAAAGCTGTCCAGTGTATAGAAAGGGGGGTCACCTGTGCGTGCCTGCATCCATCCACCCATCCACCCACCTATCCACCCATCCACCCATCCACCATCCACCCATCCACCATCCATCCACCCATCCACCCATCCACCATCCACCCATCCACCATCCATCCACCCATCCATCCATCCACCCATCCACCCATCCATCACCTATCTATCTACCATCCATCCACCCATCTATCCATTCACCCATCCACCCACCCATCCACCCATTCACTCATCTATCCACCAGCCATCCACCCATCCATCCACCTATCTACCATCCATCCACCTATCCATCCATCCACCCACCTATCCACCCATCCACCATCCATCCACCCATTCACCCATCTATCCACCCTCCATCCACCCATCCACCCACCTCTCCACCCATCCATCTACCATCCATCCACCCATTCACCCAACTATCCACCATCCATCCACCCATGCACCCATCCATCACCTATCTATCTACCATCCATCCACCCATCTATCCATCCATCCACCCACCCATCCATCCATCTATCCATCCATTCACCCATCCATCCACCCATTCACTCATCTATCCACTATCCATCCACCCACCATCCACCTATCCACCATCCATCCACCCACCCACCCACCCATCCATCCACTCATCCATCTCTCCATCCATCCACCCATCCATCTACCCACTAACCTGTCCACAAGGAGACCATGCATGAATACATACACCTATCCATCCATCTACCCATCCATCAATCATCCATTCATCATCCACCCAACATCCTTTCATGAATCCATCAGCCATCCACCCACCCATCATCCATCCACCCACTTTTCCAGTGATCCATCTACTCCTCTATCTATCTATCTATCTATCTAATCATCCATACAGCAGTCTCTCTGTCCTTCTGCCCACTAGTCTATCCATCCTCTATCCACCCACCCACAATCCATCCATTCATCTACCCACCTCTCCAGCAATCCACCCCCTCCCCATTCACTCATTCACTTCCCCATCCATCTCTCCACCCATCCATTAACTTGCTCTTTCAGTCGGCCATCCTTTGATTCACTCATTGCTTCACCAATGAAAAGTTTCAAGTATCGATAATCAATGTGGTCTTTCTCCAAGTCCACCCCTGGGTGCATACAACCCCTTGTTTGGTGGGGTCAGAGGGAGAGCAGTAGCCACATCCAGGCCAGAGGCTGAGGGCAGAGGGTGGGAGTCACTGGGTGATGCTTCTCTGGCATCCAATGGGGCCTGAGGAGGGCGGCACCATCTTGAGCCAGGGCTGGACGGAGGCGGGGCTTTGAAGAGGAGCTGAGTCACTAGTGCTATAGAGCTTGACTGGTGTGTGACCTGGGAGATTATTTCTACTAGGAGCCCGCAGGGAGGACCGTGAGGGAGGGTGGAGAGGGCGGGGTGGGAGGGGAAGGGAGGGGACATCCCGGTGGCTTGAGCTGGCAGAAAAGAATGGAGCCAGCCTGTGTCACCTGCCTGTCATCCTAGCTACTCAGGAGGATCTGAGGATCAAGAATCAAAGCTAGCCTGGGCAGGAAAGTCCTTGAGTCTCTGATCTCCAATAAACCACCAGAAAACCAGAAGTGGCGCTGTGGCTCAAGTGGTAGAGAACCTGCCTTGAGCTGAAGAGCTGAGGGACAGCGCCCAGGCCCAGAGTTCAGGCCCCACGACCTGGGGTTCTCAGGAGGGCAAGGCGGAGCCTTGGGTGCTAGGCTGAGCTTGAACTTGGCCTTCAGGAGCCCTGGGAGGAGTGACTGGACTGGCGGGGAAGAGACCGGAGGTCAGGGCCCGGAAAGCAGAACCAAGGCATGACATGGGCAGAGGTCAAGGGTCAGATGTGCATCTTTGAACTATGAACTATGGCCTCTTCCCTACCAACCCCCACCCTCCCAACCCCCCCCCACTCCCCCGCTTAACTCAGGGTCTCGGTTCTGTTCCTGAGCTTTTGCTTAAGGCAAGCGCTCTACCACTTGAGCCACAGCGCCACTTCTGCCTTTTTGAGTCATTTGTTGGAAACAGGAGTCTCACGGGGGCTTTTTTGCCTGGGCCGACTTCGAACTGTGATTCTCAGCTCGCAGCCTCCTGATGGAGCTGGGGTGACGGGTGTGAGCCGCTCGTGCCCAGCTGACCTCAACTCTCTCCACAGCTGCCGTGGCTCCCAAGGATGACTTTTTCTACAGCTTCCTGACGCCCTGGCTGGGTGAGGGAATGGAGGGGAGGCCGGGGTGGGGACTTGAAGGAAGGGGGCAGGGGGCAAAGAAGGGGGGAAGGGGATGTGGAGGAGCAGGAGAGGCCCCCCAACTTCCACCCTCGGGCCCTAGGGGACGGACTTCTGCTCAGCAAAGGTGACAAATGGAGCCGCCATCGGCGCATGCTCACGCCCGCCTTCCACTTCGACATCCTGAAACCCTACATGAAAATCTTCAACCAGTGCTCTGACATTATGCATGTGAGTGTGCGGGCCCTGGACTGGCGTGGGCGGGGGATGGGTGGGGAGAGGCTGGATAGGGGGGTGTTGCGGGGGGCCTCCCTTCCCAGGGTCACAAACCAGGCCCTGTGATCACCACGCCCATGTGGCCACGTGTGTGTGTGTGTGTGTGTGTGTGTGTGTCTGTGTCTCTTCCAGGCGAAATGGCGGCGTCAGATGGGCCAGGGCTCCATGGCCTCCTTCGACATGTTTGAGCACGTGAGCCTCATGACCCTGGACAGCCTCCAGAAGTGTGTGTTCACCCACAGCAGCAACTGCCAGGAGTGAGTGAGGCCTCCCTCCAGCCTCAGTTTCCTTACCAGCCCTACCCGCAATGGCCCCTGGTCACCGTGTGAGCATCAATGGTGCAAATCAAGGACTTGCACGCCGTGACTGCTCCCAAAATGCTACTCCCCCCACCTTCATTTGTCCACAAAGACGGGTGCGATTCTGCGGAAGCAGCCCACCCCTCCCCATATTGTGTTCTTTGATTTATTTATTTTGCCAATACCCGCATTTGAATTGAGGGTCTCCTGCTCTTGAGTGGCTTGTTTGCTCACAACTGGCACTTTTCCACTTGAACCACGTCTCCAGTTCTGATTTGAGATGGTTATTGGGAGAAAGAATGTCTCAGGCTTTTCTACTCAGCTTGGCCAGAAAGAATGTCTCAGGCTTTTCTACTCAGCTTGGCCTCAAACCATGATCCTTGAGATATCAGTCTCCTACTGAGTAACTAAGAGTACAGGTGTAAGCCGCCAGTGCCCAGCTCCTTTCCTTCTTTCTTTTTGGCAGTATTAATATTTGAATTCAGCCCTTGTGCTTGCTGAGCAGGTGCTCTAGCCACTTGAGTCATGTCCCCTTTTCATTTTAGTTCCCCCCACCAACAGAGTCTACAGTTTTTCCCCTCAGGACTGGTTTCAGATTACAAGCCTCCTATTTATGTCTTCCAGGTAGCTGGGATCACAGATGTATGTGACCATGCCCGGCTCGTTGGCTGAGATGCAGTCTTGTTTGCTTTCTTAGCCTAACTATGAACTGTGATCCTTGAGATCCTCACGTCCCCTTCCCCCCAATCCCCAATCCCCAATGGCTAGAATTACAGGTGTGAGCCACCCTCTGGGCCTTTATTTGGGGACTATCGCTATGTAGCCCAGGTTGACCTCAAATTCATCATTCTCCTACTTCAAATTCCCAAGTGTCAAGATCATAGGTGTGTGCCACCAGTGCATCCCGAGCCTCAGTTTCCCTGTTTCACTGAGGCGACAGTGCCTGATTCTTTTTTTTTTTTTTTGTCGGTCGTGGGGCTTGAACTCTGGCCTGGGTGCTGTCCCTCAGCTCTTCAGCTCAAGGCGAGCGCTCTACCACTTGAGCTACAGCGTCTCTTCCGGTTTTCTGGTGTTTTATTGGAGATAAGAGTCTCACAGTCTCTCCTGCCCGGGCTGGCTTTGAACCGCGATCCTCAGATCTCAGTCTCCTGAGTAGCTAGGATTACAGGCGTGCGCCACCAGCGCCCGGCTTCAGTGTCTGATTCTTTTGGGGTGAAATGGTGTGGCAGTTGTCCTGACACTCAGGTGCTTCATATTTGTTGGATGAATGAACATAGTAATTATTACCTTGGTTCATTCATCCCCTGCTGAGGGCGGGGCTCGCGGCTGGAGGCGTGGCTCTGTAGAAGGGGCGTGGTTCCCTGCTGGGGTGGGTAACCCGGCACACTGGTTGGGCGCGGCTCAGCGTCGGGGGCGGGGCTAGGCAGGGAGCGTGACACTGAGGAGGCATGTGTTCCTGGGAGGTGTAGTTCAGTGGTAGGGGCGTGGCTACTGTGGTCCAGCAGTCAGGGAGGCCTGGGCGCTGGGGGCGGAGCCTAGGGCGGGGCGGGGTTAGGCAGTGAGGGGGCGTGGCACCGCAGAGGCGTGCCTTATGCTGAGGCGTAGTTACGGACTAGGGGCGTGGCTAGCGTTAGGGGGTGGTCCGGCGGTCCAGGGCACGCCTCGGCGCTGGGGGCGCGGCTAGGCCCCAGGGGCGTGGCTCCTCACCTGGCCGCTGGTCCTGCTTTCCATCCCCCAGCCCACCCGCCCTGCCCGAAGGACGTGCTTCCGTTACTCCATCTAACGAATCGCCCGGTGGAGGTGGGAGCCGGGTCGGGGTCGGGGCCGGGCGGCTCACGGCTCCTCTTGCTCCCGGCAGGAAGATGAGCGATTACATTTCGGCCATCATCGAGCTGAGCGCGCTGGTGGTGCGGCGCCAGTACCGGCTGCACCACTACCCGGACTGCATCTACTACCGGACGGCCGACGGGCGGCGCTACCGCCGGGCCTGCGACGTGGTGCACCGCTTCACCACCGAGGTCATCCAGGAGCGGCGGCGGGCGCTGCGGCGGCAGGGCGCCGAGGCCTGGCTGAAGGCCAAGCAGGGCCGGACGCTGGACTTCATCGACGTGCTGCTGCTGGCCAAGGCGAGGGGGCCGGCCGGGGGCCGGGGGGCCGGGGCGGAGGAGCCGGGCGGGGGTCTGGGGGGCCGGGCCGGGGGTGGGCCGGGCCGGGGGGGACCTGGGGGGGGCCGGGCCTGGGGAGCCGGGCGGGGGCCGGGGGGCCGGGCCTGGGGAGCCGGGCGGGGGCCGGGCCGGGGGGGACCTGGGGGGAGCCGGGCCGGGGGAGACCTGGGGGGGCCGGGTCGGGGGGGGTCGGGGGGCCGGGCGGGGGGGACCTGGGGGGGCCGGGCGGGGGTCGGGGGGCCGGGCCGGGGGAGACCTGGGGGGGGCCGGGTCGGGGGGTCGGGGGGCCGGGCCGGGGGAGACCTGGGGGGGCGGGTCGGGGGTGGGCAGGGGGCCAGGCCGGGGTCTCAGGGGGCCGGGCCGCCACCGCGGGCCCTGCAGGCGGCCCGGCTGCTTTAATCTAACACGAAGGATTCCAGCCCTTAGAAACTAACCCAGGACTTTGGATCGTTTTTCCTTGTTGATGATTTGTTTTTGTCGGTCCTGGGCCCTGAACTCGGGGCCTGGGCGCTGTCCCTCAGCTCTTTCACTCAGGGCTGGCGCTGTACCATTTGAGCCACAGCTCCATTTCTGGTTTTCAGGTAGTTCGTTGGAGATAAGAGTCTCCCAGACTTCCCTGCCTGGGCTGGCTTTGAACCGTGATCCTCAGATCTCAGCCTCCCAGAGGCTAGCAGCATCAGACTCATTTATATTTTTGATCTTGGTCCCATTACTCTTCTCCTCAGTTTCCTCAATTACGGTGATCATAAGACCTGGAGACAGGTCTTGGAGGCATGGCTTGGCAACACCTACCCAACAAGTCCAGTTTGAAGCCCTGACTTCAGATCTTAGTCCCTCCATCACCACCCCCACTACCACTGATTAATAATAATAATAACGATCTGATGACAGTTGTTGGGGCATCAGTGGGAAATGTGGTGTTGAAGACTGCTTAGAAGATAAAGCTAAGCACCACACAATGACATTTTGGTCAACAATGAACCACATCATAACATCCTATCACCCAGGCTGGGGCTCTGCGGTGGAGCCCTTGTCTACTATGTACAAGGCCCTGGTTTCCATTCCAGCACTACACACACACACACACACACACACCTAGATTAATTAGTGGCATTACAGCTTCCTTGGGGGGGGGGGCCTCTGGAGTAGTGGGGGAGCAGAAATTCACTGCGCACCCTCTCCTGTTCTTTCCAGGATGAAGACGGGAAGGAACTGTCCGATGAGGACATCCGAGCCGAGGCGGACACCTTCATGTTTGAGGGTAAGGTACAGGGGTGGCTGAGTGAGCACTGAAAAGGGCACTGGGAGCCCCTGGGTGGCGAAAGCACCTGCTCCCGTCTGCTGAGGTGTGGTCTTTCCCATCCCCCCCTGGGCTTGCAGGTCACGACACCACATCCAGCGGGCTGTCCTGGGTGCTGTTCAACTTGGCCAAGTACCCCGAATACCAGGAGAAGTGCCGGGAAGAGATCCAGGAAGTCATGAAAGGACGGGATCTGGAGGAACTGGAGTGGTCAGTGTGGAAAGTCAGGGGGCTGAAGAGGGAAGCCAAAGAGAAAACCAGAAGGGAGGCATGGTCAAGGGGTAGAGTGTCAGCCTTGGGTACGAAAGCGAAGCAAGAGGCCCTGATTTCAAGCCTCCAATACCCACCCATACACACAGAAGGAAGGAAGGAAGGAAGGAAGGAAGGAAGGAAAGAAGGAAGGAAGGAAGGAACACCAGCTGGGATTGTAACTCCTATTGTTGAAAGCTTGCCTAACATATGAAGCTCTGGGTTCAAGTTCCACAACAAAGAAGCAAAGCAAAAAAGCAATCACGAGCTGGGAATGTGGCTTAGTGGTAAAGTGCTTGCCTAGCACAGATAAAGCCCTGGGTTCGATTCCTCAGTACCACATAAACAGAAAAAGCTAGAAGTGGTGCTGTGGCTCAGGTGGTAGACTGCTTATCCTTGAGCAAAAGAAGCTCAGGGACAGTGCCCAGGCCTCAGAACTGGGGGGAGAAGGGGAAGCAATCAGCCAACCAAAACAAAACAAGCCTGCCTGGCATGGTGGTGCATCCCGATAATCTCAGCACTCAGAAGGTGGAGGCAGATGGATGGATCTACACGTGACAGTAACAACAATCAAAACAAAAAGTCCCAAAATACACCCCCATCCCTCCCCCATGGAACTTAGCTATTTTGATTAGTCAGTGGTCTAATGTGTGTGTGTGTGTGTGTGTGTGTGTGTGTGTTGGTCCTGGGGCTTGAACTCAGGCACTCCTGAAGCTGCTTCTCTGCCTGCATGTGTGCGCGTGTGCACGCATGCGTGTGCTGGGGAGTCACGCCCCTCTGCTCTGCAGGGATGATCTGACGCAGCTGCCCTTCACCACCATGTGCATCAAGGAGAGCCTGCGCCAGTTCCCACCGGTGACCCTGGTCTCCCGCCGCTGCACAGAGGACATCAAACTTCCAGATGGGCGTGTCATCCCCAAAGGTGCGCACCGTGTGCCCCGCTCAGGGGCCTGGCTGCACGGGGCAGCTGGCTAGCTGGGCCTGTTGCTTTGGAGGGTGACTGGTGAAACCAAGTGTGTCATATAGGGGAGCTGGGGAAGAGCGAGCCCGGGTAGGAAGGAAGGAACTGGGGTGGCCAGCTGGCCCCAGGAAAGGGGCAAGATGGCAGGGGACTCTTTTAAATTCCAACTGTCCCTTGGTGATCAAGGTTGGGAATCTAGAAAGTTCCAAGACCTAGGCCTTGGGTGTCAATCCACCTGGCCTGTGGGCTGTTACACACACAGATCTTCCCAGCTGTGTGGGGTGAGGGATGGGTTCCAGGGAGAGACGGGAGGGGAGAGGATGCTCATAAATGGGGGGATGTTTTCATCCGTCCTGGGGAGGAAGGGAGGAAGGGAGGAAGGCCAGGGGGCTTCCGTCCGGGAGGAGGCCCGTCTTCAAGGGTGCGGGTTGTGAGGGGCCTTGCCCTCCAGCCCGAGGGCAGCAGGGCGCCAAGGCGGTGACCGGCCGGGCCAGCCATGGCAGCTGGGGGAGGTGGTAGGGAGAGGCAGGGGGAGTAGACAGGGCCCAAGAAGTTTCTAGAGAGGGATGATTGGGAAGTGGCGGCAGATGGCTCCCGAGAATAAAGTGGATCTGGGGAGGGAGGGAGGGGGCGTTGGTGGAGGAGGCCTCCTGACCCTGCCGCCCGCCCCCGTGACCTTGGTCTGTCCCCACAGGAGTCATCTGTTTGATCAGCATCTACGGAACCCACCACAACCCCACGGTGTGGCCTGACTCCAAGGTGAGCGCGTGCGCGTGGGGCTGCGGAGCGTCAGCTGGGCTAGCCCCGCCCCCAGGCTCACCCCAGGCTCTTCCGTCTAGGTGTACAACCCCTTCCGCTTCGACCCCGACCAGCCACAGCAGCGGTCGCCGCTGGCCTACGTACCCTTCTCTGCGGGGCCCAGGTAAGGGACTCAGTTTCCCCCGGGGCGGCGGCGACCACGCCCTCCCCACCCGTCATTCCCTCCAACCCCAGTCCGTTCTGCACGGACCCCTCCCCAGGAAAGCAGGAGACCCTGCCGGCGCCGGCCCAGCTCAGGGGCCCAGCTCAGGGGCCCGGCCCAGCTCAGGGGCCCAGCTCAGGGGCCCAGCTCAGGGGGCCCAGCTCAGGGGCCCAGCTCAGGGGGCCCAGCTCAGGGGCCCAGCTCAGGGGCCCGGCCCAGCTCAGGGGGCCCGGCCCAGCTCAGGGGGCCCGGCCCAGCTCAGGGACCCGGCCCAGCTCAGGGGCCCAGCTCAGGGGGCCCAGCTCAGGGGCCCGGCCCAGCTCAGGGGCCCAGCTCAGGGGCCCGGCCCAGCTCAGGGGCCCGGCCCAGCTCAGGGGCCCAGCTCAGGGGGCCCGGCCCAGCTCAGGGGCCCAGCTCAGGGGGCCCGGCCCAGCTCAGGGGCCCAGCTCAGGGGGCCCGGCCCAGCTCAGGGGGCCCAGCTCAGGGGCCCGGCCCAGCTCAGGGGCCCAGCTCAGGGGCCCAGCTCAGGGGCCCAGCTCAGGGGCCCGGCCCTGAGCTTCTCGAAGTCTCACCTCGTTGTCACTCGTCCCCCAGGAACTGCATCGGACAGAGCTTCGCCATGGCGGAGATGCGCGTGGTCGTGGCGCTGACGTTGCTGCGCTTCCGCCTGAGCGTGGACCGCACGCGCAAGGTGCGGCGGAAGCCCGAGCTCATCCTCCGCACCGAGAACGGCATCTGGCTCAACGTGGAGCGGCTGCCTCCGCGGGCCGCCACGGACCCGGGCCCAGGCCCCGCCCAGGAGGCCCAGGCCCCGCCCAATAAGGCCTAGGCCCCGCCCAGAGAGATCCAAGGAAGCCACATTCCCGCCCAGGAGGGGGACAGGCCACGCCCTGATGGCGCAGGCCACGCCCCAAGAGAATAAGCCACGCCCCCTCGAAGTCCAGGCTTCACTCCTCAAGGGCCGGGCTCCGCTAGCAGCAGCAGCCGGTTGGTTGTGGCCACGCCCCCAAGGCAAAGGCCCCGCCCCCTGACATCCTTATCCCGCCTCTATCCGCCCCTGGGCTTGAGAGACCAGGCTGTGCAAGCCATGCCCGCCATGCCCCTTGCCTTAAGCCATGCCTCCCAGGAACGAATGGCAGGCCACGCCCCCGCGGTGTCGTGTTTCGTGCCCCGCCCACAGGCTTCTGAGGTGTCAAGCCCCGCCTCCCCGCTGGCTGGACCAGGCTGGCTGGCTTCCACGCGGAGGACCGCGGCGGACCGCGAAGCTGGAGCCCAGGGTGGGATCCGGGAGCCCCTCGAGTCACGTGGGGACAGCTCAGGACCCCAAGTCTGCAGTCAGACTTGGGCTTTCGTCGTTTGATAAACCCAGATCCCCCGCGAAGCCCCTTCCCTCTTGCTGCCTGTTCTGATTTTGAAGAATAAAAGCCAGAGCGGGCAGGTGTCACTGGCAAAGCACCGCCAGCCCGGGCACAGCTGATGGGCTCGGCCCTCGCTTCCATGGGGGAGTCGCTCCCTCTGCTGGACGGCCGGGAGACCACAGGCAGATTCCGGGTCGTGTGCGGGCCAAGCCCAGCTCCTTGGATTTGAGTGACCGTGTGTGCAGGCCTGATGTTCACGGCTGGAGTCCCTGACAGGACATTCACAGGACCTCTGCCCTATCAAGCAGCCTGGTATCCGGTCTGGGGGGGTAAAGACCCCGGCTACCTCGCTCTGGGAGGAACAATACTGAGGATTTGTGTTTGGTGCTCTCTCTTCCTTTCACTTCTGACCCCTCCCCCCACCTTCCCATCTCACCTCCCCACTGTCCTGCTGGGTTCCCGAGATCAACTCCCTGAGACCATTCGCTGTTGAATTCTTGTCATTTCCAAATAAAATATTTGCACTTGATGCCTTGGCTGGCTCTGCTATTCTGATTTGCACCTGTCAGACACTCTACGGTGTCAGCCGCTCTTCCAACTCTAGCTCGGTTAGCTTTCCTTGTTTTTTAAAATAGGATCTGGCTCCATGATCACAGCTGGACTGATCCTCCTATTGATGCTTCCTGATAGACAGGTGTGTACCACTGTGTCCAGCTTTGTATTGGTTGAGATGGGGTCTCATGAACTTTTTGCCTAGATTGGCCTGAAACCTAAAGCCTCCAGATCTTAGACTTCTGAGCAGTTAGGATTACAGGTGTGAGTCACCATACCTAGTTTTATATCTCCTTTGGACTCCTTCCTGTTTCCTAATAATCCCCCTTTCTACTTTTATGTCTTCTTTAACTGTAGGTTCCACGTGAGGTAAACTTTATTTATTTTGTTCAAGACCAAAACTCAAACTCGGTATCTGACACTTTCCCTCAGTGGCTGGTGCTCTACCAGTTGAGCCATGCCTCCAACCCCCTGATATTACCTGAGTCTTGCTTGTTTCATCTGGCATGATCTCTAGGTCCATTTATTTTCATGCATGACATCATTTCGTCTTTATGTCATCATCGTGACATTTTTATGGCTAAATAACACTCCATATAAGCAACATTTTTTTAAAAACATTCATTTGGGGCTGGGATATATAGCTCAGTGGCAAAGCGCTTGCCTAGCAAGTGCAACATCCTGGGTTAGATCCCAGTACCAAAAAAGAAAAGACAAAAAAAATACAGTTAAAACACATTCATTTATCCATTGATGGGCACATAGGCTGTTTTCATGACTGGGTTATTGTGAATAGTGTCATACTAAACATAAATGGGCAGGTGTTCTTTTGTCAGTTATGGGGCTTGAACTCAGGGCCTGGGACCTGTCCCTGAGGTTTTAAAGCAAGCACTCTACCACTTTGAGCCACAGCTCCACTTCCAGGTTTTTGGTGGTTTCAGATGAATCTTATGGATTTTCCTGCGCAGGCTGCTTCTAACGTTGATCCTCAGATTTCAGCCTCCTGAGGAGTCAGTATTACAAGAATGAGCCATCAGTGCCTGGTTTGGTGATTTACTTTCTTTCTCTATTTTTGTCAGCTTGGGGCTTGAAGTCAAAGCCTGGGCGCTGTTTCTGAGATCTTCTGCTTAAGGCTAACACTCTACCACTTTCTTCCACAGCACCATTTCCAGTTTTGTGTGATTAATTGGAGATAAAAATCTCCAATTAAGATTAGCCCAGCCAGACTCCAGTGGCTCATGCCTGTAATCCTAGCTACTCAGGAGGTTGAGATCTGAGGATCGCAGTTCGAGGCCAGCCCAGGCAGGACAGTCCCCGTGAGACTCTGATCTTCAATTAAACACTCACTCAAAAGCTGGAAGTAGAGACGTGGCACAAGTGGCACAGCACTAGCCTTGAGCAAAAAAGCACAGGGACAGCATCTGGGCCTTGAGTTCCAGCCCCGGGACCGGTACAAAAACAGAAAGAAAAGTAAATCTTGACTCCACTCCAATGTCCTTACTTGAGCAGGAATTCTGTTTCTTTCTGTAGAATTCTGGCTGCAGGCCCAGGCCACAGAAAAGGCCTCAAGTAGGTTACCTGTGGTTTGGCCGGCGCGAAGGGCGCCTTGGAGCCCGGGACCACCATTCATTCTGCACGGGCTCCCTGCCAGTCTTCAGAGTCACAGCAGGACGGCAGCCCGGGGAAGGAGGGACTTCCGGTGGGGCTGGCTTCCGGTGGGGGTGGCCGCCGGAAGCGAAGGCCTGCGGCTGGCCCGGGCCTGCGGGTAGGCCTTGCGAGCTTCCGCGCGCGTGGCGATGCAGCTGCCGGGGTTGCTCCGTCCCCGGCCCCGGGAGTGCGTGGCGGCCCGGGCCCTGCCGAGGCTTCTGCTCCGGTGGGGAGGCCAGCGCGCCCCGCCATCCCGAGCCCCCCTCGGCCTCCCGGCCCCACAGTGCAGTCCTTTCTCAAGTGAGGAATTTGGGGAAAAGTCCAGACATCTCCAAGAACTGTTAGAACCAAGAAAAACAGGAGAAGGGGAGCCTGCAGCGAGCCAGCAGAGCAAGACGTTTCAGGCAGAGAAACTCCAGGGCAGCCATTCGAAGGAAAAAGTCGGAAGAGAAAGCCTGGGATGTGTTCTGATCAACACCGGTTAAACCCCAACCCGGGCACAAAGGGAAGACCTGGGATAAGAACTTTGCCTTGATGACTGATTGCCTTGGTTGCTGGAATCATAATCGCCATTTGTAATCACTCACTGCTGGCTCTGCTCCTGTAACTTAGCTTCTTTGCTGATTACAAAACTACCACTGACCACCCCATGGATCTTGCCTTCAAATACCTTGAGCTAGCCGGGCGCCGGTGACTCACGCCTGTCATCCTAGCTACTCAAGAGGCTGAGATCTGAAAATCATGGTTCAAAGCCAGCCCGGGCAGGAAAGTCTGTGAGACTCTTATCTCCAATGAACTACCAGAAAAACGGAAGTGGCGTGATGGCTCAAGCAGGCTCAAGCAGTAGAGTGCTCACCTTCAGCTGAAGAGCTGAGGAACAGTGCCCAGGCCCAGAGTTCAAGCTCCACAAACGACAACAACCAAAAAAAAAAAACCCTGATCCAGGTGCTGGTGGCTCACGCCTGTCATCCTAGCGACTCAGGAGGCTGAGATCTGAGCATCACAGTCAAATCCAGCCCAGGCAGAAAAGGCTGTGAAACTCTTATCTCCAATGAACCACTAGAAAACCGGAAGTGGTGCTGTGGCTCAAGCGGTAGAATGCCTTGAGCTGAAGAGTTCAAGGACAGCATCCAAGCCCAGAGTTCAAGCCCCTGACAGACTCTCTCTCCCTCTCCCTCCCCGCCCCCTATTTGAATTTGCTGCTGTTCTTCACTGTCCCTATAGTGGAGAAAGTCGCTGCACCGCTAATGAAGACTCCTAGTCTGAGTGACTGAGTGTTGGTGACTCTCTTCACCAATTGTGGGTTCTAGTCCCACTGGCCCCAGGAAGTTGGGGTACTTGAGAATCTTTGCCTCATTTTGTCTCACTGGGCAGCTTCACGCTTCAAACTCACCTGCATTTGGGATCCTGCCTGAGGTAGAGAAGGCTCAGACCAGCACACAGGGGAACTTGGGACTGTTTTTGGACAAAACATGCCCCCCACACACACCTTTTCTGAGCCCTGAGAGGGCCGTTGCTGTCCACCAGCTAGGACTCTGCCCCGAGCCTCCTGACTGCCCTCCCCATGGGCTCCTCGTTCCTCTTAGCCTTCCCCTCTGCCACTTCTCCTCTGCCCTCTCTGAAGCTGAGGACTCCAGATGTTTCTCCAGATGAGCCCTTTATCTCCACAGTCAGACCCAGAGAGTCAGCCTGGCTGGATTCTTTGTACCTCAACCAAGAAATCCCAAATTGCTCAGCTACAGTGCTCTACCACTTAAACCACACCTACAGCATTCTGTTTCTGCTCTTAAAAGTCATGACCAAGCCAGGTGCCAGTGGCTCACACCTGTCATCCAACAGCTCAGGAGGCTGAGATCTGAGGATCACCATTCAAAGCCAGCCTGGGCAGGAAAGTCTGGAAGACTCTTCTTTTTTTAAATATATATATATATATATTTTATTGTGAAAATACTATACAGAGGGGTTACAATTACATGGGTAAGATAATGAGTACATTTCTTATCAAGCATTGTAGCCTTCTTTGTTTCCCCTTCCCATCCCTTCCCATCCTCCCCCACCCCCCACCAAAGTTGTAAAGTTCATTTTCGACATAACAACTTGTACATCTCATTGTTGCAATGGGTCCACCTGTATCCCTGTTTTAACAATTTGATTTTTCCCTTCCCCTCCACAAATTATAGTGACATCAAATACAGTGAAAGCAGGGGTTATACTGTGGGGGAGGGACACACAAAGCAACAAAGAACAGGAGACTCTTATCTCCAATAAACCACCCAGACAACTGGAAGTGGCGCTGTTGCTCAAGTGGTAGAGCTTCTGAAGTGGTAGAGCGTTGGCCTTGAGCTGAAGAGCTGAGGGACAGCGTTCAGGCCCAGAATTCAAGCCCCATGACCTAACAAAAAAAAAAAAAAAAAAAAAAAAAAAAGCCATGGCCAATCCTAGCTACTCAGGAGTTTGAGATCCGAGGATCACAGTTCAAAGCCAGCCAGGCCAGCAAAGTCCATGAGACTCTTTACCTCCAATGAACCACTAGAAAACCGAAAGTGGTATTGTGGCTCAAAGTGGTACAGTATTAACCTGAAGCAAAAAGAGCTCAGGCACAGTGCCCAGGTGCTGAGCTGAAACCCCACAACTGGCCAAAAAAAAAGGCAACTGAACCCACACCTTGCGCTGACTGAAGGCAGGACTTGAACCCTTGTCAGTTGTGCAGCTAGTGAGTTAGAGATTCATGTCCAGAGCCTCAGAATTCTCCAGGAGAAATGGAACATTGCATCTTCTCTGCTCAACCTCAGGGGCTCTGGGGAGATGATCTGAGACAAGACTTGATCTAGCCCTGATCTCCTGGGCCCTGAACTCCAAATTCATGCTGTTACTTGCCGTCCTTAGCCTTTGGGAGGGCTGATAGAGCAGAAGGTGCTGATTCCTGAGAGTCCATTGTCAGCCTGTGACCCTGAGTTGTTTCCCTGTGTGCCTTCCCAGCTGTCCTTGCCCTCAGACCTTGGCTGCCTGCCCAGTGTGGGAGGGTGCAGCTGGGTCTGCAGGGGATTGGCTAGTGCACCACAGCCTGGCCTCCTCCTCAGTAGCCAGAGACAAGGAAGTCCCAGATGAGGGAAGCGGAGTTGGTGAGAGAGAAGTTGCTCCTGAAAGAAGGTGCCACACTGGGGAAGGTGGTCGCAGCCTGAAAGGGGGCGGGCACTGCGCCAGGTCGGGGGGGCTCCAGGGAGCCAGCGGGCTCCAGAGACTGGTGGTTTCTGGGTAACATTCTCTCATGACTTCCCCCTTGACTCCAAGTCGGTGATCTAGACTCCTCCCCATGTCTACCTTTGTCTCGCCTCTCCAACCTCTGTTCCTCCTCTCCACTCCCACCACTGCTTCCCTGGGATTGTCTTCTCTTTACCAGCACGCACGCTCCATGCCTCTGTGTTCCTGGAGTTCCCGGATCATCTCCTGAGCTCCCCTCTGTCCCTCGGTCCCAGGATGCTGCAGCTGAGTCTGTCCTACCTGGGCCTGGGCTGGCTGCTGACCATCTCTCCGTGGACGCTCCTGATGCTGGCCGGAGCCTCATGGCTTTTGGCTCGACTCCTGACCTGGACCTACGCTTTCTATGACAACTGCTGCCGTCTTCGATGCTTCCCACAGCCCACCAAACGGAGCTGGTTTTGGGGTCACCTGGGCCTGGTGAGCACGATGGGTCAAGAGCCCACGGTGGTTTCCCAAGGAGTAGGGAATGGGCTTAAGGCACGGGGGGGGGGGAATGTTTGAGGCTTAGGATAGCAGAAAAGTGAGGCAGAGAGGCCGCGCGAAGCTTCTCTTTCTTCATATCCTGCCCAGTCCATTCCTGTCCTCAGTCCACTCACATTTCAGGCTATTCTGTCATGAGTGCATCCCTGGATTATTGGGGGTCATAGGATGGGCAACACCAAACACAGATCCCCCTTCCACTGGCTCAGTTTCTACCCTTGAATTTGAGGCCTACTTTGTGGACCACATAGAGTCTCCACCCTGTGCGAATCATCTCTGTTGGCCTCAGGCAAGTGTACACCTATCTCTGAACTGCTACGAGTGAGACCCCCTGCAGTTGCTAGCAGGACACCGTAGGGGCAGCGCGTCCTTTTCTTATCTTCCTCTCTCTCCACCAACAAGTACCAATGGACCTCATTTCTTTTCTTTTCTTTTTTTTTTTTTTGCCAGTCCTGGGGCTTGAACTCAGGGCCCAGGTGCTATCCCTGAGCCTCTTTGTGCTCAAGGCCGGCGCTCTACCACCTGAGCCACAACGCCACTTCCGGCTTTTTCTGACTAGTTTATTGGAGATCAGAGTCTCACAGACTTTCCTGCCTGGACTGGCTTCAAACCATGATCCTCAGATTTCAGCTTCCTGAGTAGCTAGGATTGCAGGCGTGAGTCACCAGTGCTGGCATGAATAAAATGTGACCTTTTTTCTTGGGACAGTCATGGGACTTAAACTCTCAGAGCCTGGATGCTGTCCCTGAGCTTTTGCTCTACCACTTGAGCCACGGTTCCACTTCCAATTTTTTTTGCTAGTTAATTGCTTTATTGGTGGGAGAGAAGAGTCTCATGGGCTTTCCTGACTAGCCTGGATTCAAACCACAATCCTTACATCTCAGCCTCCTGAGGAGCTGGGATTACAGGCATCAGCCACAGTGCCAGGCTGTTATTATTTCTTTCATCCCTCTCTTCATCTCTTCCACCCATCCATCATTCATACTCCTATGTAGGGCAAGAAACAGAGGAAGAGAGGAAGGAATCAGAGAGACGGACTGAAAAAGAGAGAGATGCACGGGAACCAAAAGAGACAGCTGTGGACGACAGAGGTTGCCCGGTGGCAGCACAGATGAACTCTCGGGAGAAGCGGAGGACAGGGGCAGGCTGGGGTGGCCCCGATGGCCTCCGGCCCGAACTGGCCTCGGCTTCTCCTTCCCTAGACGAAAAGCAACGAGGAAAGCATGAAGCTGGTGGAGGAGCTGGGCCGCTGCTTCCGAGACGTCCACCTGTGGTGGATTGGGCCCATCTGCCCCATCCTGCGGCTCGTCCACCCCAAGTTCGTGGCCCCCCTGCTCCAGGCCCCAGGTATCTCTGCGGGGATTCCCCTCACTGGCATGTCCCTCGCCTCTTCTCCCCCCTCTAGAAAGGCCAGGCTGAGCAGAAAGGGCGGGATGATTCTGTTGGCATAAATCAGAGAGGTGTGTGTGTGTGTGTGTGTGTGTGTGTGTGTGTGCATGTGTGTGTGTGTGCATGCGTGTGTGTGTGTGTGTGCGCACGCGCACGCATGTGCAGCATGCTTTCCCCATCAGGTGGGACATGTCCAAGTTGTGCAGAGGTGTGTTTTGCGCGTTAGCCCGGGCATTTGCCCTGCTGGGTGTTGCAGCCTGGCCTGGGCTATCCATGTCTCCCCTCTTCTTCTGCCTTCCTTCTGGGCTTGGAGGGGGACATGGGGATGCTCCCCCTCTTCTGGGAGCTCTGCACCCTGCGCGGCCTGTGATGGTTCTCCTCCATGTCAGCTGACTTTGCCCCCAAGGAGATGACACTCTACAACTTCCTGGAGCCCTGGCTGGGTGAGCGAGGGGCTGCGGGCGGGCGGGCGGGCGGGCCAGCGGGCAGGCGGGCAAGGCTGGGATGAGGGAGGGCCAGGCGACCGCCCGCCGGACTCAGTCATCAGCCCTTCCTCTCCCCTCTCCCCCCTCCACTAGGAAACGGACTCCTGCTGAGCGCCGGAAGCAAATGGAGCCACCGGCGCCGCTTGCTGACCCCCGCCTTCCACTTCAACATCCTGAAGCCATATGTGAAGATCTTCAACAGGAGCGCGAACACCATGCACGTGCGTGCCTGGAGCCGGGGTCCCTCTGGGAACACCCCGGGCCTGCTGGCATGGCACAGGCGTTCCGCGGCCCGCCATGCCAGCCATGACATATCTGCCGCCACCTGCAAGGCCAGAGCCAGAGCGAAGACTGGGAGAAGCAGGCTCTGCTTCCCGAGGGAAGGGGCCATCATCTCCACGGTCAGGGCGGAGGGTGGAGAGAGATGGAGACTGGGGTCCCGTCGTAACCAGCCACCACTGGGTTCACGATAAAGGTGATGTCGGTGGTTCCCAGTTAACTAAGCACGTATTATGCGCCAGAGAAAGCAGGCGTACGTACTAACGTAACTTATGCCTACCTGGCTGCGGGTGATGCTGAGTGGCAGACCAGGGATTTGAACCTGGCACCTCAGATACAAAAGCAGGCCAGCTTATCTGTTGGACCCATGGCTCCTGGTTCCCTTCAGCTCCCAGTCACAGGTTCAACTCCCTTTCTGGGGGTCAGGTACCTGGGCAGAGGACCAGGAAGGCTGGCCCAACCCTACTCACCAACCTGGCATTGGTTCCAGCCCTGTCCCCTTCCGGCCAGGCCAAGTGGCGGCGTCTGATTGCGGAGGGCGTCACGAGTCTGGACATGTTCGAGCACATCAGCCTCATGACCTTGGACAGTCTGCAGAGATGCGTCTTCGGCTTTGACAGCAACTGCCAGGAGTGAGTCCCTGCTCAGACCTGGAAATCTGGGCCATGGACACTCAGGAGGAGAAAGGGGAGGGAGGAATGTCTGGAGAAAACCCGGGGGCCTTCCTGGAGGAAGAGGAGGAGAACTGGAATGGAAGGGGGAGTGAGTGGTCCCTCCAGGCCGGGTAGATTAGTGTGAGTGAAGGCTAGCCAGCAAGGTGAGCAGAGCAGGGCACTGGGGACCGGAAGTGAGTCTGAGGCGACATGTTGCCCAGACTTCCTACCTCTGTGACACGAGGTCTGAACAAAACAGCTTAAGGCAGGAAAGACGTGGTGTGCATTCCCCCCATCAGAGCTTCCATTTCATCAGAGCCGGTGGGGGGGGGAGGGTCGAGCAGGTCACCTGTGGTGGTTAGGAAGTAGTGAAAAGGGGGAGGGGCCTGGGGCTTGAGGCTTCTTCCTTCTTCCCTTTTATTCTTTTACCCCAGTCCCCACCTAGGGGACAGAGCCTCCCATAAGCAGAATGAGTCTTCTCCCCGCTTAGTCCTGTCTGGAAGTTTCCTGACAGTCATGACGGAGAGGTCAGAGGCACGCTTGGTCCACCATCTCCTAGGTATCTCCTGTGCAATCAGGTTGATGGGATTAACCGTCACAGAACTGGGCGCCCGTGGCTCCCGCCTGTCATCCCAGCTACTCAGGAGGCTGAGATCTGAGGATCGCGGTTCAAAGCCAGCCTCAGTTTAAAAAGCAAAAAGTTCAAGAGACCCCTCCCTCACCTGAACTAGTAACTTTGTCACCCAGCTGGGTAGGAAGCATAAATAGGAGGATCGTAGTCTAGATGAGCCTGGGTAAAAAGCAAGAGGAGAAAGGGATGAGGGCATGCCTGCCTGGCTAGCTTGAAAGCCTGAGTTCAAGTCCACTTCTACCAAACAACTACAACAAAGCCCCTGTGTCCCGCCTCTGGCCGGTCTGGCCCTGCAGGAGTCGCAGTGACTACATCGAAGCCATCTTGGAGCTGAGCACTCTCGTAGTGAAACGGTACCAGCAGATCTTCCTCCACAAGGACTTCCTGTACTACCTCACCCCCGACGGCCGGCGCTTCCGCAAAGCCTGCCGCCTGGTGCACAGCTTCACTGACGGCATCATCCGCGAACGGCAACGCACCCTTGCCAGCCAGGGCCCCGAGGGCTTCCTCAAGGCCAAGGCCAAGACCAGGACTTTGGACTTCATCGATGTACTGCTCCTGGCCAAGGTGGGCCTCCCTGGGGACACTTTTGATGTTAGCTGTCACCTTAGGCCCAGCACCAGTGGTTGATGCCTATAATCCCATCTACTCAGGAGGTTGAGATCTGAGAATGGTGGTTCAAGTCCATAAGATTCCAAGTCATCAGCAGAAAGGCAGAAGTGCCAGTGTGGCTCAAGCGGTAGAGCCCCAGCCTTGAGTGACAATGTTAAAGGAGAGGGCGAGGCCCTGAGTTCAAGTCCCGGTACTAGCACATCACCGTATGCACACACACAAGCACACACACACGAAGCCAACAAAAATGTCCAAGAGAAGAAGTTGGAGTTGATGCAGAAGGCCCTGGGGAGGCGCAGGGAAAGAGGGGGAAGTTGGAAGTACATTTTAGAGGTGACTCTTGATGGCTTCTAGTGCCCTCAGACATGGTGTGGTCTGCAAGCGTTTTCTCTTCCAGGATGAGGACGGGAAGGCGCTGTCCGACCAGGACATCCGGGCGGAGGCCGACACCTTCATGTTTGGGGGTGAGGGTCCCAGTGTGGGTCTTGAGATGGGGCCACGTGTGGGTCCCTCCACGCTGGGGCCCCGCTCTGCGCCCGCCCCCTCCCCGCCCGGGCGCTGTCCGCGCTCAGCCCGGTGACCCCCGCCCCGCCGCTGCCCCTCAGGCCACGACACCACGGCCAGCGGGCTCTCCTGGGTCCTCTACAACCTGGCCAAGCACCCGCAGCACCAGGAGCGCTGCCGGCAGGAGGTGCGGGAGCTCCTGAGGGGCCGCGACCCGCAGGAGGTGGAGTGGTGAGCGCGCTGGGCGGGGCCTCCCCGGCTGCGCCCGGGGGCTGTGTGCTCCGGTCCTGCTTGGGAAGGGTAGCAGCCAGAGCCTGGCCCGCGAAGAGCTGGCAGTGTCTTCTTTGTCGGTGCCGGTCCCGGGTCCTGAACCCTGGGCCCCTTGCGCTGGGGCCAGCGCCGCGCCCGGCTTCTCCTGGGAGGGAGGGTGGAGGCGGTGCCGGCGGGCGGAGGCCGGCGGAGGGTGCGGGCGCCCCGGTGACGGCGGGCGCCCTCAGGGACGACCTGGCCCGGCTGCCCTTCCTGACCATGTGCCTCAAGGAGAGCCTGCGGCTGCACCCGCCCGTCACCGTCATCTCCCGCCGCTGCGCGCGGGACGTGCGGCTGCCCGACGGCCGGGTCATCCCCAGAGGTGCGGGGGGGGGGGGCGGGCGGGCGGGAGGAGGGGCGGGGGGGGCGCCGGGTCCCGGAGCCCAGCAGGCCGCACAGACTTCCCCTGAACGGCTCTGCCTCCCCCACAGGGAACACCTGTGTCATCAGCATCTTCGGAATCCATCACAACCCTTCCGTCTGGCCGGACCCCGAGGTGCGGCCCCGCCCCCTCCATCCCTGGACCCGGGGGCGTGGTCAGACTGCCCCGCCCTCTGATGTGTGGTCCTGGGCGTGGCGTGTATTGCCCCGCCCACTCGTGGGACCCTGTGGGCGTGGCCAGGGCTGTTGTCCCGCCTATCCATCATGAGACCTGGCAAGGGGGCGTGGTCATCACGTGGCCTGCCTTCCACAAGGCACCGACGGAGGGGCGTGGCCTGTGCGGCTCCGCCCCGACCCTCGAGGGGCGTGGTCGGCAGGCTCCGCCCCGACCCTCGAGGGGCGTGGTCGGTAGGCCCACGAGGGGCGTGGCCAGGGATCCGGCCGTCTCACCCGGTGCAGCTCTTGCATCGGCGGCGGCCTTCTTTGGGGGCGTGGGAGGGAGGGGGGCTCCTGAGTTGAAAGACACAACCGTCCAGTCCTGCCGCACCCCTAGGTCTACGACCCCTACCGCTTCCACCCAGAAAACGTGCAGGACAGATGTCCGCTGGCTTTCATGCCCTTCTCTGCAGGACCCAGGTGAGGCCTGGGCCCGCTGGGGACGGGCGGGGGGTGGGGGGGGAGGCCGGAGCCGGACACCGGCCAGGGAGACGGAGGCTCGGAGCCGTCCGGGGCTCCTCACCGCCTGGCTGCCGGGGGGCGCAGTGGCTGGGGATTGGGGTACACGGGTGAGTCAATGATTTGGGTGCGCAGCCGGCCCAGTAGTTTGGAGGTGGGGGCGCGCAAGTTTGGGGTGCATAGGTTTCACGCAGTGGTTTGGAGGTGGGGGCGCGCAAGTTTGGGGTGCATAGGTTTCACGCAGTGGTTTGGAGGTGGGGGGCGCAAGTTTGGGGTGCATAGGTTTCACGCAGTGGTTTGGAGGTGGGGGCGCGCAGGTTGCTCGTGGTAGTTGGGAGATTGGGTGCACGCCAGAGTTGAGTAGTTTGGAGAACGGGGGCACCGTTGCTGAGCTTCCCCCGCCCGTTGGTCTAGTTGGGGGCAGACCCCCCGTCCGCCCGGGGTCCCCGTCCTCCATGGCCCCAGTTCTCCGGAGTCCCCGTCACCCCCCGTCCGCCCGGGCTCCCCGTCCTCCACCGCCCCGGCACCCCGGGCCCCCAGTCACCCCCCGACCCCGCAGGAACTGCATCGGGCAGACCTTCGCGCTGAGCGAGATGAAGGTGGCGCTGGCGCTGACGCTGCTGCGCTTCCGCGTGCTGCCCGCAGGGGGCGCCGCGGGGCCCGAGCCGCGCCGGAAGCCGGAGCTCATCCTGCGCGCCGAGGGCGGCCTGTGGCTGCGCGCGCAGCCCCTGGACTGACCCCGCCCCGCCCTCCCCCTGCCCGGACAGGCCCCAATAAAGCTGCGCCCCAGTCGTGTCTGAGCCTCTTTGGGTGGGAGGTGGGAGCTGGGGTCCGCACGGGGCCAGGCTGCGTCCCCCGCACCGCAGCCCGGCGGCCTGGCCTCTTACGTCCGCTGGTTTAAGTGTGCGCCCGGCCCCGAGCCCCGGGGCCCTCCTGAGATCCGGGTCTGAGGCTCTGTGCAGCTGCTGCTCCCCGGAGGCCCCGCCCCCCCGCAGGAGGCGGCGCGGTGAGTGCGCGCCTGCGCACCGGCCCGGCCCGGCCCCGGCCCCGGCCCCGGCCCGCCCAGCCCAGCCCCCCGAAAATCCACACCTGTCTGCCCGGCGAGGTGACAGGCCGCCGAGGGTCCAGACTGAGGCCAGGCCGGGGCCGGGGCCTGACCTCGGGGCCGGGCACCAGGCCGGCTCTGAACCGCGATCCTCAGATCTCAGCCTCCGAGTAGCTGGGATGACAGGCGGGAGCCATGGGCATCTGGCCCCGGGATTTTACTCATTTATTTATTCATTGATTCATTTATTTTTGCCGGTCCTGGTTCTTGAACTTTGGGCCTGGGCGCTGTCCCTCAGCTCTTCAGCTCAAGGCTAGTGCTCTACCACTTGAGCCACAGCGCCACTTCCGGCTTTTTTCTTTTTGCTTATGTGGTGCTGAGGAATCGAACCCAGGGCCTCAGGCATGCAAGGCAAGCACTCTACCACTGAGCCACCTTCCCAGCCCTGAGATTTTATTTTTATAGCAAACAATGCATAATTTCTTTTTAAGTGGAGGATCTGGATGTGGTCGGACAAGTTTTCCCAGAACCAGTTTGACCTGTCAGCTCCCTGTCTTCGGAGGCCTGTTAGAAGAGGTAGACTGTGCGGAACAGAGACTGCGAAGTCTACCCCTGGCCTCACCTTGGTGGGCAGAAATTTCTTTCCCCTTCTATTCTATAGAAACCTACCCATTCATTGGTCAGGCCTATAATTGTACTTTCTTCTGTGGAATTGGGTAAGCACGTTTGTACAGTGTGTTGTTTTGGTACCTGACTTTTTACATTTGAGATTCACCCATGTCGTACAAGATCTGGGAGCTGTCCCTGAGCTTTTCTTCATGACATTGAGCCTTTCATTCCATGAACATTGTATGCCTCTCCATTTCCTTGAAGATCCTTACATTTTC
This sequence comes from Dipodomys merriami, assembly GCF_024711535.1. Taxonomy (NCBI): domain Eukaryota; kingdom Metazoa; phylum Chordata; class Mammalia; order Rodentia; family Heteromyidae; genus Dipodomys; species Dipodomys merriami. The sequence goes on from NW_027206291.1 coordinate 1,189,709, forward strand.
CCTCCATTACTGCGTTCAAGTTTTTACCAGAGAGATCCTGCACATCTCTTGTTAGATGTCTCCCTGTGCACAAGTCACAATAACAAGGGATTCTTCAAAACATCTGTTCTCCAATGATGGATTGTTTTCCATAACAAGCATTGGCACATCTTTTTCTTGTCCAGGCCACATAAGCCCAGGCCATGCTGGTATTCACAGGTAGGTGGATGGCAGAGAGATCCCCATATCAGACAAATAAAAGCTGGGCATGGTGGCCCACAGCTGACATCCCAGGAGAATAGTGGCCCATATCTCCCCCCATACACACACCCCAAAAAAAACCAGTTGCCTCAAATGATAGAGAACGCGTTTGCCGAGATGTCAAGGCCCTCTTTGTAAATCATGGTGGTATGAGGATGAGGAGATCTTAGCCTTTGCATTGCCCTTTTGATTTCTCCTCCTTATCCAGCTCTTTATATTTATTTATTTGCCAGTCCTGGGGCTTGAACTCAGGGCCTGGGCGCTGTCCCTGAGCTTCTTTTGCTGAAGGCTAGCACTCTACCACTTGAGCCACAGCACCACTTCCAGCCTTATCTGAGAAGTTTATTGGGGATAAGCGGTCTCACAGAGTTCCCTTCCCAGACTGGCTTCAAACCATGATCCTCACATCTCAGCCTCCTGAGTAGTTTAGGATGACAGGCGTGAGACACCCACGCCCGGCTTATCCAGCCCTTTAAAAATCTCCAGACCATTCCTAGCCCACACACAAAAAGAGGCCACAGGAATGCCTGCATCTGTGGATTATAGTCCAATGACCCTAGAACACAGAAGTCAAACTGATGGATCATTGAGAAATGCCCAGAAAGACCTCTGTGTCTGCAGGGTGAGCTAGGGGTTGAGCCGCTTCCCGCAATGTGCGGTTGGAGAGTGGAAGGTCCCACGGTGCTTAGAGACCCTCTGGGCAAGGATGGTAAATGAGTGCAGGTGGGGAGGGGTGTCTTGGGGGTAGGGGTCCCTCAGATTCTGCGCACCTGCTGTGTCATTCTAAAACCCAGGCTGCCCTGGGGCCTGCGCCACCTGCCCGGGGAAGGGCGGCCCCTGCTGGACACTGTGGGGACAGCAAGGCCTGAGGCGTCAAGCTGAAGAGCTGGGGGACAGCGCCCAGGCCCAGAGTTCAAGCCCCACAACTGACCCAAAAAAAAAGACATTCAGGGGACCCATACCTACCTCACAGGCTGCCCTGGCTCTGAGAGTGGATGTGGGTGGATAAAGACCCCGGATCCCAGGGAAGGACGATTCTGAGGCTTTGATCTCTGCTCCCACCCTACCCCCCACCCCCAGCTATGTAATATAAACCATTTATATAATTAGCTATCATTTATCCGCCTAATTAGCTACAGCTATTATGTTTATCTTTATGGTCTTCATCATCTCTCCATCTTGTTCAGCTAATTACTATTTAAAAAACAATGTAGGGCTGGGAAGGTGGTAGAGTGCTTGCCTTGCATGCATGAGGCCCTGGGTTCGATTCCTCAGCACCACATAAGCAAAAAGAAAAAAAGCCAGAAGTGGCGCTGTGGCTCAAGTGGTAGAGCGCTCGCCTTGAGCTGAAGAGCTGAGGGACAGCGCCTAGGCCCAGAGTTCAGGCCCCATGGCCGGACCCAAAAAAAAAAAAAGTGTGTGTGCTGGTTCTGGGGCTTGAACTTGGGGCCTGGGCGCTTGAACCACGCCTCTACTCCCAGCTTTTGGGTACTTGACTGGAGAAAGGAGTCTTTCTCCCCAGCTCCCCCCACCCCACCCCTACCTTCAGGGCTGGATCTCAGCCTCCTGAGCAGGTAGGATTACAGGCCTGGGCCACAGGTGTCTGTCGGACATTACTAACTGCTATGGAGACTCCTGTGGAAAGGAAGGTGCCCTGCCCTTCCTGCTCTCCGCCTGCTCCCACCTGCGCCCAGCCCCCAGGTGTGGCTTCTCAGCCCTGGAGCTCTGCCCCTGGACTCTGACCCAGGAAATCCCCCGAGGTGCTGGCTGTCTGCTCCTGACCCCCGGCTCTGCATCTCCACCCAGAGCCTGGGCTGCGTGGACGGAGGTCCTGCGGTGTCCCAGGCCGTGCGCTGCTGGACGGGGCTGGCTTCTCAGGCTGCCTTCTGCGAGGAGGAACTGGGCCGCTGCAGGGGGCGTGCGTTCTGGGACAAGGCTGGCCTGGACTCCTGCTTTTATCTCCTGTCCCCTGCACGTGTACACACTGGGGCTGAGGGGATGCCCCCCTCCCCAGCCCACACTGCGTCCAAGAAAGGCCTGTTCCTCTCTGGCTGGCCAGCCCCGCCCCCCTGTGTCCTGGCCACCTGCCTGGCTGGTGGGGAGGAGGAGGAGGAGAGGAGGAGGCAGCTGGGCTTGCAGGGGATTGGACGGTCCACCCCAGCCCTGAAGGCGATTGGCTGGCCCGGCTCAGCCCAATCCCACAGCCTCCTCTGGTCAGGAGTCCAGAAGAAATTATCTCCTTGAGGACCAGAGACCAGGCAGAAGAGGAACCAGCAGCTCCTCCTGAAGAGAAGGATCCAGGACAGGGACAGTAAGCGCGGAGCCCTGACTTTAGGGGAGGGCTTTGCTTCAGGCTGGGCTAGCTCCACAAAGATGGCCGCCCGGGCCTGGGCAGCTGGTTGGACAGCCAATGGCCGCCCGGGCCTGGGCAGCTGGTTGGACAGCCAATGGCCGCCCGGGCCTGGGCAGCTGGTTGGACAGCCAATGGCCACCTGGGACTGGGCAGCTGGTTGGACAGCCAATGGTTCCTCTCTGAAGTCTATGCCCGTCTCTCTCTAGTGCCCAAAGGGTCCACTCTGTCCTTGGTCCACCTGGTCCTTTCCTTCTTCCTCTTCTCTCCTCCCATTTATTGATGTTTTTCCTAAGATTTGAACCCAGGGCCTGGGCGCTGTCCCCCGAGCTTTTTCGCTCAAGGCTGGTGTTCTACCACTTGAGCCACAGATGCACCTTCTGTTGTTTTGATGATTCAGTGGAGATCAGAGTCTCATGGACTTTCCTCCCCACACTGGCTTCCAGCCAAGATCCTCAGATCTCAACCTCCTGAGTCGCTGGGATGACAGGCGGGAGCCACCAGCGCCCTTTCCCTTATCTATTCCTTTCCTCCTCCCCTCCCCCTCCAGACCCTCCTCCTCCCCCTCCAGACCCTCCTCCTCCTCCTGCCTCTTCCTAGGGTTGCCCTGTGTCTCCTTCTCCATTCTTGCTTTGGCTCCCGCATCCCATGCCCGCTCTGTCCAGCGTCCCGGAGCTCCTGGGGCCTTGTGTCTTGCAGGATGCGGTGGCCCAGCCTGTCGTGGCCGGGCCTGGGGCCCATGGTCCCCTCCCCGTGGCTGCTGCTGCTGCTGGCCACGGCGTCCTGGCTCGGGGCTCGGGTCCTCATGTGGATCTACACCTTCTGCAAAAACGCGTGGCGTCTCCGGTGCTTCCCGCAGCCGCCGAGGCGGAACTGGTTCCTGGGGCACGTGGGCCTGGTGAGTGGGAGCGGGCGGGCTCCTGCCCTGGCAGAGGGGCTCCGGGAGTCGGGCGTGGGGCCCCAGCTCCGGTCTGGGCTGTGGCGGCTAAGTCTTACTCCCCAGCTGTCCCTCCAGCTCCTCCCTCTTCCTTGCGTTCTTTCCCACGCTGTCTGTCCTTCCTGGGGCACCCAGGAAAGGCCCAGCAGGAATCCTGCGTGAGGATCCTAAGTGCTCCGGGGCTGGATCAAAGGCCCCCCCCACACCTCCCTATATCCAGGGTTTCGGTTTTTCAAAAGAATGACCTTGGCCAGGCGCCGGTGGCTCCCGCCTTCATCCTAGCTACTCAGGAGGCTGAGATCTGAGAATCACGGTTCAAAGCCAGCCTGGGCAGGAAACTGTGAGACTCTTATCTCCAATACACCACCAAAATACCAGAAGTGGCGCTGTAGCTCAAGGGGTAGAGCGCTCGCCTTGAGCTGAAGAGCTGAGGGACAGCGCCCAGGCCCAGAGTTCAAGTCCCACGACTAACAAAGACAAAAAAAGCTGGAAGTGGCGCTGTGGCTCAAGTGATAGAGCACCAGCCTTGAGCAAAACAAAAAAGGCTCACAGATAGCGCCCAGGCCCTGAGTTCAAGTCTCAGGACTGGAACTGAATGATCTTTGAGTTTGCAGGCAAACACATGCAGGGCATATAAACGTGTGTGTGTGTGGACTGTGATAATGCCGATTTGTCTTGTGAAGCTCCACTCTTCCACAGCACTGTAAGACGTGACACTTAAGAATCACCTAATCTCAATAAAAATTATTTTAAAAATAAAATGAAAAAGACAAAATTGTATGCATCTAACTCTTTACCACCTCCATCTGTGTCTGTCTGTCTGTCCATGAAAGACAGAAGGAAGGGGGACAGTGGGTTTTGGCTTATGATGTTATGGGATACCGGATCGCAGATGGTCCCTACGCGCTGTCCGCGGGCTGGGCCGGGGTTGCTGACGGTGCGAGCCACCCGCACCGGCTCCTCCAACCTTCCAGTCTTCTCAGAATCCCCCACGGACGAGAGGAGGCCGGATCTGCCTCACTCCAGCCCTTCTCATCTCACACACCCTGGGAGAGACAGGAAGGGGGGGTCAGAAATCATTCCTTCAGATGTGAACCCCCCCATTGCTTGCAGGGCCCGCCCACAGAGCAGGGCATGCAGGAAGTGACGGAGCTGGTGGCCGCCTACCCACAGGGGTTCATGGTGTGGCTGGGCCCTGTTGTTCCCCTCATCAGTCTGTGCCACCCCGACGTCGTGCGACCCGTCCTCAACGCCTCAGGTACCCGCGGGGAGCCGGTGGTGGTGAGGGCCCGCACGCCGCACCTCTGCAATGGAGAGAGGGGAGAGGCTGGGGCCGCGGTCCCCCTCTTCCCCCAGCCTGGCCCCTCCCCTCCCCAGGGCCCAGAGGCTCCGGGCCGCTGTCCCCCCCAGCCTGGCCCCTCCCTGCCCTCGGGGACCATGGCTCTCACCCTGGTCATGGCCCTTAGTGGCCGCCAGGTTCTTTTATTCGGGTCTAGCGTGAGGTCAGCAGAGAGAGGGACCCCTGGCCTGCGGGGCAAACGAAGTGGCATTCAGGCCTGGCTGTGACCAGCCGTCCAAGAATGACATTGCAGTCTGTCTGTCTCCCCATGGCGGGTTTGCTGTCTGTGTGTCACTGTCCCTGTCAAGGTAGCCCTTCCCTGGCCCCGGGATCCAGGGCCACACACACCGAGACTGGCGAGAGAGTTCACTTTCCCCAGCTGCACTAATCAGTTGCCAGAATCCTCTCCAATCACCCTGGCTTCAAAGTCCACAGTCCTCATGTCACCTGTGACTTTCCAATCGCCAGGCCTGGCTGCCATGCCACCGTCAGCAAGACTGATTTGGAGGGCGAGGGCTGAGTGTGAAGAATTCAGGCTGGGGCTGGGAAGGTGGAGCAGTGGTAGAGCGCTTGCCTTGCATGCCTGAGGCCCTGGGTTCCATTCCTCAGCACCACAGAAGCAGAAAAAGCCAGAAGTGGCGCTGTGGCTCAAGTGGTAGAGCGCTAGCCTTGAGCTGAAGAGCTGAGGGACAGTGCCCAGGCCCAGAGTTCAGGCCCCACGACCGACACACCAAAAGAAAACAAAAAAAAAGAATTCAGGCCGCCTTGGGAGAGTGCTGGTGGCTCCCGCCTGTCATCCCAGCCACTCAGGAGGCTGAGACCTGAGGATCGAGATTCAAAGCCAGCCTGCCAGGAAGGAAAAAGTCCCTGTGAGACTCTTTTTTTTTAGGTGGTTTTTTTTTTTTTTTTTGGGTCCCGTCGTGGAGCCACAGCACCACTTTCGGCTTTTTTCTTTTTGCTTATGTGGTGCTGAGGAATGGAACCCAGGGCCTCAGGCATGCAAGGCAAGCGCTCTACCACTGAGCCACCTTCCCAGCTGCCCTCCCCCACCCCAGACTCTTTAATTAACTACTCAAAACTCACTAGTAGTGCTGTGACTCAACATGGTAGAGTACTAGCCTTAACAAAAGAGCTCAGGGGCAGTGCCCAGGCCCTGAGTTTGAGCTCCAGGGCCGGACACACACACACACACACACACACACACACACACACACACACACACACACACACAATTTAACTGACTTTATACCTGATATAATCAGATAACTGAGACTGAGAAATTCAACTAAGGTAAAGATAAACTGTGTACTGTGTGTGTGTGTGTGTGTGTGTGTATGCCCTCACTAGTCTAGTCTAGGGCTTGAACTCAGGGCCTGGCTGCTGACCCCTAACATTTTGCTCTACCACTCAAGCCACAGCTTCACTTCCTGCTTTGTGTGTGTGTGTGTGTGTGTGTGTGTGTGTGTGTGTGTGTGTCGGCCATGGGGCTTGAACTCTGGGCCTGGGTGCTGTCCCTCAGCTCTTCAGCTCAAGGCAAGAGCTTTACTGCTTGGGCCACAGTACCACTTCCAGTATTTTGGAGTTTCCTGCCCAGGCTGGCTTTGAACCGTGATCCTCAGATCTCAGCCTCCTGAGTAGCTGGCTTAGGGCCGACTTGTTGGGTTGATGGGAGGCTTGTCAAAGTGCATGACAGACCATGCTGTGGGGGGTGGAGGCCCCACCCCAGCACCCCACCCCCTACCCCGCCTGATGCTCTCTCCTGTCAGCTGAAGTCGCCATCAAGGACGTGATCTTCTATGAGTTCCTGAGGCCCTGGCTGGGTGAGCGTGGGGGGACAGGGCAGGGGACAGGGCGGGGGGGGACAGGGCAGGGGACAGGGTGGGGGCAGCCCGGGGGCCTGGGGGGCGCTGCCCTCACCCATGACGCACTCTGCCCACTGCCAGGGGACGGACTCCTGCTGAGCGCCGGGGCCAAATGGGGCCGCCACCGGCGCATGCTGACGCCTGCCTTCCACTTCAGCATCCTGAAGCCATACCTAAAGATCTTCAACGACAGCGTCAACACTATGCACGTGAGCGCCTGCAGCCGTGGCAGCGGAGAGCGGGGCCGCGGTCTGGGCCTGGGATCTGATGGTCACTGGGGGCGTGGTCTGGGATCTGATGGTCACTGGGGGCGTGGTCTTGCCTGGGATCTGATGGTCACTGGGTCGTGGTCTGGGATCTGATGGTCACTGGGTCGTGGTCTGGGATCTGATGGTCACTGGGTCGTGGTCTGGGATCTGATGGTCACTGGGTCGTGGTCTGGGATCTGATGGTCACTGGGTCGTGGTCTGGGATCTGATGGTCACTGGGGGCGTGATCTGGGATCTGATGGTCACTGGGGGCGTGGTCTGGGATCTGATGGTCACTGGGGGCGTGGTCTGGGCCTGGGATCTGATGGTCACTGGGGGCGTGGTCTGGGATCTGATGGTCACTGGGGGCGTGGTCTGGGCCTGGGATCTGATGGTCATTGGAGGTGTGGTCTGGGATCTGATGATCTCTGGGGCATGGTCTGGCCTGGGATCTGATGAGGAGAGAAAACCTCTAACTTTGAGGCTGGTCTACACAAAGCAATGGAATCCCATCTCTAGCTCACAATAGGCACTCACATGACACACAGTAGGTATGTGCATGGCACACAGTAGGTACGTGCATGGCACACAGTAGGTACTCACATGGCACACAGTAGGTGCTCACATGGCACACAGTACGCGCTTGCATGGCACACAGTAGGTACACGCATGGCACACAGTAGGCGCTCGCATGGCACACAGTAGGTGCTCGCATGGCACACAGTAGGTGCTCACCCCTATGGCAGTTTCTGTTTCTTTCAAGCTGGTCCTGGCTCTGTGTTTCTGTCATGACTGGGGCTCGGTCAACTTCAGGCTGGTTTCATATGCTCTTAACTGGGACAAGTAGATTCTTGTCCCTGTGATTCCTCCGATGGCACGGACACATTCCGTGGGAGTGAGAGGCGTCTGAAATGCCCTGGGGGCACAGATTTGTAAGGAGTTGTGGCCCCACCTATTTCCCTCACCTGGTGTTGGCCAGTCGGTCCATCCCAGCATCAAGACTGGGGCTGGAGCCAGGCGCCAGGAGCTCACGCCTGTCATCCTAGCTATGCAGGAGGCTGAGATCTGGGGATCGCGGTTCAAAGCCAGCCCAGGCAGAAAAGTCTGTGAGACTCTGATCTCCAATAAACCACCAGAAAACCAGAAGTGGTGCTGTGAGTCAAGTGGTAGAGTTCTTGCCTTGCTGAGGGACAGCGCCCAGGCCCTGAGTTCAAGCCCACGACAGACAAAAAAAAAAGTGGGTGTGGAGGGAAACAATACTATGCCTTGCATAAATATCTCCTGCCCAATTCTTCCTTTCTTTTACCTCACCTGTACGTGGTAAGGACTGAGCCACACTCACCTCTTCTTCCTCTTCCTCCTCCTCCTCCTCTTCTTCTTCCCTCTTCCTCCTCCTCCTCCTCTTCTTCTTCCCTCTTCCTCCTCCTCCTCCTCCTCCTCCTCTTTGTGTGCCAGTCCTGGGCTTAAACTCAGGGACTGGGCGCTGTCCCTCAGTTTCTTTATGCTCAAGGTGAGAGCTCTACCACTTGAGCCACAGCAACACTTCCGGTTTTCTGGTGGTTCATTGGCGATAAGAGGCTCAGACTTTCCTGCCTGGGCTGGCTTTGAACTGTGATCCTCAGATCTCAGCCTCCTGAGTAGCCGGGGTGACAGGCGCAAGCCGCTGGCGCCCCGCTCCAGTTCTGTGTCACTCTGTGTCAGCCCCGCCCCCTTCTCCGGCCAGGCCAAGTGGCGGCGTCTGATCGCGGAGGGTGTCACACGTCTGGACATGTTCGAGCACATCAGCCTCATGACCTTGGACAGTCTGCTGAAATGCGTCTTCAGCTTTGACAGCAACTGCCAGGAGTGAGTCCCTGGGACCCTACGTGCTGCGGTCATTCCTAGAGACATCTGACCAGATGTGTGAAGTCCTGTCCAGGACGTGGGCCCCTGGGCTACCAACCCAAGGAAGGAGTTCTGGGAGAGTGGGCCATCCAGGGGGAACCAAGGTGGCCTTCCTGGAAGAGGATGGTCAGATCAGTGTCGAAGGGTGAGGAAGGGGACTGGGGACTCATCTTTCCAAGCAGGTAGTGAGAGGCATCTTGGCAGGGAGGCTGGAAGGAATATTGCGAAGCCTGACAAAAGCTGTAAACCCCTCTTGAGCTTTCCAGGGAGCCCCCGAAGGTTCCACGCCCCTGTTCGTAAGATTTCTCTCCTAGTGACAAAGTCCTTCAGGTGGCTGGTATAAAAGGGAGAGAGAGCTGGATGCCCGTGGCTCCCAGAGGCTGAGATCTGAGGATCGCAGTTCAAAGCCAGCCTGTGGGGGTCGGGGAGGCTCAGGGGGCCTCCCGTCGGGCTCGTCCTGCAGGAAGCCCAGCGAGTACATCGCCGCCATCGTGGAGCTCAGCGCCCTGGTGGCCAAGAGACACCAGCAACCGCTGCTGCACCTGGACTTCCTGTACCAGCTGACCCCCGACGGGCGCCGCTTCCGGAAGGCCTGCCGCCTGGTGCACGCCTTCACCGACGCCGTCATCCGGGAACGGCGCCGCTCCCTCCTGGGCCAGGGCCTGGACGATGGCCTCCGGGCCAAGGCCAAGGCCAAAACCCTGGACTTCATCGACGTGCTTCTGCTGGCCAAGGTGGGCCGGGCAGAGGATGGGGGGGAGAGAGGGGGGGACACAAACTGTGTTCTCAGCCTCAGGAAGCTCTCCAGAGAAAATCTGTGTGTAGACGGTGGGTTGGGCGCCGGTGGTCACACCTGTCATCCCAGCTGCTCAGGAGGCTGAGATCTGAGGATCGTGGTTCAAAGCCAGCCCGGGCAGGAAAGTCGGGGAGACTCCTTATCTTCAGTGAATCATCACAAAGCCAGAAGTAGAGAGGTGGCTAGGAGAGGAGGACGCAGGCCGGGGCCTGGGGCGGTGGCGGCCGGGCAGCCCCGGCTTGGGGTGGAAGGTGGGTGCTCGGGCTGCTCTCCGCTGCGGCTCCCGCGTCCTCGGCTCCCGCGTCCTCGGCCTCCTGCGGTTCTGCAGCGTTTTCTCTCCCAGGATGAGGACGGGAAGGCGCTGTCCGACCAGGACATCCGGGCGGAGGCCGACACCTTCATGTTTGAGGGTGAGGCTTGGGGCAGGAGTCCTTCCACGCTGGGGCCCCGCTCTGCGCCCGCCCCCTCCCGGCCCGCCCCCTCCCCGCCCGGGCGCTGTCCGCGCTCAGCCCGGTGACCCCCGCCCCGCCGCTGCCCCTCAGGCCACGACACCACGGCCAGCGGGCTCTCCTGGGTCCTCTACAACCTGGCCAAGCACCCGCAGCACCAGGAGCGCTGCCGGCAGGAGGTGCGGGAGCTCCTGAGGGGCCGCGACCCGCAGGAGGTGGAGTGGTGAGCGCGCTGGGCGGGGCCTCCCCGGCTGCGCCCGGGGGCTGTGTGCTCCGGTCCTGCTTGGGAAGGGTAGCAGCCAGAGCCTGGCCCGCGAAGAGCTGGCAGTGTCTTCTTTGTCGGTGCCGGTCCCGGGTCCTGAACCCTGGGCCCCTTGCGCTGGGGCCAGCGCTCTGCCGGCTTCTCCTGGGAGGGAGGGTGGAGGCGGTGCCGGCGGGCGGAGGCCGGAGGAGGGTGCGGGCGCCCCGGTGACGGCGGGCGCCCTCAGGGACGACCTGGCCCGGCTGCCCTTCCTGACCATGTGCCTCAAGGAGAGCCTGCGGCTGCACCCGCCCGTCACCGTCATCTCCCGCCGCTGCGCGCGGGACGTGCGGCTGCCCCACGGCCGGGTCATCCCCAGAGGTGCGGGGGGGGGGGGGCGGGGGGGGGGCGGGCGGGCGGGGGAGGGCGGGGGCGGGGCGGGGCGGGGGAGGGCGGGGGCGGGGGCGGGGCACCGGACGGCGCGGCCTCACCCCTCCCCTCCCCCCGCAGGCGTCGTCTGCCTGATCAGCATTTTCGGGATTCATCACAACCCCGCAGTGTGGCCGGACCCCGAGGTGCTGCGCCCGCGCTCCCGGGGTCCCCGGCGGGGCGGGGTTCCGGGGTCACCGGAGGGGCGGGGTCCGGGGTCCCGGGTCGGGAGCCGCCCCGCCGCAGCGCCCCGCCCGCCCCTCTCCGTCCCGCAGGTCTTCGACCCCTCCCGCTTCGACGGGGACCACGCGGAGGACCGGTCCCCGATGGCCTTCATCCCCTTCTCGGCAGGGCCCAGGTGCGGGCGGGGCGCGGAGTGCGGAGCGGGGGCGGGGCCCAGGTGCGGGCGGGGCGGGGCGCGGAGTGCGGGGCGGGGGCGGGGCCCAGGTGCGGGCGGGGCGGGGCGCGGAGTGCGGGGCGCGGAGTGCGGGGCGGGGGCGGGGCCCAGGTGCGGGCGGGGCGGGGCGCGGAGGGCGGAACGGGGGCGGGGCCCAGGTGCGGGCAGGGCGGGGCGGGCCGGATTGCGGCCCGGGGGGGCGGGGGCGGGCCCGGGGGCGGGGCCCAGGTGCGGACGGGGCGGGGCGCGGAGTGCGGGGGCGGGGCCCAGGTGGGGGCGGGGCGCGGAGTGCGGGGCGGGGCGCGGAGTGCGGGGGCGGGGCCCAGGTGGGGGCGGGGCGCGGAGGGCGGGACGGGGGCGGGGCCCAGATGCGGGCGGGGCGGGGCGGGCCGGATTGCGGCCCGGGGGGCCGGGGGCGGGCCCGGGGGCGGGGCCCAGGTGCGGACAGGGCGCGGGGCGGGGCGCACTGTGCGGGCTCCGCGCCAGGCGGGGGGAAGCGGTGCGGAGATTGGGGCGCAGCTGCTCGCGGCTGCTCGCGCCCCGTGGCCTGAGTTAGGGACCAGAATCTTCCCCGTCCGCCCGGGCTCCCCGTCGTCCACGGCCCCGTCGCCCCGGGGTCCCCGTCCTCCACCGCCCCGGCACCCCGGGCCCCCAGTCACCCCCCGTCCCCCCGGGGTCCCCGTCCTCCACGGCCCCGGCACCCCGGGCTCCCCGTCCTCCATGGCCCCAGTACTCCGGAGTCCCCGTCACCCCCCGTCCCCCCGGGGTCCCCGTCCTCCAGCGCCCCGGCACCCCGGGCTCCCCGTCCTCCACCGCCCCGGCACCCCGGGCCCCCAGTCACCCCCCGACCCCGCAGGAACTGCATCGGGCAGACCTTCGCGCTGAGCGAGATGAAGGTGGCGCTGGCGCTGACGCTGCTGCGCTTCCGCGTGCTGCCCGCAGGGGGCGCCGCGGGGCCCGAGCCGCGCCGGAAGCCGGAGCTCATCCTGCGCGCCGAGGGCGGCCTGTGGCTGCGCGCGCAGCCCCTGGACTGACCCCGCCCCGCCCTCCCCCTGCCCGGACAGGCCCCAATAAAGCTGCGCCCACCGAGTCCGCGCCTCACTGCCGGCGGGGTGGGCGGGGCCGGCGGGGTGGGCGGGGCCGGCGGGGTGGGCGGGGCCGTGCCGGAGGGCGGGGCCTCGAGCACCTGGACCCGGGATGGAGCCGCGGTGCGCTGACTGCCTGGAATCCCAGCCGCTCCAAGGCAGAGACCTGAGGATGGAGGTTCGAGGCCAGCCCGGGCAGGAGAGTCCGAGAGAACTCTTATTTCCAGTGAACCAGCCAAAAAAGCCACACGCACACGCACACACAGAGGGGGCTGAGGCCTGAGGCTCTGTCACTGACCCTCCGCCCTCCGGGCCGCGGGTGGATGTCCTCCGGCCTGGAACGGGGATCCCTTCCCCTGACCGCGTGGAGGCCGCCTGTGCCCGGGCCGGGAGAGGCCCCGGAGGAGCGGGGCTGGGGCGGCCCGGGTGCAGCGCGGGCCTGGAGCTGAGGAGCCGAGGGACAGCGCCCGGCCCGAGATCGGGCCCAGGACCCACCAGCAAACAAGAAAAGAGGGACACTGCGGGGAGAACCCGAGGCCTGCGGGCAGGGAGGGGGGCCTCGAGTGTGCTGACCCCCGCCCAAGCAGCCTTGCCTGCCCCGTGAGTTCTCTGAGCAGCTGAACTGACCCCTGACCCTTCCCCAGAACGGAAGCATTTACTATCTAGGCACTTTTCTGAGTATGTGTACTGATCCCTGCTCCTTCCCCTGGAACGCAAGTTTTGGGGGTTTTGTTTGTTTTTTATGTTTTTGGTCCTTCGTGGGGCCTGAACTCTGGGCCTGGGCGCTGTCCCTCAGCTCTTCAGCTCTAGGCGAGTGCTCTACCACTTGAGCCACAGCGCCACTTCTGATTTTGTGGTGATTTATTGGAGATAAGAGTCTCTGGTGGCTCAGTGGTAGAGCGCTTGCCTTGCATGCCTGAGGCCCTGGGTTCGATTCCTCAGCACCACATAAGCAAAAAGAACAAAAGCTGGAAGTGGCGCTGTGACTCAAGTGGTAGAGCGCTAGCCTTGAGCTGAAGAGCTGAGGGACAGCGCCCAGGCCCAGAGTTCAGGCCCCAGGAAGGACCAAAAAAAAAAAAAGTCTCATGGCCTTTCTTCCCCGGGCAGCTTTGAATCACAATGCTCAGATCTCAGCTTGCTGAGTAGCTAGGATTACAGGCTTGAGCCACTGGTGCCCAGCATAGAATGGAGTTTTGATTCAGCACTTCCCTGAATACAGATCCTGGTTCCATTCTCCAAAATGCAATCATTGACTAACCCAGCATTTTTTTCCAAATGTATTTACTGATCCCTACTCCCTTCCCTAGGGTGGAAGCATTGTCTAGCCCAGCACATTCCTCAATGAGTTTACTGATCCCTGTTCCCTTTGCTACACAGAAGTCTTGATTTTCCCAGGCCTTCTCTGCACATGTGTGCACTGACCCCAGCTCCATCGTTCAGAGCATGGTTAAGGTGCTGTCCTGTCAGTGGCTGTGAGCAGTGACTGTCCTCACAGAGGGCAAGTCTGCCAGACGCCTCGGTGTCCACAGCCTCCCCTCCGGAGGAGACTCCGAGGCCACCCGAGCCGCAGGGTTCTGTGTTCTGGACTCGGAGCAACGAGTCACCGGCCCACAATGTGGGTCAGGTGACCACGGGCGATCGGAGCCTGGGCCCTCCTTTCTCTGCAGGCTCCTCCCGTGAGCCAGGCCCGACCGGCATTTCAGGGTTCCTGTGACCACTCAGGAACGCAGCCTCATCCTGGAATAAAGCTGAGAAGCGCTGCCCACCTGGGCATCCCAGGAGCCAGGCGGAGCAGGAAGGCCGGAGTGGAGGGAATAGTCGTAAGATTCTGTTACTAGTTCTCACAGAACCACTGCAGATCCAATTCTGCATGGGTTTGCGCAAGGCCAGCGCTCTACCACTTGAGCCACAGCGCCACTTCCAGTTTTCTGGTGGTTTATGGGAGATCAGAGTCTCATGACTTTCTTGCCCAGACTGGCTTTGAACCTTGATCCTCAGATCTCAGCCTCCTGAGTAGCTAGGATAACAGGCGTGAGCCCCATACACCCGGCCTAAAAAAAGATTTCTATTGTTATTTTTATTTATTGCCAATCCTGGGTCTTGAACTCAGGGCCTGGGCACTGTCCCTGAACTTCTTTTGCTCAAGACTAGCACTCTACCCCTTGAGCCACAGCACCACTTCTGGCTTTTTTCCCCTTGTTTATATGGTTCTATTGCTATTATAAAGGTGATGTGCAGAGGATTGAGGGTTTTTTGTTTTTTTTTTTTTTGAAGGGACTGTGTGTACCAGTCCTGGGGTTTGAACTCAGAGCTTGAGATCTTTTTATTTTTGCTCCAGGCTGGTACTCTACTACTTAAACCACAGCTCCACTATGACTTTTTGGTGGTTCTTTGGAGCTAAGAGTCTCATGGGCTTTCCTGCCCTTGGCTGGCTTTGAATCTGGATCCTCCAGTCTCAGCCTCTTGGTAGCTGGGATTACAGGTGTGAGCACAGCACACAGCCTGCTGTTTACCTTCAATGTGTAGGTGTGATGTTCTAACACCCTAGTGCACTCAGGATGGCTCCGCAGCGTATCGGCAGTCCTAAGAAGTAGCAGCTTCAGAAATGTCTGGTATGGAGGGGTCCCCCAACCCTTACTCCCAGATCTCTTCAAATGGGGGACAGACCTTCATCCAGGACCTGTGCAGTGAGAAGCTGCTAGAGGAAGGCCTTGGGGTGCCCTGGCCTCCACCCTGTGGTCACGGAATCAGACTGATGCTTGATTTTCTTTTCCCAGCGATTGGAATGATGACTCTTCTTACGACTGTGCATAGCTGACGGGGTCTGGACTCGGGTCTGCTGTCCCCTGCCACGTCTTCCATTGGTGGGAGCATATGGGAGAAAGCACAGATCTGCCAACTCCAGGCCTGCGCCCTGCTCCACCCAGGGTGTGTGTGTGTGCGCGCCCACACGCACGTGCCAGTCCTGTGCACTGTTCCTGAGCGTTTTCCTTCAAGGATTAGTGCCCTACCACTTGAGCTACAGCTCCATTTGCAACTTTTGGGTGGTTAATTGGAGAAAAGAGTCTCACAGATTTTCTCACCCAGACTGACTTTGAACCGCGATCCTCAGATCTCAGCCTTCTGAGCAGCTGAGATGACGGTCATGAGCCACCAGCACCTACCACTAGCAAATTGCTTTTTTCTTTCTTTTTTGTCAGTCCCGGGGCTTGAACTCTGGGCTTGGGTGCTGTCTCTCAGCTCTTCAGCTCAAGGCGAGTACTCTACCACTTGAGCCACAGAGTGACTTCAGGTTTTCTGCTGGGTCAATGTAAGAGTCTCATGGACTCTCCTGGCTAGGGTTGGCTTTGAACCTTGATCCTCAGGTCTCAGCCTCCTGAGATTCTAGGAAGACAGGCGTGAGCCACCAGAACCTGGCTGCTAGATTTTTTTTTTTTTCCTGGTTGTGGGGCTGAGCTCAGGGTCTGGCAGCTAAGAAAAGAGTCTCATGGATGCCCCTGCCCGGGCTGGCTTTGAACCGCGATCTTCAGATCGCAGCCTCCTGAGTAGCTGGCATTACAGGTGTGAGCCCATCTCTTGGTGAGCCTGTCAGCCACGCTCTGGCCTACAGCGTGCTTCGTTCACAGCACAGACACCTGCGCCCAAGGCTTCCTATGGTAGGGTGTGATGAGTGCTGTTTGGATCTCTGGAACTTTCTCATCAGGAAAAAAGTTCTTCGTCTCGGCTTTGTTGCTAATCAGCCAGCAAAGTTTCAAGTGGAAGCGAAGAGGGAGCGCGGGAGGGGGTGCCCCGGGGTGAGGGGGAGCTCATTGCTCATTACCACTCCCCCAGCTCGAGTCTGAAGCTCTCCTGCCTGCAGCTCCCGGGCAGGCCCTTGGGGAATTTTGTTTTTAATTTGCACAAATGAACGTGGAGATGGAAAATTGCAGGCCAACTTTTAACGAACTCCTAGGAGACTGGGGAAGGCCCATGGCAGGTTTGCACAGGAAACTTGGAATGGGGTGCTCTGGGATTGTTAGGGCGAGTTGTGCCAGAAGAGATGCCAACGGGCTTTGTATTGGCAGGGGAAACTCGAACCTTCTTCGGCTCTGATGTGTCCTGGGAGCGATGCCCAGTGGAGCTCTGCCTTCAGGGGTGCTGGGAAGGTTAGGCTGCTGATGGCAGATTCGAGAAACTTCTAATTGTAGAATCTCAGGACACAGCTTTAATTGGCCTCTCTCTAGAGCTTGTTTTGAACTTTAAACACCAGCCAGCAAGTCTCCGGGGCAAACTGCCGCTTGCCACATTACATGCCACACATTAATGACCAAGAAGAGACCTGCATAGCCTGCCATCCCACAGACGCCATTTTAGAGAAGATGTGGGTTCAAGCCAGGAGCCAGTGGCTCCCGCCTGTCATCCCTCGCTACTCAGGAGGCTGAGATCTGAAGATTCTGGTTCAAAGCCAGCTCGGGCAGGAAAGTCTGTGAGACTCTTATCTCCAATGAACCACCAGAAAACCAGAAGTGACGTGTGGCTCACGTGGTAGGGCACTCGCCTTGAGCTGAAGAGCTGAGGGACAGCGCCCAGGCCCAGAGTTCAAGTCCCACAACTGACAAAAAATATTTAAAAAATAAAAAAATAAATGCTAGATAGGACTATTTCAGTGGAGTCCTAAAGATGTCTGTCGCTGTACCACAGGCCACACTGTGGGTGGTACCCATTCATTCATCATTAATCATTCATCAGATCCTACTGAGCAATGTCTGCATTCTAAGGCACTGCGAATTCAAACACAGAGCCAGCAAGATCCTGGGATCTCCTGGTATTAATCTAATGAGGAGAAAATAATTTGGAAGAATACAAATTAATGAGCAGAATAGTTCATTACATGCACCAGTGTCTACTATGCCAATATTGGCAAATTGTATCCCTGAGGAATTGGAGCTCATGTTTGTAGGAATCAGCTGGGTGCTGGTGGCGATCCACCTGCGATCCAAGAAATTCAGGAGGCTGAGATCTGAGGATCATGGGTTTTTTTTGTTCGATTGTCAGTTGTGAGGCTAGAACTCAGGACCTGTGGACTGTCCCTGAGCTTTTTCCTTCAAGGCTTGGTGAGCAAACAACTGCACTTCCAGTTTTTGGGTGGTTCATTGGAGATAAGACTCTCAGGGACTTTCCTGCCCAGGCTGGCTTTGAACTGCCATCTTTGGAGCTCAGCCTCCTGAGAAGCTAGGATCATGGGGGATGAGCCACTGGCACCAGGCTGAGGATCATGGTTTGAAGCCAGCCTAGGCAGGAAAGTTGTGAGACACTTACTGCCAATTAAATATTTAAAAAATCCTGATGCGGGCTACCCGTGGCTCACTTCTGTCATCCTAGCTACTCAGGAGGCTGAGATCTGAGGATCGCGGTTCAAAGCCAGCCCGGGCAGGAAAATCCATGAGACTCATATCGCCAATAAACCACCAGAAAACTGGAAGTGGTGCTGTGGCTCAAGTGGTAGAGCGCTTGCTTTGAGCTGAAGAGCTGAGGGACAGCGCCCAGGCCCAGGGTTCAAGCCCCATGACCAACCAGAAAAGTCGGAACTGGAAGTGTGACTCAAGTGGTGGAGCACCGGCCTCGAACAGGAAAAGCTTAAGGTACAGCACCCGGGCCTCGGTCTTGGCGTGCGCGCACACACACACACACACACACACACACACACAGTCTAACATTACCCTTCCCCGCTGACCTCGGCGCCTGGAGGGCCGCAGGGACCCGCCCCGCGCTTCCTCCCCGCGGCCTGGCGGCGGACGGTGCGCTCCGCCCGCAGCCGGCCTGCGGTCCGGGCAGTGCGTGCTCGGCGCGTGCAGGTGCAGGTGCGCGGCTCCTGCCAGCCTAACCCCGCCTCACTGCTTTATTGGTCGGTCGTGGGCTCGAACTCGGGGCCGGGCGCTGTCCTCAGCTGCTCGGCTCGGGGCCGGCGCTCTTCCCCTTCAGCTCAGCGCCACTTCGGGTTTCCTGGCGGTTCACTGGAGATCAGGGTCTCGCGGACTCCTGCCCGGCTGGATCTCAGCCTCGGAGCAGCTGGGATGACACAGGCGTCCGCCCGGGTCATCGCCGTCAGCGCGGGTCAGCCCCGCGCTCCCCCTCCCGCCGGACGGCGGCTGCTGCCCCCGTCGATCGGGCCTTGCGGGGGGCGGTCCCTGAAGCGGCAGCCAATCAGAACGCTGCAGCGGCGTCGGCTCTGCCCAATGAGGAGCGCGGAGGGGGCCCCGCCCACGGCGCGGGTCGTCGGGGCCCGGCTCGGGCCGGGTCTCCCACCGAGGCGGCCCCGGAGCGCGGCGCCCGCGGGGCCCGCATCGAGGGTCTCCCCATGGCCACCAGAAGATAAGCAAGAAAGCAAGCTCGGTTGTGGGGAGGAAAGGGGGTCAAACCGATTCCCGGGACTCCAGAACTCCCAGATCCCAGCCGGCTGCGCACGCAGAGCCGACCCGCACCAGCCGCGGAGGTCTGGAGGTCTCGGCGCGACCTCGCGGAGCCCGCGGGCCCCGCGCCGGCCTGGGCGTGGTGGGGCGGGATGTCCGGGGAAGACGCTGAGGGTCCCGGGTCTCCTGGGAGCGGAGTTTGTGTCGCCTGGGTTTCTGGTGTCAGCACTCGGGTGGGACGGAGATCTCCCGGCCTGAATTTTCTAGATGGGAAAGCAGGCGCGCGGTGGGCCTGGGTTCGAGTCCTCAGCACCCCATAAGCAGAAAAACCCAGGAGCCGAAGGAGCCGAGGGACCGGAGCCCTGAGGTCGGTGCCCAACAAAACCTACAGCACTTCCTGTCACCCTTAGTAGAAACTTCTAGCACGTGCGTTTATTTCTGGCCTCCCGTGGGCGGGGCAGTCACACCTGACCGCTGGAGGCAAGGACTCCAGTTTTGCCAGCACTGAGCACGCCTCTGGTCGCTCCTGTCCCCCATGCGCTGGCCGGGGGCAGCACCGCGGGGCCCGGCGCTCCCAGCCCGGTGGGGCCGCCTCTCTGCGGGGGTGTGAGAGTCCTTCACTGCGTGGTTGGGATGGCGATCTCCCCGGTGCCTCCCAGTCCGAGGCCCCCGCCCTCCCTGGAGCGCGTCTGGAGCTGCAACCCGGCCCTCACCCTCGGCCACGTGAGCCGCAGCTCCACTTCTGGTTTTCCTGTGATTCGCGGGAGCTAAGAGTGTCCTGGGCTTTCCGGCCCCGGCTGGCTAGGAACTGTGATCTTCAGATCTCAGCCTCCTGAGTCACCACAATGACAGGTGCATGGAGCTTAGCCCTTGAGAGCCCACCGGGCCTTCCGACACGGGAGCCGCCACTCAGGTGTCCTTGATCAGAGACAGGCTGCATCCCCAGCTCAGGGCACAGCTTCGGGGGCTGCACATAGGACAGCCAGGGAGAAAGGGAAAGGGATGTCTGTCAGGCAGATTGTAGAGCAATTTCTTTTTTCCGGTCCCGGGTCTTGAACTCAGTGCCTGGGCACTGTCCCTGAGCCTCTTCGTGCTCAACACAAGCGCTCTAGCCACTGCGCTACTTCCAGTTTTCTGGTGGATCACTGGAGAGGAGTCTCAAGGAGTTTTGGGGGGGGTTGCCTTTGAACCGTGATCCTCAGATCTCAGCCTCTGGAGCAGCTAGGATGCCCAGTTCTCCAAGCAGTTCTTCAAAGGTCACATTTCTGAGGATACTCCATTGAGATTTCCAAGATGGTCGAAATAGCTTAGATTCCCATAACAGTGCACGTGGGTTGTTTACCCCCTCCACACACCCCCTTAACCTTTGCCAGCATTTGTTTTGTGAAGATCTTGGGGCTTGAACTCAGGGACTGGGCACTGTCCCTGAGCTTTTGGTGCTCCACGCTAGCACTCTACCGCTTGAACCACACAGGGCCACTTCTGGCTTGCTGGTTGGCTGGAGATTAGAATCTGGCTGACTTGGAGCAGCAATCCTCAGATCTCAGCCTCCTGAGCAGCTGGGATGACAGGTGTGAGCCACCAGACCTGGCTGAGAGCTAGTGATTTAATAACACCTGTCCTAGACCTGGCCCAGGGAGCACATGAGACCTACAACTTCCAGACTTCATTGCTTCCTTCCTTCAGGTCAGTCCTTCTCGTGGGAAGTCCTTCCTAGACAAACCTGCAATATTGTGCTTCCGTTCTTACAGAGGTCAAAGCGCAGGTTGACTGTGAACATGAAACATCTCCAGCTGCTGTGCAGATGCCATGGTGAGCAGGAACTCTCCTGGGTGTGTGTCTGGAGAGGAGCAGTGTGCACGGACAGAGGAGACACAGGCCACAAACGTGAGCAGTGTGGGAAAGCTCCCGTTCCAGGCATGTTCACACACACAGGAGAGAGGTGCGTGGGTACCGGCAGTGTGGGAAAGCCCGAGCTTGCTCTGTGGGGTAGGAAACACCAGAAGCCAGAAGCCCCACTCCCACAGTGCACAGCATGGGAAAAGCCCCAGGGCCTGCAGCCCTTTCCGAGCATGGAAAGCGCCACAGTGGACAGAAACCTGCCTGGCAACACGAAGCCTTCAGCCCCGCGGGTGAAACCACGCCGCAGGGGAACCTTCCGTGGGCAAGCAGCATGCCAAAGCCTGTAGTTTCTTCTGGTTCCATTCAGAGCTCAGAGGCACTGCATGCAGGGTGGGGGGCTGCCATGACACCCACTTCCCTCAGGAAGCATGGGAAGTCAAGCAGTGGGGAAACCCACCATGGCGATGGGGGGGGCATGTCATTACCAGATCCTTCTAGCAAATAGAAGCATGTGTGTGGGAAGGCACGTGTAGCCATATAAAACCTGTGGTAACATCTTGTTTGTTTTTTTTTGGGGGGGGGGTCCGGACGTGGGGCCTGAACTCTGGGCCTGGGCGCTGTCCCTCAGCTCTTCAGCTCAAGGCTAGCGCTCTACCACTTGAGCCACAGCGCCACTTCCAGCTTTTTTCTTTTTTCTTATGTGGTGCTGAGGAATGGAACCCAGGGCCTCAGGCATGCAAGGCAAGCGCTCTACCACTGAGCCACCTTCCCAGCCCCTGAGGTAACATCTTGACTCATATTAGTTCAACCCACTGATATCAAAGAACACATGTGTAACCTTCAGAAGTGAACACGGTGGACTAGCAAAAATTTGGAAGACTTTCTGCAGCCAACGTGCAAAGACACGTGAGCAGAAACTGGGTGGTGCAAAATAGAAGCTGTCAGAGCCGGGCACCAGTGGCTCACGCCTGTCATCCCAGCTACTCAGGAGGCTGAGATCTGAGCATCACGGTTCAAAGCCAGCCTGGGCAGGAAAGGCCATGACACTCGTATCTCCAATGAACCACCAGAAAACCAGAAGTGATGGTGTAGCTCAAGTGATAGAGCGATAGATAGCCTTGAGCTTGAAGAGCTGAAGGACAGTGCCCAAGCCCAGAGTTCAAGCCCCATGACTGACAAAATAAAAATAAAAGAAGCTGTCAGAGGAACCAGTTCACTTCGAGTTCTATGTAAACTCTTCCTATGGAGAAATCCTGGAAATCCAGTATATAGTGTGTGATCTGTGTGGAACATGCCAGAAAATATGCAATAGAAAATGCAATCTTAATTACAAATGTATCTTTGCACTATGTATTTTTTTTCTCCAAAATGGATCATTTTTAGCATTGATGTATGGGTTTTCATATGTAGTGCCTTTTTTTGATATCTTTTTATTATTGTGAAAATACTGTGCAGAGGGGTTACAATTACATGGGTAAGATAATGAGCACATTTCTTATCAAGCATTGTAGCCTCCTCCTTTGTTTCCCCTTCCCATCCCTTCCCATCCATCCCGTCCCCCCCACCCAAAGTTGTAAAGTTCGTTTTCGACATAACAACTTGTACATCTCATTGTTGCAATGGGTCCTCCTGTAACTCTGTTTTAACAATTTGTTTTTTCCCTTCCCCTCCACATATACCAACATCATATATAGTGAAAGCAGGGGTTGTACCATGGGGGAGGGACATACAAGGCAACAAAGACATAATCTTATAAAGATGTTAGAAACAATCGCATGAAAGATTTTTTTTTTGTCAGTCAAGGCTTGAGCTCTGGGCCTGGGCGCTGTCCCTGAACAATTCAGTTCAAGGCTCACGCTCTACCACTTGAGACATAGTGCCACTTCTAGTTTTCTGGTGTTTTTTGTTTTTTTTTTAAATTGTGATTAAGTGATTACAAAATTTCCCAAATTTCACAGTATTGTGGAATAATGATGCTCATTTAAAGTCACAAGCTCATTTTAACTTTCCTGGAGCAAATTGTCTATCACAGTCTATAACATATAACGGTGTACACATATACACCATACAGATGAGTGGAAGTTCTTTGTTTTTTTTGTTTTTGTTTTTGTTTTTTTTTTTTTTGCCAGTTGTGGGGCCTGAACTCTGGGCCTGGGCACTGTCCCTCAGCTCTTCAGCTCAAGGCTAGTGCGCTACCATTGAGCCACAGCGCCACTTCCAGCTTTTTCTGCTATGTGGTGCTGAGGAATTGAACCCAGGGCCTCATGCATACAAGGCAAGCACTTTACCACTGAGCCACCTTTCCAGCCCCAGTTCTTTGTTTCTTAAGTCCTGTTAATTTTGTCGTATCACCTAACATTTTGGATTTAGCATCCACTTATCAGGGAGACCATGTACCGTTTGTCTCTTTGCTCTTGGCTTACCTCGCTCAACATGATTCCTTCTAGCTCCATCCATTTCCCTGCAAATGCCATTATTTTATCATTTCTAATGGCTGCATAATATTCCATTGTGTATAGATACCACAATATTTGCATCCATTCATCTGTGGTGGGGCATCTGGGTTGTTTCCATATCCTAGCTATTGTGAACAGTGCTGCAATAAACATGGAGGTGCACGTGTCCTTGTATATTGGTTCCTGTTGTTCAGGGTAGATGCCTAGAAGTGGTATGACTGGGTCGTAAGGGAGGTCAATCTTTAGCTTTCTAAGGACCCTCCAGACTGCTTTCCAAAGTGGTTGTATGAGTGTACATTCCCACCAGCAGTGTAATAGGGTTCCTCGTTCTCCACATCCCCTCCAGCATTTGCCGTTGGCTGATTTGTGGATGTGGGACATTCTGACTGGGGTAAGGTGGTATCTCAGGGTTGTCTTTATTTGCATTTCCTTCACAACCAGGGATGGTGAACATTTCCTCATGTGTTTCTTTGCCATTTTTATTTCTTCATCTGAGAAGTCGCTTTTAGTTCCCTTGCCCATTTAGTAATTGGTTTGTTAGGTTTGGGAGGAATTAGTTTCTTCTTTTTTTTTTTTTTTTGTTGGTCGTGGGGCTTGAACTCTGGGCCTGGGCGCTGTCCCTCAGCTCTTCAGCTCAAGGTGAGCGCTCTACCACTTGAGCCACAGCGCCACTTCCGGTTTTCTGGTGGTTTATTGGAGATAGGAGTCTCACAGTCTCTCCTGCCTGGGCTGGCTTTAAACCGCGATCCTCAGATCTCAGCCTCCTGAGTAGCTAGGATTACAGGCGTGAGCCACCAGCGCCCGGCTGGAATTAGTTTCTTGAGTTCCCTTTGTATACAGGATGTTAACCTCTTGTCTGGTATATTGCTGGTAAATATTTTTTCCCAATTAGTTGGTTGTATGTAGTGCCTTTTAAACTTATGTCAGATAAAGTGTTTTGTGTTTTCATTTTAAACCACAGTCTGTGCCCAAAATTGTTTTTTGTTGTTGTGTTTGTTTTTGTGGGTTGTGGAGCTTGAAATCTGGGCTGGGCGCTGTCCCTCAGCTCTTCAGCTCAAGGCTAGCGCTCTGCCACTTGAACCACAGCGCCACTTCCGGCTTTTTTGTTTTTGCTTATGTGGTGCTGAGGAATCGAACCCAGGGCCTCAGGCACTGAGCCACCTTCCCAGCCCCAGAACCTACATGTTCTTAACTCTTGTATATATCCACTCTGTCCCTTGTTGGAATAAATGATATTTTTGTGTACTTCATCATTTTACTTTTAGATGTTTATTTTCTCAAATAACTGTAAACTTTTTAAATAAAGCTCAGCCAGTTTCCAGCAACCTATGAAATGTTCCCTTTATTTACTGTAAAGATATTTCCAAATGTCTATCACTATCAGAGACGGTCAATCGATGTGCCTGATTTTTCCTTTGTCCCAAAAGGAACTGTGGTATGGGGTGATGTCTCCCTCCTGTTACATGTCCTCTGTCTGCTTATGTTGACGCTCTTGTTTGGAAACATGTTTTTTTCTTGGTAGCAAAGACACATCATGGCCAAGACCCTCTCATCAGGTAACACATAACCAACTGATAACACAGCCTTTCTGTATTCTCCCGACTAGGAGCATCTCCTTAAATCCTGTGAGTCGATTGACTCTCTTGGCTAGTTTTCTGTGGATGACTGCTCAGTGCAGCAAGCTGGTGTGCTGAGGGATGGGTGGAGGTCTGGACCACAGGTGTGAAGTCAGTCCAGGCAAAAGCATGAGACCCTATCTGAAAAAATAAGTTCCAAAGGCTGGGGGCATGGCTCAGGTGACAGACTGCCCCAGGCTCCAAGTTCAAGGACCAGACTGGGTATGCACAAGCACACTCAGTCTATTAAAGAGAACAGGCTCGCCGGGCGCTGGTGGCTCACGCCTGTAATCCTAGCTACTCAGGAGGCTGAGATCTGAGGATCTCGGTTCAAAGCCAGCCCGGGCAGGAGAGACCGTGAGACTCCTATCTCCAATAAACCACCAGAAAAACAGAAGTGGCACTGTAGCTCAAGTGGTAGAGCGCTCGCCTTGAGCTGAAGAGCTGAGGGACAGCGCCCAGGCCCAGAGTTCAAGCCCCACGACCGACAAAAAAAAAAAAAAAGAGAACAGGCTCATAAATACATGATTGGAATTATAAATACACTAAGTATTCTGCACACAATGTCATGAAACATTACTAGAAACGTCAGGATAATATATATCAAGCCAGGTGCTGGTGGATCACAAATCCTACCTACTGAGGAGGCTGAGACCTGAGGACAGGCAGTGAAGTCTGCAAGAATTTTATGCCCAATTAACCAGCAAAAAGCTAGAAGTGGAGGTGTGGCTCAAGTGGTAAAGCATTGGCCTTGAGCAAGAGAGCAGGGACAGAACCCAGGCCCTGAGTTCAAGTCCTCGTACAGGCAAATAGTAACACCTAACTTCAATATCCCCTACTCCAAATGAAAAGGAGTAAAATCAAGAGAGCATATGCATTTTAACTCAAGTGGATGTAGACCGCTACAGAATATTCCAGTGATGGGACTTGAACTCAGGGCCTGGTTCTTCCTGAGCTTCCTTTTTTGCTCAAGGCTAGTAGTCTACCACTTGAGTCAGCACGACTTCTGCCTTTTGCTGTGTATGTGGTGCTGAGGAGTCACACCGGCTTCATGCATGCTAGGCAAGCACTCTAGCACTGAGCCACATTCCCTGCTCCTGATGGGGTATCTGTAATTATCTTTTTGACACTATATGAAAATACTTGATAATATGCAAACTGCTGGGCCCCGGTGGCTCACGCCTGTAATCCTAGCTATTCAGGAGGCTGAGATCTGAGGATCGTGGTTCAAAGCCAGCCTCGGCAGCAATATCCGCAAGTGGCGCTGTGACTCAAGTGGTAGAGCTCGCCTGGAGCTGAAGAGCTGAGAGAACGCCCAGGCCCTGAGTTCAAGCCCCACGACTGAGACACACAGACACACACACACAAATGGCTGAAAACTCTTAAGAAACCTTAGATCTCAGCCTCTCAAGTAGCTAGGATTAAAGGCATGAGCCACCAGCACCTACCTTAAAAATCCATTTGGAGTTTTGGATGGCCCTTTAGTCAGTTACCATTAAACATACATAAACACCACCTATGACCTGTTAGAAGCACATTTGGAATTGTACTTCGAGTAGAAAGCTGGGCGCCCGTGTCAGCCTGGATTTGAGCAAGGACAGCAGTGAAGCAGGTGAGTTGGGGAGGCAGTGTACAACTTCCACACCTCAGACGAGCCAGAGCAAAGAGCAGTCTATTTGGAGGAAGAGATAAGGTGTGGGGAAGCTTGGAGAACGCGCATGCGGGGAGTCTTCCTGCCTCACCAGAACTCCACGGCTGGAACCACAAGCCAGCCTGTCCTGAGACACCATCAGCTAAGTGAGAGCGGTGGGTCTCCTCTCCTTAACCCACTGGGGATTTGGCCGTGACACCAGCACAGTACTGCTGGCTCATCTGGGGAGCGGCGGCCAGGCCCGACTGTGACATCTGGGCCCACGGGGCACGAGTGTAGACAGCTGCAGGGCAGTGAGCTGCGTGCGCGCCCGCGGGAACACAGGAAGCACTGCAGACAGCGCAGCCCGCTCCACGGAGCAAGGGCTTGGCTGTGGGAGGCACAGCTGCAGCTCCTCCACGTGGGCTCCCGTGGAAGCTGCCAGCCTGAACCCTGGGACTCGGATGCAACTGGCTCCTAGCAGCAGGTGTGAATGAACCTGGCGGGGCCCAGCGGGAGCCGGGGCTCCTCAGCCCCAGCCCCTGCGGCGCTGTCCCTCACGCCACTCATGACCCCACATGCAGCACACAGCCTGGGCTCAGAGCTTCATATCCAAGGGGCACAAATGGGGGCCTCCGGGGTCCCAACAGATAGAAATCAGCCTGGCCAGCCAGGCACCAATGGCCCACACCTGTAATCCCAGCTACCTAGGAGGCTGAGATCTGAGGATCATGGTTCACCACAGGCAAGAAAACCCTTGAGGCTTATCTCAATTAACCACCAAAAAGTTGGAAGTGCAGCTCTAACTCAAGTGATACAGCACCAGCTTGATCAAAAAGCTCAAAGGCAGAGCCCAGGCCCTGAGTTCAAGTCCCAGGAATAGTGTGCATGTACACACACACACACAAACACACACACAAACCCCACCTAGTACAAATGTAACCAAAGAGGCGAAAGATCTGTACAACAGAAATCATAAAGCACTAATGAAAAACTGAAGACACGAAAATGGAAAGGCATTTTGTATTTAAACAATGAAACTTTTGTTTACAATATCCATACCCACAAAGCATTTTACAGCTTCAATGCAATCTCTATCAAAATGTCATTCTTTACAGAGAAAACAAAAACAAAAATCTATGTATATGGAACAAACAAAACCCTGACGTAGCCAAAACCATCTTTACACGCAAGACAGGAGGTAGTACACCACGAACTCACCAGAACCAAACAGCAGAGACGGAGACAGTTCCACGCGCGGGATCACCCCGAACCCACACCCAGCAGCGACTTTTCCTTCCGAGGTCAGTGAGAACACACGCACTGGAGACATCTGATCAACTGTGGACTCGGCAGTAGTGCACACCTAGAGTCCCGGCACTGCGAGGCTGAGGCGGACAGATGGTGAGGTGGAACTCCGCCCGGGCTCAGCAGCACACAGCGTTCAAAGTTTGAGGCAATCCTTCCTTTAAACGTTACATAATTTATCCTTGGATGGGACATCAGTGCAGAAGATGCTAGTTGTATTCTCAGTTAAATTGTAAAAAGATCAAAACAGCAAAACATAAAAATTTCAAACTAAAAAAAAAAATCTGACTTCTATTTAGGTGAGCTTGCTCCTACATATAAACAGGCAATTAAGGTATTTATTCATTCTCTTGATTTCAATACTTTGGTCTTAACAGAAATTAACTAATAGGGCACCAGGGACTTACCCCTGTAATCCTAGCTACTCATGAGGCTGACATCTGAGGATCACACTGTTTAAAGCCAGCCCAGGCAGGAAAAGTCTATGAGACTCAATCTCCAATTAAGCACAAAAGGAGAGATGGCAGTAGGGCTGTGGCTCAAGTGGTAACGCGCCAGCCTTGAGCAAAAACTCAAAGACAGCAGCCCTGCCCGCGGGTCAGGCACCAGAGCCAGCACGCACGCACGCGCACACACACAAAATAGTTAATACTTAATACATTCTCCATTTTTGCTAAAATAATGCTTTGCTAAACTGTCTCCAAGATGAATTATATGAATTTGGCCAAGAAATGTAAAGGTCAAAGGGTTAATATACAGGAAGTAGTTACAATGCCTATCTGTGCATCTTCTGCTTTTGAACTATTCCTTAACACCAGTAAGTTTTCTCTCTTCACGCTATGGTCTGTCGTCATCCGATTTTGCACGGCCCTTGAACAATTATAGAGAAAAGTTTTCAGTAGATCTCCATTTCAAAAACCTATATACAACTGTTTGCATTGTTCTATTTTCCATTTAGCCAAAACATTTTATCAAGGGCCAAATTAAAAAAAAATCTAGAAACCTACTAACATTTGTTCCTGTGCAGGTATTCAAGACGCTTAGGCACCTTTTTTTTTTTTTTTTTTTTTTTTTAACATTTATGAGACTCTTTGGAGACAATGCCTATTAAAAAGTGAAAAATAGAAAATCTGATTAAAATGTCATTTGCTGCCTAAAAAGACATAATATATACATAAATACATAAACACACATCCAACCAGCCAGAGGAGAATTGCCATTAACAAAAATCCCTTTCTCGGTTACCACTATCAATTATTTTTAAATGTACATTTAAACCTTCTTTCTGGTTTATTACAAATAAATACACTTCCATTCTTTAAGGATCCAACAGAGTTCAAGAGAAAAATCTTATTAAGAGACATTACTTCATAAACTCGCTGTTGCATGAAGAAAAGTTAGGTCAACATTTAATTTCAAGGATAAAATTTAAAATTCCACTGTGGAGTTAATCTGGCAGCTCAGGAAACTAAAACTACAAAATGCCGCATGGAGAATGGAGCATGGAGAAACACACTGACACTTGCAGTATTTCCTCCTGGTTCTGTCACTTCTCAGAAGCCTCGCTCCTTTGCATGAGACAGCCCCTGTGGCCTGGCCTGAAATCCTAGCTGTTCAGGAGGCTGAGATCTGAGGAAAGTCCTTCAAGTCAACCCCAGGAGAACCAACCCGAGATGCTCAGCCTCCACTTACACAGTGAAAAGCCAAAATTGAAAAGATTAGCTCAAGAGGTAGAGTGCCAGTACTACATAAGCTCTTAAACAGCCTCGTGTTGAATGACCCTCGTTATTACGTCACTGGCACGTCGTTTTGAACTCAGGGCCAGCTTTTTGCTGGGAATCTCCTGCCCGGGCTGGTCTAGAGGCCCAGCCTCCTGAGTCAGCCTGAGTAGCTAGGATGACGGCCATTGGCATCTGCCAAATGATCCTGCCGTGAGACCTTGCTCATATTTGAAGTGTTTGTGCATGTTCTTCACACCAGCGCACTGGGGGTGACAGGGACAAGGCGGTGGCGGGGGGAACGCGCCCCACCCAGTGTCACCCCAGGTGACACACAGGCCCCCTGACTCAGTGGCTGTAACAAAATACCTGACACAACCAAGATCAAGGAACTAATTTATTTTTTCACGTTAAAAAAAAACTAATCCAGACAGTGCCTCACTGCACGGCCCACATGGGCTCACCTGCTCCACACGCGCCCGCCTGGGCACATCTGAGTCTGAGTTTTCAGTCCCTGGTCCGTGTCTCCACGGACTCGGGACCCGCAGTGAGCCGAGACGTGACACACAACAGCGGGGAGAGACTCGTACGGGACAAAAAGAATTAAACAGGGACCAAGGGCCAGGGCCAACCTGGCACACCCATACCTACACACCCATAGAAGTTTCTAGAACCATGACCAGCTACTGGAGCTCAGACTCTAACCCCACCTATAACCCAGGCTTTCTAGAACACGTGCTCGCGTCTGAGCATCGCTGCGGGAAGGAGGCTTTCCCACATTTCTTACAGAACTTTCCCACGGTGACTGTGCATGGTTGAGCTGGCTCTCCTGCCTCATCACATGCTCGTGCACAGCGCCCTCCCCGGCAGGCCACATGCAGGCCGCTTTCCTGTGAGCAGGAGGAGGTCCCGGAGGGCTCAGGGGCCGGCCTGCTGGGTGTGCGTGCGCTCGTGGCGGCGCAGGTGGCTCTTGTGGAAGAAGTCCTTCCCGCACTGGGAGCACACGCACGGCTTGTGCTCGCTGTGCGTGCGCTCGTGGCGGCGCAGGTCCCCGAGGGAGAAGAAGGCCTTCCCGCACTGGTTGCAGGAGAAGGGCTTCTCGCCGGTGTGGATGCGGATGTGCACCTTGATGTAGCTGGCCGAGCTGAAGGCCTTCCCGCACTGCTTGCACACGAAGGGCTTCTCGCCCGTGTGCGTCTGCTCGTGCTTGCGGAAGTCGCTCCAGGCCGAGAAGGCCTTCCCGCACTGGTTGCAGATGAAGGGCCGCTCCCCGGTGTGCGTGCGCTCGTGCCGCTGCGCGTCGCTCAGGGAGAAGAAGCCCTTCCCGCACTGCTTGCACACGAAGGGCTTCTCCCCGGTGTGGATCCGCTCGTGGACCTTCACGTAGCTCTTGGAGCTGAAGGCCTTCCCGCACAGCTTGCACACGAAGCTCTTCTCGGCGTTGTGCGTGAGCATGTGGCGGCGCAGGTGGCTCACGTAGAAGAAGCCGATGCCGCACTGCTTGCACACGAAGGGCTTCTCCTCCGTGTGCGTGCGCTCGTGCACCTTGATGTAGCTGGCCGAGCTGAAGCACTTGCCGCAGTACTTGCAGATGAAGGGCTTGTCGCCGCTGTGCGTCTGCTCGTGCCGCTGCACGTCCCGGGTGGAGGCGAAGGCCTTGCCGCACTGCTTGCACTCGTACGGCTTCTCCCCGCTGTGCGTGCGCTCGTGCTTACGCACGTCGCTCCACGAGTAGAAGGCCTTCCCACACTGCTTGCACGCACAGGGCTTCACCCCGCTGTGCGTGCGCTCGTGGGACTTGACCACCCGCAGGGAGTAGAAGGCCTTCCCACACTGCTTGCACTCGAAAGGCTTCTCCCCCGTGTGGATGCGCTCGTGCGCGATGCACGAGGTGGACTGACTGAAGGTCTTGCCGCAGTGCTTGCACACATAGGGCCGCACGCCCATGTGGATGCGCTCGTGTCTCTGGAGGTAGATGGGGGAGCTGAAGCCCTTGCCGCACTGCTCACACACATAGCTCTTCTCCCCGCTGTGCGCGTGCACGTGCTTCTGCAGGTGGTTCAGGTAGAAGAAGCCCTTCCCGCACTGCTGGCACACGTACGGCTTCTCCCCGAAGTGCGTCCGCTCGTGGATCTTGATGTAGCTGGAGGAGCTGAACGCCTTCCCGCAGTACCTGCACACAAAGGGCTTGGCGCCCGTGTGCGTCTGCTCGTGGCGCTGCACATCCCGCAGAGATAGGAAGTCCTTCCCGCACAGCTTGCAGATGCACAGGTTCTCGCCCGTGTGGATGCGCTCGTGCATCTTGAAGTAGCTGGCCGAGCTGAAGCCCTTGCCGCACTCCTTGCACATGTAGGGCTTCTCCCCCGCAGGAGCCCTCTCGGGCACCTCGACTGAGCTGGCCGGGCCGAAGGCTGCCTCGTACTCCTTGTACGCATGTGCGGCTTCGCCATAGCCCTGAGGCGCATACGGATTCTGCCCGGCAGCACTGGCAAAGGGCACACTCATCGACGAAGGGTCCACAAGGACTTCCGTGTACTCACAGGCCTCACCCGTGCCTGCGTCCACGTCCGCATCCACTGCAGGGGGCATCTGCGTGTCGCCTGCGTCCGAGGCAGAGGCGCTGATGAAAATGTCTTCAAAGGGAATCACTTCTTTATGCTCTGAGAGTCCCTCGACCACTTCATTTCTGGAAAGAAGCACGGTGTTGGCGTTTGGCAGTTAGATCACTCACCCGCGGGGAACAAATTTTATTCCCTCAGAACTTTTTCAATCATGAAGATGTGATGGGAACAGGTTGGGCTTTAGGGTAATGCCCCAGCCCTGCCTGCCACTCCACACGCAAAGCAGGACGAGCATTCTCCACGCTCATGGGCGCAAGTGAGGCCAACAAAATCCCCCTCCCACTCGCCATGCATGCCCACGCCCTGGAGTAATGGCTCGTAACATTCTTGAATGTTCTGCGTACATGGAACAGTCTATATTAAAACATCAGAAATGACTACCATGCTAGGGTTGCTGTTTTCAGACATGGATATGTTTTTACCTTTTTTTTTTTTTTTTTTGGGGGGGGGGTAGGTTGTGAAGCTTGGCCTGGGCGCTGTCCCTCAGCTCTTCAGCTCAAGGCGAGCGCTCTACCACTTGAGCCACAGCGCCACTTCCGGTTTTCTAGTGCTTTATTGGAGATAAGAGTCTCATGGACTTTCCTGCCTGGACTGGCTTTAAACTACGATCCTCAGATCTCAGCCTCCTGAGTAGCTAGGATTACAGGTGTGAGCCACTATGCCTGGTCCAGTCTTCTATTTTTACTATTTTTTTTGCCAGTCCTGGGGCTTGAACTCAGGGCTTGGGTACTGTCCCTGAGCGTTTTTTGCTCAAAGCTAGCACTCTACCACTTGAAACACAGCTACGTTTAGTGGAGATGAAAAGTCTCAGGGTAGGGGCTGGGAAAGTGACTCAGTTAACAGAGCGCTTGCCTTGCATGCCTGAGGCCCTGGGTTCTATTCCTCAGCACCACATAAGCAAAAAGAAAAAAATCAGAAGTGGCGCTGTGGCTCAAGTGGTAGAGCGCTAGCCTTGAGCTGAAGAGCTGAGGGACAGCGCCCAGGCCGAGTTCAGGCCCCATGACCGGACCTAAAAAAAAAAAAAAAAAATCTCAGGGTAGCCGGGTACCTGTGGCTCAGATCTGTAATCCTCAAGAGGCTGAGACGTGAGGATCACGGTTCAAAGCTAGCCTGGGCAGGAAAGTCCATGAAACTCTCATCTCCAATAAACACTCAGAAAACGGGAAGTGGCGCTGTGGCTCAAGTGGTAGAGTGCTAACCTTGAGCTAAAGAGCTGAGGGACAGCACTCTAGGCCTAAAGTTCAAACGCCACAACTGACAAAAAAAAAAAAAAAAAGGAAGAAAAGTCTCAGGGTCTTTCTTTTTTTGGGGGGTCCGGTAGTGGGGCCTGAACTCTGGGCCTGGGCACTGTCCCTCAGCTCTTCAGCTCAAGGTTAGCGCTCTACCACTTGAGCCACAGCGCCACTTCCGGCTTTTTCCTTTTTGCTTATGTGGTGCTGAGGAATCAAAACCAGGGCCTCAGGTATGCAAGGCAAGCGCTCTACCACTGAGCCACCTGCCCAGCCCCAAGTCTCAGGTCTTTCACGGGCAGGTTAGCTTCAAACTGGAACCCTCAGATCTCAGCCTTGGCAGCCAGGAGCCACGTAGTGAACCACCAGTGCTCTTAGGAGAACTGAGTCCAGTCCATTTGAACTTGAGCCTATTATCATGTCATGGTCTTGTTCTTAAATTCTACTAGGACTTTGATTCTCTGATTCTCATGAGTACAAATTACCTTAACTCCATGGCAGGATTTTTGTACTCGTCTTCCATGTTCTGGTCTTCTTGTGTTTTTCCTAAAATGCAGTCCCAGAAAAACACGATCACTATTACATAAAGAAACGACTAGGCTCTAGACAGGTTCCCAACTCCGTGTATAGCAGCAGGGATAAGGCGGGGGCCAGGCCCTCATCCGGCAAGGGGGGAGGTCCTTACCCACGGAGGCCAGGTTGCGGAAGGTCTCGCCCATCACGCTCCTGTACAGCTTCTGTTGGGCAGGGTCCAGCAGAGCCCACTCCTCCAGGGTGAAGTTGACAAACACATCATCGAAGGTCACAGACTCCTGAAAGGTCACAAGGGCATTTCAAGGAGGAAGGGTGCAATCACAGAACTGCAGATACAGACATACCTTCTAGATGTTACCATGTGGCTAAAGCACCTGCTGTCCACACTGCAGATACACAATGCTCAGTGCTGCAAAGAAAGTTCCCATCACGTGTTCTGAGATAGCATTCCTGGAAATGCTCAAGCACAAAGTTGGATACTGCCTGGCATCTGGAAAGTTCTGTGAGACAGACTTCACTAGACAAATTAAGAAGTGTGACTGGATGGTCCTGGTGTATGTGAACATGCTATTTCCTCGGACTAAGGTTCCTGCAGACCAAACCTCAAGAGTACGTAGACTCACAAGGGAGTGCACAGCCCTGTACAATGCTAGCTACTGGAGGCTGATGTCTGAGAAACCTGGGTTTTTGTTTTGGGGATTTTTTCTGGCTGGTCGTGGAATGTTCTCCCTGTACTCTTCAGCTCTATGATTGGAGCCACAGCACCACTTCCGGTTTTCTAGAGGTTTATTGGCGATAAGAGTGTCATGGACTTTCCTGCCCGAGCTGGCTTTGAACCATGATCCTCAGAGCTCAGCTTCCTGAGTAGCTAGGATTATTGGTATGATCCACCGGCACCTGACTGAAACCTGGGTTTTAGACATTTTTTCTTTCATCATAGCCAGGCCAGAAAGTCCATCTCCAAAATAACCAGACAATAGCCAGGCTGATGGTATGGCTAAAGCAACAGGGCACCAGCTAAGCAAGTACAGACCCCAAGATGTCTGAGATATAAAACTCCTCATTAAGCCATGTGGCTTATGCCTGTAATCCTACTTAGGAGGCTGAGATCTGAGGATCACGGGTCAAAGGTAGCCCAGCAAGATAGCCCTACGGCCAACCAAAAAACAAAACAAAACAAAAAAAAAAAAACCACCCAGAAGTGGTACTATGGCTCAAGAGGTAGAACACTAGCATTGAGCACAAAGCAGCTCAGGGACAGAGCCCAGGTCCTGAGTTGAAGGCCACAACTGACCCAATTTTTTTTTTAAAGGGAAGTAGAGGTGCAGCAGTCTTTAAGGAAGCTCTGTGACACAACCCAGGTCAGGAACAGAATAAAGAGGAAGAGACAGCCGTCCTGGAAGACCCCTCCTGGGAAGATCTCCCTTCTCTCAAGGGGGACTCTGGCCACCTCTACTACAGGAAGCCTCCAATGCCCTACTAGAATGACCTGCCATTCTTCTGGGTCAAAACAAAAGGAATTAGCTGGGTGCTGGTGGCTAACATATGTCATCCTAGCTATACAGGAAACTAAGATCTGAGGACTGCGGTTCAAAGCCTGCCCAGGCAGAAAAAGACTGTGAGACTCTCATCTCCAATTAAGCACCGGATAGCCAGAAGTGGCTCTGTGGTTCAAGTGATAGAGCGCTCACCTTGAGCTGTGAAGAGATCAGGAACAGCGCCTAGACCCAGAGTTTAAGCCCCATGACAAACAATAATAAAAAAAAATACAAAAGCCCGGTGCTGGTGGCTAACTACTCAGAAGGCTGGGATCTGAGAATCACGGTTTAAAGCCAGCTTTAAAGCAAGAAAGTCCGTGAGACTCTCATCACCAATAAACCACTAGAAAATCATAAGTGGTGCTGTGGTTCAAGCGGTAGAGCGTTCATCTTAAGCTGAAGAGCTGAGGGATAGCGCCCAAGCCTAGAGTTCAAGCCCCACAGCCCACAGAAAATGGGGGGAGGAGAAATCAACCATTAGGGTTGGATGCACAGCTCAGGTGGTAGAGCACCACCAATGAGCAAGAGTGCCAGACACCAAATTCAAGTCCCAGTCTTGGACAAAAATAATGATGATGATATAATAAAATTGGGTATGACCCTCTGCAAGTCAGACCTAACTGCAGCCCTTCATGAACACAGACTGTGAATGGTCCTACTTATCATCTACAAAATGGGGAAGGAAAGAAAGCAGGGCATTCCACAGTGAGCCAGAAGGAAATGTGGGCCCCTGCCAAGGGGGACGGCTGCCCACAAAGTACAACAGCCACAGCTAGAACTCTGACCCTAGGACAAGGAACAAGGGCTGCCAAGTCTACAATTCCTGAAACTCCACGCCCATGCTTCTGTAAGCAGGGTTTCTGAACCAGCAGGCAGTCTTCTGCAAAATGGGGTCATTGAGCCAAGAGCTGGTGAAATTACACCTGTAACCCTAGCCTTTGGGAGGCTGAGATCTGAGATTCAGGGTTCAAAGGCATCTGGGGCAGCAAAGTCCATGAGACTCTTCTCTCCAATAACCAACAGAAAGCTGCAATTGGAGCTGTGGCCCAAGAGGTAGAACACTAGCCTTGAATGAAAAAGCTCAGGGGCAGTGACTTCAAGGCCTAGAATCAGCACCAAAAACCAAACAAAAAACCCTTGTGAGAGTCCCTTCATAAGGCCAGGCGCCTCTCAGGCTGTGGTCAATGGAGTGTCTTGGCCCAGGAGTAGCTTCCCTCTGAAACAAGCCATGGGCATGCTCCCTGGGATCCTGTCACAACTCAGGACCAAAAGTGCCCCCTCTAGTGGAAACAAACAAGGAGAGAAGCATCTTGGTGAGGGCTGGCAGGCTGACTGCACCCACAGGCCACTAGCTCCTGTTAGCCCTGCTGACATTTATGGGAAGACTGAGGTCCTCTCTTCCAGAACAAAAAGGTCCTAAGTGATAACAGCCGCCCCTCCCCCCCATTAAAAAATTATCCCCAGGTTTTGATTACCTGAAAACATTCCAAATGACAACGGCCCAGCACCGCTTCCCATCATACAGGGCGCAGCCAGGACTCTGGTAGTCTGGCACTGACTACCACCTGCATTCCACCAGGAGGCCGCAAGTCCCAGAACCAACCATATGCAAAGACCCGAGGTTCAACTCAACTCTCACCGACTGGTAAGGAGCAGGCCATTTCTCTTTAATGACTTGTCCATCCAGGGGCTGGTGAGGAAGCAAGGGAGGCAACTCACCTGTGACAAATCCAACAGATTGTCGGAGAGCGGAGGCAAAGATTCATCCTGCAGCAAAAGAAGGGGGGAGAAGGCCAGGTTAGAGCAGACTGTGGGCCCTGACCACTCCTCCAGCCAGCCAGTCACAAGGAACCGATAGTGGATAAAGTGCACACTGAGTAAATTCCTTCTGTCCAGTGGAAGCCAAAGGGCACCTGTTCCTGTGAGCCATTGAGGACCCAGACTTGTTTCCCAGAGGACTGAGACAGACCCTGGTGCCCAAGGCATTCCTGGTTGTGGCGTGATGTGGTTCAAGGAGTTGCTTACTTTGCCTGGGAAGGGCAACACGTGGCACTGTGGGGATCTCTCCCCCTTCCTCCAAGCCCCCAGCCCCTCACCCACCCCTACAGGTGCAAAGCACTGCAGTGGCTTCGGACGTGACTGTGAGGACCCAGCCAGCAGTGGCACCGACACCTGTGTCAAAATGGGCACCCCAGGTCTACACGAGGCTCTCTCAGCCCATGGAGCCATAGCAAATGCATCACTTCATGCGTCGGTAGGAGTCTCAGCAGAAGTTCTCCTTTCTCTCACTGTCCAATGACAACTCCGTGCTCTTTTGTGATTGGCCTTGCAAAAGACACTAAGTTCCTCATTTGTTTTTAAAAACACTACCCACAATCAGGGGAGCCAATGGGGAGCCTGAGCATCACCCCATCTGACATCACCTTTCAGGAACACTGAATTCTACCCACGAGGAACAGTTAAGGCCTTGCGGCGTGTTCAGTAAACGTCACGTCTCTCTTCAGGACCTAGGAAAGGCCCAATTTGTACCAAAGAAAATAGAACTGGTCAGGATAGGGTTCACTAGCCAGCTGGGTGGCGGCATTTCTTTCTTGCACCCTCTGAAAAGAGGACTCCTGAGGGTATCTCAAGTTTTTACCCTTAAGATCTTCCCAACTGAGGCAATGAGCACCATGGCCTCAGAAAAGCTGCTTGCTTCCATTCAGATCATTTGGCACACGCTGCCAGGAAGAGACCCAGGGACCGCTGCAGCGGGGGTCAGCCATCAGCCTTGGATCCCACGCAGGGATTATTCTCCAGGGGTAATGAGGCCTATCTTACCTTTCCAATCAACTGGGAGGGAAGGTGCTCTTTAGCCTAACCTCCTTGGTGTGGATTATGCTCATGGAAACACCTAGATGTCCAGATCTATAATAATAACAATAATAATGATGATGATAGAAAACAATGCCAAAAGATAGTAGCTCCGGTGCAGGTTTTCAGTTACAGTGACCTTGGGACCGGCCAGGGCCACTGTGGGGCAGGCCGCTGTATACAGGTCAGTGCGGTAGGCCCAGGTACTCACACACCTATCTGGATCCGCTCCATACACTGACCCAACAAGGAGATTTCTTGGTAAGTGTGCTTTTACCAACTAGAAGGGCCTTAGATCTATTCACAGCTAGTGCTGGAAGCACAGGTGTATACTCGAAGGAAAAATGTTACTTTCATATTAACATCATAGGAAAGGTCATGAATTACATATAATTCAAGCCTCTAGTCTAGTAGACAAGGTGGATGCTATGTATGGGTGCTGGGGTTCCTTTAAAAACAAGTTCCTGAAATGGCTGTGGTCACTTTAAGCCTCCGGTCCAGTTCCCTTGCTTTGGACCACACCTGCTGCGACTCCTTACTGACTTCATCAGGTGCCAGGTCACACTCCTACAGGGCTTTCAGCCTGTGCCGAAGGGCCTGAAGTCTTCCTAAATGACATCCATCCTGTGGGACAACAGTTCAGACAGCTGGTAACAGCCCCCCTCGCCCCTCCTAGAGATAGAGCAGGACCAGAGACTGGTCCCCAGATAGGTAAGAACTTCACATCTTCAGCCCCATCTCACCACCAAAATCGGTACAAAAACCGGGTGGGGCTAGCTCAGGCCTGTAATCCTAGCTACCCAGGTGGCTGAGATCTGAAGATAAGAGACCAATGCCAGCCTGGGCAGGAAAGTCTGAGAGACTCTTATCTCCACTTAACTACCTAGAAAAGCCGGAAGTGGAGTTGTGGTTCAACTGTTAAGAGCATTAGCTTGAGCAAAAAACTAAGGTTCTGTTCCCAGGCACTGAGTTCAAGCTCCAGAGTTAAGTTACAATCAAAATAAACTCCAGCCCTATCTGCACCTCCCCCGCCAGGTATCGGGATCCTGTTTCTCAGAAGTTGAGTCAGGTTAACTATAAGGAATGAATGCTGAAATCAAACCCATCTCCAAGCCTCCCCAACCCATGGGTTCTATCTCCTCCCTAGTACCTCCACGGTCACTCCTCCTTGGGGGTAATTAGTGATCAGTTTTCTGTTAGGACGTCTCTTCCTAGGGGTAGAAAAACTGCGGGTCAGTTCTAACCAAGCCGAGGCCCCGGCGAGGCGGAAGCCGGGCCCCGGCGCCACAAACCCCTCTGATGCTTTCGCGCATAAGCGCTGCATCTCATACATATAATTACATCCGAGGGCAGGCGACCGGCGCAGATCCTTTCCAAAAATCTGCTTAGTCACCGGCCCGTCCTTTCCCGGGGATCAGCCCACTTCCAGGCCCGCGAGCCCCTCCCCTGCCCCCAGGAGGCCGGGGGGGGGGATGGGGGGACGACTGACATTTTCTGCACTGCGGGGTCTGCTCCGGAGCCGCCGGGCCCCCGGAATGGTGGGTTTTCCCAGCCAACCCTTAAGCCTGCGAGGCGCCGGCGGCTCTCGCCTGTAATCCCCAACTGCTCAGGAGACCAAGGTCCGAGCCCGGCAGGGAGGGCCCCGACGGGCGGGGCGGGGTGCGCGGCGGCGAAGCCCGGGGACCTTTTCCTTTTCTTCTTGAGTCGTCGGTGAACCGCCGAAAAGCAGCAAGGGGAGCCCTGGCGCAAGGGGCCGAGCACCAGCCTGGAGCGGGAAGGCGCGGAGACGGCGCCCAGGCCGCGAGTTCGAGCCCCGGCCCCCGCGCACGTCCCTTCTGCGTCTCCGGCGCCAGCCTGGGTGGGATCGCGCCGCCCTCAGAAGCTGGGGTGGCGTCTGGGGGACGGCTGGGGGGGTGTCCCCACGCTGGGAGGGTCCCCCAAGGTCTCGGGTGTCCCCACGCTGGGGGGGTCACCCAGGTCGCGGGGGGTGTCCCCACGCTGGGGGGTCACCCAGGTCTCGGGTGTCCCCACGCTGGGGGGTGTCCCCCAGATCGCGGGTGTCCCCACGCTGGGGGGGTCACCCAGGTCGCGAGGGTCCCCACGCTGGGGGGCCCCCCAGGCCGCGGGCGGGCCCCAGGCGCCCGGCCGGGCCTCCCCGCGCCGCCCGGACCCGCCGCGCCGCGGCCCGGGCCCCCGACCTCCCGCCCGCAGGCCGCGCCGCGGCTCCGGGGCCCCGGAGGCCGCCAGCCGCGCGGGCCGCGCGCGCCCGGGCCGCGGAAGCCCCGGCCGGCGCCCAGCGCAGCCGCTTCCGGCCGGCCCCAACGGCAAAGCTTCCCGCACTCTGGGCGCCGCCGGACCCCGCACTCACCATGTCGTCAGTCCGGGGTGTCCCAGCGCCCTCCTAACGGGGCCCCCCGCGAGCCTTTCACCTCAAACCACCGCGGAAATCGAGCCGACCCGGGAGGCCGCGCGACAACCGTTGTCGGGACGAGAAAATGGCGGCGGCGGAAAGGAAGATCCACCCACGTGGGACCGCCCCTTCCTCTTACAGGCTTCGCTGATTGGACGGGGTTACGGGATCGTTGCTTCCTGTGATTGGCTTCTGCGGCATGAGTGACAGGCGAGGCGCCCGCCCCCGCACTTCCGGACGGAGAAGAGGGAAGTGACGCCCTTTACCACCATGGCCACCACCCCCCTCACACCCGCGCGCCTGACGACTTCTGAGAGTGCAGAATCGGATCCGCCGGGCGTAACCGTGTTTCCTCCTGGCTTTCCAGAGTCAAAGGGAGACAGACTTCTCCCTAACCACTGGCTTCTTCTTGCTTCTTCCTTCTGTAGATGCGATCACAGATTCTGCCAGGGAATTCAGACTCAGTGTTCCCACCCCACCCCCATAGGGCCCAACCCAGGCCTCAGGGAAGAAGGGGGGGCTTGGCACCCCCCACACACACACACACCTCACCCCGGGCACTGGAAGGGCAGCGATGATCTGATGCAGGAATTTGAGAGGAAGCAGTTGGTTTCGGGGCCAAGGCTTTCTCATACTTTTTTCTCTTCAATGCCTTCATTTTCGGTCAAGAAAATCTGAAAACCTTCAAACAGAAGAATAGTTGTGGTTTGGGGGGGGGAGGGAGGGAAGAGTGAGGTTGTTTTTGGCCAGTCCTGGGGCTTGAACTCAGGGCCTGGGTGCTGTTTTAAAGAGGACTGGGAAGGTGGCTGAGTAGTAGAGTGCTAGTCTTGAGCAAAAGAAGCTTAGGAACAGTGCCCAAGCCCTGAGTTCAAGCCCCAGGACTGGCCAAAAAAAAAAGTAATAAAGTCAGATTTTTCCTGCCCAGGCTGGCTTTGAACTGCAGTCCTCAGATCTCAGTCAGTCTCCTTAGGGAAATAAGGAGGTCAGGTCTGGCCGGCGCCATATAGGCCACAGGGTGGACGTTAGGATCTAGCATTTTGTCTTCATGCAGGTGGAAGAAAACCCCTTGCCCATCACCAGCCTCCCAGATGATGGGTGTGCCCGGATCCCTGGAGTCAGGGGCGGGCACTTGGCTGATAGGTTACTGAATCTGTCAGTCCAGTGCCTGGGACTGGAAATTTCCTGTGGCTCTGTCCCCTGTGCCAACCCTGTTTTAGGCCCAGACCAGCCTAACTGCCATTATCCCATGCCACATGTGTCTCCGTGATCCGGCCCTGTGTCCTGTCTCCAGTCATCATGGCGTCCCAATCCAGCTCTCCACTGGAGCTGAATTGGCTTATTAGTTTTGTTTTTGTTCTCTTTCCTTTGTAGTCTGTTTCCTAACTGGGTTAAGTGTGTTTGGGGCTGCAAGCACTTTTTACAATGGGTGGCCTGCAGCCTGCTAACTGTATAATAAAGACTCGAACATTTTACCTTTCAAAATATGGCATCTGAGATGATTCACCTAGGGTTACAGAAAAGGGCCACCAGTGCCCAGCAAGAATAGTTATTGGGCTGGGAAGGTGGCTCAGTGGTAGAATGCTTGCCTTGCATGCCTAAGGCCCTGGGTTCGATTCCTCAGCACCACATAAGCAAAAAGAAAAAATCCGGAAATGGCGCTGTGGCTCAAGTAGTAGAGCGCTAACCTTGAGCTGAAGAGCTGAGGGACAGCGCCCAGGCCCAGAGTTCAGGCCCCACGACCAGAACCCAAAAAAAAGAAAAAAGAAAAAAAAAAAGAATAGAGTTATTAAATGCACTGAAACCTAGGGTTATGGGCTAGAAAGGTGGCTCAGTGGTAGAGTGATTCCCTCACATGTATGAAGCCCTGGGTTCGATTCCTCAGCACCACATAAACAGAAAAGCCAGAAGTGGCATTGGGGCTCAAGTGGTAGAGTGTTTGCCTTGAGCTAAATGGCTAAAGAGCTGAGGGACAGCAGACAGGCCCAGAGTTCAAGCCTCATGACTGACCAAAAAAAAAAACAAAAAAACTAGGGTTGCCGGGCGCTGGTGGCTCACGCCTGTAATCCTAGCTAGTCAGGAGGCTGGGATCTGAGGATCGTAGTTCAAAGCCAGACTGGGCTTTGAACCGTGAGACTCTTATCTCCAATAAACCACTAGAAAACCAAAGTGGTGCTGTGGGTCAAGTGGTAGAGCATTTGCCTTGAGCTAAGAGCTCAGGGACAGCACCCAGGCCCAGAGTTCAAGCCCATGACCGACAAAAAAAAAAAAAAAGAAACCTAGGGTTATATGTTGGTCATATTAGGAGGGAAAAAATGTAAACATTGGAAACAGCCAACAGGCTGGGAATGTATCTTAGTGGTAGAGTGATTGCCTTGCATGCATGAAGCCCTGGATTTGATTCCTCAGCACCACACAATCAGAAAAGGCCAGAAGTGGCTCAAGTGGTAGAGTGCTAGCTTTGAGCAAAAGTAGCTCAGGGACACTGCTCAGACCCTGAGTTCAGACCCCAATACTACACACACACACACACACACACACACACACACACACACACACACACACACACACACACACACACACACACACACACACACACACACACACACACACACACACACACACACACACACACCCCAAACCATATTCTCAAGCTTTAGACAGTTGCTACTTCAAATGAGATCCCACAGAGACCACAGAGCCTTAGGTGCTGGGAATTAAAATCTGGGAGCTCGCTATTCCATACTGGCCCCCTTCTTGATATGGACTAAAAAGGAACTTCTCTGGGATTAGTGCAGGGTTCTAACCTAAAGAAAAACCTCCAGGGCTGGGAAGGTGGCTCAGTGGTAGAGTGCTTGCCTTGCATACCAGAGGTGCTGGGTTTGATTCCTCAGCACCACATAAGCAAAAAGGAAAAAGCCGGAAGTGTGCTGTGGCTCAAGTAGTAGAGCGCTAGCCTTGAGCTGAAGAGCTGAGGGACAGTGCCCAGGCCCAGAGTTCAGGCCCCACGACCGTACCCCCCCCCAAAAAAAAAAAAAGAAAAAACAC
Organism: Dipodomys merriami; assembly: GCF_024711535.1. Taxonomy (NCBI): domain Eukaryota; kingdom Metazoa; phylum Chordata; class Mammalia; order Rodentia; family Heteromyidae; genus Dipodomys; species Dipodomys merriami. Next base: position 1,233,155 of record NW_027206291.1, read on the forward strand.
CATTTCAAAAACCATTTCACGGGCTGGGAATGTGGCTCAGCGGTAGAGTGCTTGTCTCGCATGAATGAGGCCCTGGGTTTAATTCCTCAGCACCACATAAGCAGGTAAAGCCGGAAGTGGCGCTGTGGCTTTCGTGGTAGAGTGCTGGCCTTGAGCTGAAGAGCTGAGGGACAGCGCCCAGGCCCACGACTAACCCCCCCCCAAAAAAAAAAAAAAAACAAACACCATTTCGCCAGTAGACAACCTAGGCAAATTCTCCCTCTCTCTTTTTCTCTCTCTCTCTCTCTCTGACCACAGAGTTTCTTCCATGCATAGAAGTTACAGGTTAACTCCAGCAACTCCAGCAACTCCTTGTGTGTCCAAACCAAATTACTCTCCAGAAAGGAGCCTTTCCTGTCCCCGAGTTACAACCAAAGCAGTACGGAGCCTCCAAGTGTGTGTGCGCAAAGCTTGCTTCCCTAATGGTGCGCCGATGAACACAACAACCACAGCAACAGTGCGACTCCCTTTGGAGGCCCTGTTAGAGGATTGTAGACTTTGCCAGAAAACCACACAGACATCCAGGTACAAGGAATAAAGAAAGGTTTATGGCCGGGAAAGGGGCCGGAAGGACTCCTTCTCACAGGGAGAAGTGAGAAGAAGCGAGGATGGCTATTGTCTGAGCTGACCTGTATAGCCTAGCTAGAAGGGCTGGGAGGCAGAGACCTGCCTTGGACTTGTGGGCCAGAGGCTTCATCATGGGGGACTAGGATTTTATGGCTGCTGCCCAAATAGAAGATAAGGGTCCTGCAGCTGCCCAGACCTGAAGCTCACTCTAAGGGGCTCTGGCTGCCTTCGATGGCGCAGCTGCCCCAGAGCAGTGCCCTCCCAAGGCAGAGGGGGCTGGAGGCCGATTCTTCACGGCCTTTGCTACATGGGCCTAGGAAGGGAACAGACTACACTGTGGGGAGGGAAGGAGCGTGCTACGCTGTGGGAAGGGAGCTCACTGAGCTAACAGGCTCACAATGAGCTCATTTTTGCAGTGTTCACAACAGGCCGTGGCCTCCAGCTCCAGGTTATTCATCTGCTTCAAACAAGTGTTGGTAAGTGTATCCAGACAGAAATGTCGCTGGGGATCGGTGGTTCACACCTGTGATCCTAGCTACTCAGGAGGCTGAGATCAGAAGATCGTGGTTCAGAGCCAGCTTGAGTAGACTGGTACTACACACACACACACACACACACACACACACACACACACACACACACACACACGTACACTTATTCGGGTTGGGACTATGGCTCAGTGGTACAGTGCTTGCATAGCATGCATAACACCCTGGGTTTGATTCCTCAGTACCACATACACAAAAAAAGCTGGAAGTGGCACTGTGGCTCAAGTGGTAGAATGCTAGCCTTAAGCAAAAGAAGCTCAGGGACAGTGTCCAGGCCCTGAGTTCAATCCCCAGGACTGGCAAAAATAAATAACATAAAAAATTTTATATATTTTTTGGTTTGCTAACCCTCTGATCATTTTTTTTTTTTTGGTCAGTTGTGGGGCTCGACCTCAGGAACTGGGTCCTGTTCCTGATCCTCTTTGTGTTCAAGGCTAGCGCTCTACCACTTAAGCCACAGCACCACTTCCAGCTTTTTCTGTGTATGTGGTGCTGAGGATCTCTGCCTCCTGAGTAGCTAGGATTATAGGTGTGAGCCACCAGTGCCTGGTTGGTTCTAGTCATTTATAATAGCCACCACGTATGTTGTGTCCCGAGATTTCCGTGTCACACTGGCCCGTGTAAAGCCCTCCTACTCCTGAGCTTGAGCCCCAATACTTGCAAGGAAGAGGCAGGGCTCGGCTGAGTGGGACCCGGCCTCCAGTGACTGAGGGCCCAGAGGAGGGTCTTGGGAAGTCCACAGAACCAGGTGCAGACACGTGTCCACAATGTTGGATTTGGATCTTTTCCTGAGTAACACATATCTGCTCCAGGACTCCCCCCATTTGGCACTGGGATCAAGAACTGTCAAGAACTAGGTGTGATGGTAGGACCGTGGGGGCTCCCGCCTGTCCTCCTAGCTGTTCAGGAGGCTGAGATCTGAGGATCGCAGTTCAAAGTCAGCCAGGGCAGGAAAGTCTATGAGACTTTTTTGTTTTTGTTGTTTGTTTTGTTTCTGTCAGTCCTGGGGCTTGAACTCAGGGCCTGGGCACTATCCCTGAGCTTCTTTTGCTCAAGGCTAGCACTCTACCACTTGAACCACACAGCACCACTTCTGGCTTTTTCTGTGTATTTGGTACTGAGGAATCAAACCCAGGGTGTCTTGCATGCTAGGCAAGCACTGTACCACTGAGCCATATTCCCAGCCCTATGAGACTCCTTTTTTGTTGTTGTTGGTCCTGGGGCTTGAACTCTGGGCCTGGGTGCTGTCCCTCAGCTCTTCAGCTCAAGGCAAGTGCTCTACCACTTGAGCCACAGCGCCACTTCCATTTTTCTGGTGGTTAATTGGAGATAAGAGTCTCATGGACATGCCGGGCGCTGGTGGCTCACGCCTGTAATCCTAGCTACTCAGGAGGCTGAGATCTGAGGATCGCGGTTCAAAGCCAGCCCGGGCAGGAGAGACCGTGAGACTCCTATCTCCAATAAACCACCAGAAAACCGGAAGTGGCGCTGTAGCTCAAGTGGTAGAGCGCTCGCCTTGAGCTGAAGAGCTGAGGGACAGCGCCCAGGCCCAGAGTTCAAGCCCCACGACTGACAAAAAAAAAAAAAAAAGAGTCTCATGGACTTTCCTGAGTGGACTGGCTTTGAACCGTGATCCTCAGATCTCAGCCTCCTGAGTAGCTAGGAATACAGGCGTGAGCCACCAGTGCCCGGCTACTTGCAGCTTTTTCTATGTATGTGGTACTGAGCAGTTGAATCCAGGGCTTCATGCATGCTAGGCAAGCATTCCACCATGGAGCCACATTCCCAGCCCACAAATACATATATATATATATATATATATATATATATATATATATATATATATATATATATATATATATATATATATTTTGGTGGTGGTGGTGGTGGTGGTGGTGGTCGTGGGGCCTGACCTCTGAGCCTGGGTGCTGTCCCTCAGCTCTTTAGCTCAAGGCGAGCACTCTACCACTTGAGCCACAGCACCACTTCTGGCTTTTTCTATTTTTGTGGTGCTGAGGAATGGAACCCAGGGCCTCATGCATACAAGGCAAACGCTCTACCACTGAACCACCTTCCCAGCCCCCACAAATATATTCTATACATTCTATAAGGTACTCCATTCAATAAATTGCAAATTTCCGATGTCTTACTGTGAACTAGGGTTTGTGTTAGGTGATTTTGCCCAATGAACACTAAAGGAACTATACTACTGATGACAGTTAAGGTAATAGCCACTGAGCAGAGATCTTCAGTGGATTAGGTTTAGTATGCATTTTCCATCTAATGACATTTTACCAAATAAGGGAGCAGTACATCAGAATATAATCTGCTCAGAAGTTGAGCGGGGTGCCGGTGGCTCACGCCTACATCCGTGCCCCTCGGGAGCCTCAGATCGGAGGTTCTGGGATAGGGATGGAGCCCAGTCCTGGATTCAAGCCTCGTTATCAGCACCAAAAGATTACAAAAACAACAACAGGCTAAGTCCCTCAGCTCTCCCCTTTAAGGCCAGCGCTCTACCACTTGAACCACAATTCCACCTCAGGCTTTTCTTGTGGTTAATTGGAGATACAAGTCTCACGGGCAAAAAATGCCCAGGCTGCCTTTGAATTGTGGTCCTCAGAGCTCAATTGCCAAGTAGGGAGAATTACTGACACAAACAACCAGTCTCAGTCTCCAGCAGTTTTTATTTTTATTATTGTTATTGTTGTTGTTATTATTAATGTATGTGTGTATATGCTTGTCTTGGGGCTTGAATTCAGGGCCTGAGCGCTGTCCCTCAGCTTTTCTGCTCCAGGCTCATGCGTGTTCATGAGCCACAGCTCCACTTCTGGTTTTTGGTGGTTCACTGGAGATAAGAATCACCCAAACTTTCCTCCCAAGGCTGGCTTCGAACCACAATCCTCAGATCTCAGCCTCCTGAATAGCTGGGATGACAGGCTGAGCCACCTGCCTGGCTTGAGATTTCTTTTATTTTACAAGGAAGTATCTTTAGCTACAGCTCTACTTGAGTAAAAGCCTTAGGGAGCGGAAGGTGGGGGGGGGGTGAGGGAGAAGGAAGGGGGGCCCTCCCCCTCTCTCCAGGCGTGGCCTTCTCCGACACAGGGCCCCAAATGCCGAATTTGGAAAATCATTTGGAAATCGTCTGAGGCCCTGGAGAAAGGCACATAATCACCTCAACTCTGCCAGGCTCCCCGGGGGCAGGGGGTCCCCCAATACCCCAGGAGCACACGCCCAGCAGGACCAAAGCCAGAGGCAGAGCGGGCCTGGGAAGGAAGCAGGGAAGAGATTCAAAGATGGAAGTCTGACTTCTTCAAGCTCCGGGTCAAGGTGGCCCAAACTGCTCAGCAGCTTCAAAACAGGGGGTCTCAAGACAGGGGGAGGCCTACACAGGGCTGGGAGCCCCGGTTTGTGTGACCTTCCTCCCCTGCCCCCCGGACACCAGGACGCAGCTTGGAAACGAGGAGCCTCCAGCGGTTCAGAAACACCACCTCTCTATCCAACTTCTAGAACATTCTAGCACATGGACCTGGGGGCGTCTCTCAGAGAGTGTGATGAATGCCTAAAAGAGTTTTCTCATGTTGGGGGGGTCATCTGCTATGGCATATGGTAAGTTCTCTGGCACAGGTGAGAAAAACCAGATATGGAGGGAAAATTTTCTCTGGATGATTACGTGCTCTGTGTGTGTGTGTGTGTGTGTGTGTGTGTGTGTGTGTGTGTGTGTGTGTGTGTGTGTGTGTGTGTGTGTGTGTGTGTGTGTCATGGGAGTTGTAGCTGCAGCTTTGGCTTTCTGTTGGTTCATTGGCGGTTAGAGTCTTTGGACTTTGCCCAGGCTGGTTTCGACCTAGACCTAGATCTCAGCCTCCCAAGCAGCTGGGATTCCAGGCATGAGCCACTGCTGCCCAGCAGTGTTTGTGTGTGTTTAACCTGGCTTCTTGATTTGTGCAGCGGGAGGCCGTGGAAACACTGGGAAGTGGCAAGTGGGGGAGAGAGACCAGGGGACTGAAAAACTATCTGCCACAGGGGGTGAAAAAGGAAGGGATGGGTGGGGCCGAGGAGATTCACAATCAAGAATCCAGCCGGACACTGCGGCTCACGCCTGTCCATCCTAGCTACTCAGGAGGCTGAGAACTGAGCATTGGGGTTCAAAGCCAGCTGAGGCAGGAAAAATCCATGAGACTCTTACCTCCAGTGAACCACAGAAGAAGAGCTGTGGCTCGAGTGGTGGAAGATTCACCTTGAACAACAACACGACAACCAAAAGCTCAGGGACCGCAGCACCCAGACCCCAGAGCTAGCACCAGAATACACAGATAACTACAGAGATCAACGGGCTCTCTCCAGGGCGGGTTTTGGCCAGGTGCAATCTTTGTTTGGATTCCGCACGAGCCTGAGCTCCCGTGCCGTGCTCTGTGCCCTGGGTGCTGGTGGCTTTCTGGACCCTCGGGGAGGGGTGGTGAAGAAGGACTCAGCAGTGAGGTCAGCAGGGCCCTCGCGCTGGGAAATGCGGTTTGTATGCTTTTGACCTCTGTTGTCTCCCCAATTCTCTCCCTGTCTCCCCACCCGTCCTTGTCTGTCTGTCTGTGCCTCTCAGTTTCTCTGTCTGTCTCTACTCCCCACATTTGTCAGTCTCTGTCTGTCTTACCTTCTTCCCCCATTTCCCTTCTTCTCCTCTTCTTCCTCCTCCTTCCTTTGCTTTCTCTTCTTCTTCCTCCTCTTCCTCTTCTTTCTTTCTTTTGTTTTTTGCCAGACCTGGGGCTTGAACTCAGGGCCTTGGCGCTGTCCCTGAGCTTGCTCAGGCTAGCTCAAGGCTAGCCACTTGAGCCACAGCGCCACTTCTGGCCTTTTCTGTGTATGTGGACTGAGGAATGGAACCCAGGGCTTTGTGCATGCCAGGCAAGCACTCTACCTCTTTCTCCTCTTCTTCCTCCTCTTCCTCCTTTCCTTTTGCCTCCTTTTCCTCCTCTTTTTCATCCCCATCTCTTTCGTCCTCATCCTTTTCTCCCCCCATCTATTTCCTGCTCCTCTTTCTCCTCTTCCTTCTTCCTCCTCCTCTTCTTCCTCCGCCTCTCCTTCATCTTCTTCCTCCTCCTTCTCCTACTCTTCCTCCTCCTTCTGTTCTTCTCCCTCTGCTTATCTTTCCTCCTCCTTCTCCTTTGCTTCTCCCTCCTCTTCCTCCTCCTCCACCTCTTCTTCCTAATCTTTGTTCTTTTCTTTGTCCTTCTCTTCTTCCTCCTCCTCCTCTTCTCCTTCCTCCTCTTCCTCCCCCTCTTCCTCCTCCTCCTGTTCTTCTCCCTCTCCTCCGCTCCTCCTCACTCTCAGTTGATCCGAGGGATCGCTCTGCTCTTGGCCCTTTCCAGGGTGTGGACCAGTGCCCAGGTCACGCGTGCCCCTCCAGTGTCCCACGACACGCTCCCCCCCAGGAGGCCCGGCCACCCCTCCCTCTGCCCATGAGCCCCGGAGCACAGACACTTTGTACCGTCCCCAAGGTGGGACAGAGAGGCCCCGGGAGGCCACGGAGGCAGCGGGTCCGAGCTCAGCGCGGGGCAGCCAGCTGGGCTCCTCCGAGTCCTCAGATGGGGCTGGGGAAAATGAACCCGAATGGCGCGCGTGCACGCGTGAGGCTCCCACGCGAGCGTGGCAAAGAACATCTCCAGGAATTAATTCACAAGCAAGGGATCGCATCTATTTATGC
>NW_027206291.1:2442500-2770000 GCF_024711535.1 Dipodomys merriami
GCTCTGCTCTGGCTTTCCTTTCTTTGGTCGATTGCAGGGCTTAAACTCTGGGCCTCGGCGCTGTCCCTCAGCTCTTCAGCTCAAGGCTTGCGCTCTACCACCTGAGCGACAGCGCCACTTCTGGTTTTCTGGTGGTTTATTGGAGATCAGAGTTTCACAGCCTTTCCTGCCCAGGCTGGCTTTGAACCGCAATCCTCAGATCTCAGCCTCCTGAGTAGCCGGGATGCCAGGCTGAGCTGCCTCGTCCGGTCTCTGCCCTGCTTGCTGCTGGCAGCTCTGAGTCTCATGGACTTTCTGGCCCAGGCTGGCTTTGAACCGCCATCATTCCATGTTGGCCCCTGCTTTTCGTTGCTTGGAAGGCATCCATCCTGGCAGCCCAGCCTGGTGCTCCAGTCCCCTGTCTCCGTGTCCCCAGTGCCCTGGGGCCCAGGCCGCTCCAGGGGTGAGTTCGAGGACCAGAGAGGGAAAGAGGTCCCTGAGGACATGTGTCCAGCGCTGGGGACAGCTCTGGAGAGGGACCTTGGCTACCTTTGGAGGCTGGGCAGGAGCAGGCTCTGGGTGGCTGCCCCGGCCTGACAGGGGTCCAGGTGAGGCCCCGCCCCAACTTCCTGGGTTTCTCTTTCTGTTTGATTTCTGGGTCACGACATGCTTAGTTCCAGCGTGCTCCACACAGGGGATGGGGTGCCTGGGGCTTTGAGGGTGGTGTAGGAGTCTGCCACATTCCTTAGGGGCCCAATGGGGCTGCCAGCGGCTGGCCTGCATCTGCTCTCCCTCCTTGTGCTGTCCCAGCAGGGCGGTAAGACCTCCACCCCATCTTTGGAATGGTCGGGGCTGGTGCTGGTGGGGGGGGGCAATGGAGGTCAGGTGGACGTGGGCAGACACAGGGCTGAGGCTGAGAGGGGCGGGCCATGGCGTCCCCTCGCCCGCACACCTGCCGATCGCCATCTCCCGTCACCCCGCAGCCTCCTGCCCCGACCGAGGGTGCTGCTTCCAGGAGCTTCCTCCGCCCTCCGCGGCCCCTAACCCAGGTGCGGCCCTCCCCGACCCCCCCCCCCGCCGGCCCAGGGCCCCGCGCCCGCTGTCCCCGCCGGTGGAGGCCCGGGCTTCCCACGGCTCTTTGGGGCTCAAGCCCAGGCCCGAGGCGTGCACACACTGCCCATGCTGGGCCCGAGGCCTAGAACATTCGTCTCCTCTTTTGGCGCCAGGAAGTGCCTGGGCGGGAGGCAGGCGCCTTCCCCCTCGGTCTGTGTTCTGGCTAGTCCGGCTCCTCCGCGCTCCGGGACGCGGGGACGGGGTGGGCGCGGGCGCGGCAGTGCCCAGGCCCTGGGGCCGCAGGTGGCCTCTCCCGCCTCCCGCCGCCCCCAGGGCTCTCTGCAGACTCTGACTGGGGCCCCACGGACCTGAGCTGCTACCGCACACCCGGCCACGGCTACCAGTGCTCCTGGCGTTATGAGGGGCCCACGGCCCAGCTCCGCCACTTCCTGAGGTGCTGGTGAGTGCTCAGCCCGCCGCGGGGAGCCTGGCTCTGGGCGGGAGCAAAAGCCAGAGGAAGTCCTGCCAGCCCCCCGACCCCACCCCATCCCAGTTCCTCTGACTAGCGCCTGCCCACACATCCATCCCCCACCCACCCATCCATCCCCCACCCACCCATCCATCCCCCACCTACCCATCCATCCCCCCCTGCCCATCCATCCATCCATCCCCCATCCATCCCCCCCTGCCCATCCCCCATCCATCCATCCCCTACCCACCCATCCATCCCCCACCTACCCATCCATCCCCCACCTACCCATCCATCCCCCACCCACACATCCATCCCCCACCCACACATCCATCCCCCACCCACACATCCATCCCCCTACCCATCCCCCACCCATCCATCCCCCACCTACCCATCCATCCCCCCTACCCATCCCCCACCCATCCATCCCCCCCTGCCCATCCATCCATCCATCCCCCATCCATCCCCCACCCACCCATCCCCCATCCATCCATCCCCTACCCACCCATCCATCCCCCACCTACCCATCCATCCCCCTACCCATCCCCCACCCATCCATCCCCCCCTGCCCATCCATCCATCCATCCCCCACCCACACATCCATCCCCCACCCACCCACCCATCCATCCCCCATCCACCCGCCATCCTTCTGCATCCTGCCCCAGGGAGGCCGGTGCTGGTCCCTCTCGGGTGTCCTGGGCACTGTCCCCGAGTCTGGGGTCCGCCGTCCCTGGCGGGGGACCCCGGGCTCAGTCCCCCCGCCCCCCGCAGCATGCACGACGCGTGCGGCAGCCGGTGCTGCTGCTACTTCGAGGCGGCCGCCGGGGCCACGCGGGTGCAGTTCTCGGAGCAGGACGGCGTGTCCGTGCTGTCCAGCGTCTCGCTCTGGGTGGAGTCACGGGTGGGGAACCGGACGGCGAGGTCGCCCGAGCTCCGGCTGCGGCTCTACCGCTGGGGTGAGCTCGCAGACGGCGGCGGGCGGCGAGGCCTGCGGCCCGGGGTTCCTGGTGGGGGGGCGAGCTGCAGGGGAGGGGTGGGGCGGGGCGTGCAGGGGGAGGGCGGGCTGCAGGGGAGGGGTGGGGCGGGGTGTGCAGGGGAGGGCGGGCTGCAGGGGAGGGGTGGGGCGGGGCGTGCAGGGGAGGGCGGGCTGCAGGGGAGGGGTGGGGCGGGGTGTGCAGGGGGTGGGGCCTGTGTGCAGGGGAGGGCGGGCTGCAGGGGAGGGGTGGGGCGGGGCGTGCAGGGGGAGGGCGGGCTGCAGGGGAGGGGTAGGGCGGGCAAGGGGGCGGGATCGGAGTGGGGGGGCCGCACTCGTGGGGACAGGCGCCAAACTCGCCCCGAGAGGGCGGGACAAGGATGCCGGAGGGGGGCGTGGGGGGCGGGAGGGTCTCCCCGCAGGCCACACGGGGCCGAGCCCGGACGGGGCCCCAGCCGTCCACACGGGACGCGGACCGCCGTCCGGTCGGCCCGGCCGGGCTCCACTTTAGGAAAGGATTTCCAGACCCGACCGGCCCGGCGGGGAGGGCGCGGGCCTCCCAGATGCCGGCCCTCTGCTTGCAGTGAGGTACGACCCGCCCGACAGAGAGGCCATCGCGGTGAGCCGCACCGGGCAGACGCTGAGGCTGGAGTGGGAGGCCCAGGTCGAGGCAGACGCGGTCCAGGCGCAGCTCCGGCGCCGGACGCCCCGTGGCGACTGGCAACAGGTGAGTCCGGACCCGGTGGTACCGAGGCCCGGCGGCCCAGGGCTCCGCCCCGGCCCCGCCCACTACCAGCCCCGCCCCAATGCCGGCTCCGCCCCGGCCCCGCCCACTACCAGCCCCGCCCCAATGCCGGCTCCGCCCCGCCGGCCCCGCCCACCTCAATGCCGGCTCCACCCCAGCCAGCCTTCTCCGCCCACCTTGTCAGGCCCCGCCCCTGAGAGCCGAATTGGGCTAGGCAGGCCAACCAGAGTGCCAGGCGGGGCAGAGGGGCGGGGCAGGAGCGAGGGGCGGGGCGGGGCGGGCCGCTCTCAGTCCCGCCTGACCCACGCACGTTGCAGGCTGACTGCGGCCCTCAGGACGAGGCCGGCCCAGGTGAGCCTCAGGGCGCAGGCGCCTCGCGTGGATGGGGGTCGGTAGCCGGGCGGCCCAGGAACGGGGTTCCCCCGCGTCTCCCCAGAATCCTGCCCATGCCCTCTGCTGCCGGACGCGGCCCAGGAGATCCAGGTTCGGCGGCGGCGCCTGGAGCGGTCGGGGGCCGCGGGAGGCCCGTGGAGCAGCTGGAGCGGCCCGGTGTGCGTGCCCCGCGGTGAGAGGCCGCGCGGCCCGGCGCGGGAGACCGGAGGGGGCGGAATCCAGGGAGGGTGAACCGAGGCCGCCTAGCCCCGGTGGCCCGGCGAGGTGGCACAGCCGCGCTTCTCCACAGGCGACCTGCGGGCCCCCGACGTGAGCTTTGTGGCAGAGCCGCTGGGCCTCGATGGGACTCGCTTGGTGTCAGTGCGGGAGCAGGTGAAGCGGGGCCTGGGGTCCGCACGGCGGAGACTGGGGGTGTGGAAGGAAAGTGGGGACCCGCAGGGGGCGGCGGGGCCGGGGCTGTGAGGGCGGGGCCGGGGCCGGGGAGGCGGGGCCGGGGCTGTGAGGGCGGGGCCGGGGAGGCGGGGCCGGGGCCGTGAGGGCGGGGCTGGGGCCGGGGGGCGGGGCCGGGGCTGTGGGGGCGGGGCCGGGGGACGGTGAGGGTGGGGCCGGGGCTGAGGGCGGGGCCGGGGAGGCGGGGCCGGGGCTGTGAGGGCGGGGCCGGGGCCGTGAGGGCGGGGCCGGGGCTGTGAGGGCGGGGCTGGGGCCGGGGAGGCGGGGCGGGGCCGTGAGGGCGGGGCCGTGAGGGCGGGGCCGGGGCCGTGAGGGCGGGGCCGGGGCCGTGAGGGCGGAGCCGGGGCCTGCGGGACCCTGTCTAGACCTTGCCGTGCCCTTGGGCAGCCCCGGGGCTTGAACTCGGCCCGGGCGGACACCGCCCGTCCCATGGCGCCTGGCCCCAGCTGACCCGGGCCGTCTCCACTCTCCCCGCAGCCGCCTGAGCCCGAGCAGCCCGAGGGCTGCCGGGACGTCGCATCGGGAGCGCGGGTCTCGCACTGGGTGCGTGTGCGCATGCGGTCCTGCGGGTGCCGGCCGCAGCCCGCGAGCGAGGAGCGCCTGGCGCGGGGCCTGCGCCTCTCGGGGGCCGCCTACGACCTGGACGTCTTCTCCCGCAGCCGCTTCGGCGCGGGACCCCCCCAGAAGTGGGCGCTCCCGGCCCGGGACCCCGCAGGGCGCTTGGAGCTGACCGCGGGCGCGGGCGCCGGGGACGCCGCCCTGCGGTGGCCGGCGCGGGCCCCGGGCACCACCTACTGCCTGGAGTGGCGGCCGCACGCGCGGGCCGGGCCGGCGGGGGCCCCCGCGCACTGCGAGCTGACGGCCCCGCTGGACGGCGGCCCGGCGGGCGTGGGTACGGCGGGCGCGGCCTGCGCGGGAGGGGCGGGGCGGGCTCCTGGCTCGCGTAGGGGTTTTCCGGGGGAGGGCGCGGCGCCCGCCCGCCCAGCGCCCGCCTCCGTCCCGCAGTGAGCCTCCGCTGGGCCCCGCCGGGGCCCCAGTGCTACCGCGTCGCCGTCTTCGCGTCCGAGCGCCCGGACAACGCCAGCGCCTGGGCCTCGGTGGCGTCCCGCTACCTCTTCTGGGGCAACCGTGAGCGACGCCCGCCCCGCGCGCCCCGCGCGCCCCGCCCCGCCCGCCCCGCGCGCCCCGCCCCGCCCGCCCCGCGCGCCCCGCCCCGCCCCGCGCGCCCGCCCGCCCCGCCCCGCGCGCCCGCCCGCCCCGCCCCGCGCGCCCGCCCGCCCCGCCCCGCCCCGCCCCGCGCGCCCGCCCGCCCCGCGCGCCCGCCCGCCCCGCGCGCCCGCCCGCCCCGCCCCGCCCCGCGCGCCCGCCCGCCCCGCGCGCCCCGCCCCGCCCCGCCCGCCCCGCGCGCCCCGCCCGCGCGCCCCGCCCGCCCCGGGCTGCGGGACCCCGCTCACCGCGCCCCGCCCTCCCGCAGACCTGGCGGCGGGGGCCCCGCGGCAAGTGCGGGTGAGCGGCCTGGACGGCGCGGCGCCAGCCGTGTCCTGGACGAACTCCACGCTCGCGGACTGCCCCGGAGCCCTGCTCCGCTACGTGGTGCACTGCGGGGACGACGCGGGGAGCGCAACAGGTGCGGGGCGCGCGGGGGGAGTCCCGGTGGGGCGTGGGGGGGGACCCGCGCCTGGAGCTCACGGCTGCGCTCCCCACAGAGCTGCAAGTGAAGCCCCCCGAGACCCGCGTCACCCTCCACGGCCTGCGGGCGGGCGCGCTGTACACCGTGCAGGTGCGCGCGGACTCGGCCTGGATGCGGGGCGCCTGGAGCCCGCCCCAGCGCTTCCGCCTCGGTGAGTCCCGCCGCGCCCCGCGCCCCCAGAGGACACCCGGACCGGCCAGCGCCGCCCCGGATCCCTCGCCCACCCTGGCTCAGCGCACTCCCTTGTCGCACTCCTAGTCACCCTTCAAAACCCACCCCACAAGCGCCCTCCTTCCAGGAGCCAGGCAAACCGCCGGTCCCCCCGGGCCCGACGCCGAGGTGCTGAGGATCACCGCCCCCACACCGGCCCGGCCCTCCCCCCCAGAGCCCGAGACCCCCCACGCGTCCATCGTCCTGGCGTCTCTGGGCAGCTTCGTGGGCATCCTCCTCCTGGGCGCCCTCGGCTACCTGGGCCTGAGCAGGTAACGCCCAAACTGTCCCGGCCAAGGCGGGAATAACGGGGTCTCCCCAGCGCGGCCCCGAGGGGCGACGGGGGCTGGAGCCCACACCCCTGGTAACCTACCCACGGCCCGCCCGCCTGCCTCGTGCCCAGGGCGCTGTGGCACCTGTGCCCGCCGCTGCCCACCCCCTACGCCAGCACCGCCGTGGAGTTCCCCGGCAGCCAAGGGAAGCAGGTAAAGATCCCAGCTCCAGGGGTCGGGAATCTGCCTCTCTGGGTGCGGCTTTCCGCCCTGTGGGCGGGGCCTCCCGCGGAAAGCAGAGTCTCGGGGCCGCCGCTGACTGGCCGCGTGCTCTGCCCGGGCGGGGTGGGGATTGGAGGAGCGCTCTGATTGGCCCCCCGAGGCCACGCCCACGCTCCCTTCCAGGCCTGGCCCTGGGCCGACCCCGGCGGCCTCCCGGAGGAGGCGCACCCGGCGGAGACGCTGGTGGTGATGGCCTGGGATGAGGCGGACGCGCCCGAAGCTCCGGAGGGAACGGGCGCCTCAGAGGCCCGGGTCTCCGCCCGCGTGGCCGGGCTCCCGCTGCTCCTCGCGGACCGACGGCAGGGCGCCCGCGACGGTGCCGGCCCTGGGCCGCCCCGGACGGCGGAGGACGGGCGGGCACCGTCCGCCTCGGGCCCCGGGGCGGGGCCCTGACCGCTGGGGCGTCGGGCCCGGTGGCGCGTGCGGGGCTGCCCACGGCCGCACGCGCGGTGGAGCCCGGCGGCCCCGCCCGCCGCGTCCCCCGTTACCTGCGAGCCGTTGCCACACTTCCTTCCGGAGACGGGAACCCTGGAAACCGCGGGCGACGGCGGTTCCCCAGCCGGACCGGCCTGCAGGGGGCGGGGCAAGCCCCGTGATTGGCCCATTTCGGGTCGGGGGCGGGGCCTTGGCGTCCTCCAGGGAGGGGCGGGGCCTGCGCGGGTGGCCCCGGGGCGGGGCGGCGGGCGGGCTGACCCGCGGCGCCGGTGGCCCCGTCCGCCAGTCAGTACACACCGTCCACCCGTTCATGCATTCATTCGTTCATTGGCTCACGCTTTGTCCATGCGTTCTTTCACTCTGTGAGTGCGCGAGTGTGTGTCTGTGTGCGCGGGCCCGTGCGCTGGCCCTGGGTCTTGAACTCTGGGCCTGGGCGATGTCCCTCCGCTCCGGGCGCGCGCTCTACCGCAGCGCCACCTCCGGTTTTCTGGTGGCTTATTCTTTCCACGGACCTTCCTGCCCGGGCTGGCTTTGAACCGCGATCCTCAGAGCTCAGCCTCCGGATCGCCGGGATGACAGCCCCGGGTCCTGCCCTGCGGTTTCAGCGTCAGTGCGTCGGTTCACTCTCCCGTCATGGACGTTCATTCATTCACATTTGTGCATTCACTCGCTCTTGTGCCGGTTTGCTCGCAGCGTTCTGGGCCGGGTCGGCTCTGAACCATAAAGCCAGGAGGGAGGGGGTGGGCCAAGGCCCCGGGGCTCCGCCCCCGGCCCCGCCCCGCCGCAAGGCCCCGCCCCGGCCGGCAGGGGGCAGCCGCGCCCAGGGCCGGGGCTCCGGGCAGGGGCGGGGGCGCGGGGCGGACAGCAGCCCCGCCCCGAAGCGGAAGCGGCCTGGGCCCCGGGTCCCGCCGCCGCCTCCCTCCGCGAGGCCCCTTTCAGCCCCCGGGCCCTTCCGACCTCGGCCTCGGGCCCTGGCGGCCCCGGCCACGCCTGCCTCGGCTCCCTCCTTGCGTGGTTCGCGGGGGACGGGGCGGGGGCAGGGCAGGGCTCCCCACCTCTGCCCGCGCCCGGCCCCGGCCGACCGACCTGCCCGACAGGAACCCGGCCCGGCCGGCTCCATCCCGCCGAAACCAAAACAGGGCGGCGGGCGGAGGTGGGCGACCCTGCGGGTGCGGGATGCGGGCGGCCTCGGCTTCCCCTCCCGTTCCGGGGCCCCCAGGCCCGGTGCCGCCGCCCCCCCACCGGTCTAACCCCGCCCGCAGCCCCAGCGCCGAGGCCTGGCTGTCTCTGTCTCTGTCTCTCTGTCTGTCTCTCTGTCTCTGTCTCTCTCTGTCTCTTGTCTGTCTCTCTGTCTCTGTCTCTCTGTCTCTCTGTCTCTGTCTCTCTCTGTCTCTCTCTCTCCCTTTCTGTCTCTCTCTCTGTCTCTCTGTCTCTGTCTCTGTCTCACACACACACAGAGTCACCCTGAGGAACGGCCGCAGCAGGGGAGCGGCCAGCAGGACCTGCATATGTGGCCGGGAGACCTAGGGGAAGCTGGGGCCTGAGAGCAGGTGCAAAGGGCCTGTGCTCCTTGGACAGCCCGGAGGATGCCGGGGTGCGGTCCAAGCCAGGCGTGGGGGGAGGCCATGGAGGGGGGAGTGTGCCCGGGACAGTATCCCCGTCACCAGAGCTGGCCGGGGACGTGCCCGCCAGCCAAAGGGACACAATGTGCCTGGCAGTGGCGAGGGCGCCGGGCCGTGGCCGCTGGCCAGCGGGAGGGAGCCGGAGCGCACCCAGCCTGCTGCACCCTTGCTGAGGGGCGGCACAGGCTGGCGGGACAGCGGGCTGAGGCTGCACTCTGCCGCCGGCCTGCTCCGGCCCTGGGTCTGCAGGGCCCAGATCTCGGGCACCCCGCGCAGGGGCTTCTCTGGAGACCGGTTTGCAGTGCCGCGTCCCCCTCCCCGCGGGTGGGGCCGGCACAGCTGTCCTGCCTGGGGTCGAGGCTGCCCTGGGTCTCGTCCACCCCAATGGAGGCCCCCTGGCTGCCAGGTCACCACCAGGGCAGCACTGCTGGGGAAACTGAGGCCCGGCCGCCAGAGCTCTGAGCCCCAACCAGGAGCACCAGGGCGAGAGCGGCTCCACAGGACACAAGGTGGGGGGCCTGGGACCCGGCATGTCGTCCCCCTGGGACCTGAGACCGAGGCCAGCCAGGTCCCAGCGTGACCGCTGGGGACGGTGACCTCTCGGCAGACCGGAGATGCAGCTGGACCCTGGAGGTCGGGGGCCGCGACCTCTCAGCGGGGCCGAGCCGCCGCCTGGACCCCGTCTCTACACGCAGCGCTGTCTGTGGCACGGGGTCCCGGCCGGCCCGGCCCAAAGGCGGAGCTGGGCAGGGCTTTCCTCACGTGCCGCCTAGAAGCTGGGTGGCCACAGGAGAAGCCGAGACCAAAGAAAGGAGATCGTCCATGACAACCACGTGTCACCTGGCCACGGAAAAAAGACGCCGGTGCCTCATGGGTGACCCCTGAACCTGGGACACCGGTGACGGCCAAGCCAACGGCCCTGCGAGCCATCGGGGGGGGGGGCAGAAAACCGGGGGCAGGAAGCCTATCAGCATCTTGCTGGGTCTGGGAGGGGACGAAGAGCCAACACTGAGGAGATGGAATGTTCCAGAAAAGGCTGTGATGCATTATGAAATGCAAATGCTACAGATGCTTTGAAAGAGTTGCTTTTTTATGTGAAGTTTAAGTCAATAAAAATGATGGTCCCCAAACTCTGTGCAGGGCCCTTCCTGGGACCCCTCCGCTGCCCAGCCTTGACCCCAGCTCCTGTCCCGCCCTTGGCCTCTCTTCTCGGCTCCGTGCCCGTGGCACACGCGCCCCCCCCACCGTGGAAGTCCCCCCCACCGTGGAAGTCCCCCCACGGGTGGACGTCCCCCCCCTCCTGCCCCGGCCCCCACGTGCCAATCCAACTTGAAATTCTCAGTCCACCCAGGACCTGGCTTCTGGAAGAAGCTCGCTGGGCGCTCAGGCTCTGGCCCTGCACTACCCCGGGGCTCTGGTGTCAGAAGTCCCCACTGGCAGGACCTGTGGCCCTCATTCCTCAAGGCCACCCCGGGGTGGAGCCGGTGCCCCTGAGCAGGGCAGACGCCGTGGGGATGCCCCACCTCCTCCGCCTCCATGTCAAAGCCTCAGGTAAAATGCCCTTCCCCCCAAGAAGCCCCAAGTGTCCACACCGGCTTTGTCCTCCCTGGGGAGCCCACACTGCCCAGGGGCGGGCACAGGAAGCAAACGCCCGTCGACTCTCCTGGGCGCTGACTTGCCACCAAGAATCCAGGCGGCCGTGCTGAGCCGCCCGGCTGCGCTGGGCGTGGCGCTGGCCGCCGCTGCAACCTCGCCCTGGGGCCGCTACTGGCCGCTCAGCAGGTCCTGCAGTGCCCGCTGGTGGCCTCCGAGAGTGGGTTCGGGTCTTCCTGAAAGGGACGCCGGTCAGCCCCCCGCAGCCCCCGCCCGCCCTGCGCCCGGCCCCGGCCCTCCCACCGCAGCTCACCTCCGAGTAGAGCGGCGGCGGGCGGAGGCGGAACTCCTGCACGTAGGCCAGGTAGGGGCCGTCCAGGCCCAGGCCCGGGTCCGGGGGCAGCGGGAAGGGGCTGGGCGCCGTCGCCACCTCCTCCGTCACCACGTCGGCATAGGCAGGAGGAGCTGCAAGCGGCAGCCGGGTGAGGGGGTGTCCAGCCCCGCGGGGGGGGACCCCGTCATTTTAAATGAGGCAGCACTGGGGTTTGAGCACAGGGCTTTCGTTGTGCCAGACGACTGCTCTACCACTTGAACCACACATTCGCTTCCTTTAGGTGTTCCTCTGGGACGGCTTCAAGTTTTTGCCCAGATGGGCCTTAGGCTGCAACCCTCCTACCTGAGGCTCCGCCCGGCCGGGGATCCCGACGGGAGCCACTCACAGCCCGGGCCTGGGGACCCCCCAGGCGCCTCACCCTCCAGCGGCCCCAGCAGGGCGCCCGGCACCCAGTCGAGCAGGAAGCTGGCCTGGCTGCCCACGCTGGAACAGCGGCTGCCGAAGGGATGGAGGGGGACCGTGCCGATGACCAGGGGTAACTCCAGCAGCAGCTTGGACGTGCCGGGGATGTCCACGCAGACCTGGGGGGGTGTTAGAGAGAGGAAGGATGGGCGCCTGCACGGCTTCACCCCCACCCCACGGGCCCTCCCGGGCCCCCCATCCCGCGCCCCCTCCGCACCTTGAGCGAGTAGGAGACCTGCAGCACGCGGCACTGCAGGATGGACGGCGCCACGGGCGGGATGCGCAGCGCGGGGCCCCGCCACCGCGCCCGCCGCCCCGGCCCCACCAGCGTGCCCGCGCCGCTCGCCAGCACCGTGCGCTTCTCCTTGCGCGCGCCACGGGCCAGGAACGTCTGCGTCTGCACCAGGGCGGCGCGGGGCCGCACGGGCCGGGCGCACGCGTTGTCCACTTCGGCCTCGATGGGGATGACCTCTCCTGTGCGGGGGACGCGGCTTCAGTGTCCCTCCCGGCGTCCCGCCCCGCGCCCCGCGCCCCGCGCTGTACCTGGCGTGAAGCCCTTGCGCTCGATCTTGGCTGCCAGCGAGACCAGGCCGCGCGGGCCGCACCAGGGCCGGGCCATCTTCTCACGAACGCCCGCCTGCGGGGCCTGGGGGGACAGCGCCCGCACCCAGCACGTGAGGACCTCCGCCCGGCCCGGCCCGCGCGCCCTGCCCCGCGCCCCGGCCCGCGCCCGGCTCACCAGCAGCGCGGGTGAGTTGATGTCTACCGGCTGGATGACCGTGAAGGCGCGGCGGGCGCGGCGCGCGGGCGCCCAGGGCCGGCGCAGCGTGGCCTTGACGCAGTAGCGGACGCTGCCGTGCTTCCCCTCGAACGAGGTGACCAGGGCGCTGGGGCGGGGCGGGCGGGGGCGGGGCTCAGCCAAGGCGCGCTGGCCCCGCCCCGCCGAGGCCCCGCCCCACCCGCGGCGGACCCGCACCAACCACGCCCCTGTGGCCCCGCCCTGCCCGCGGAGGACCCCGCGTCCACCACGCCCCCTGTGACCCCCGCTCCCTGTGGCCCCGCCCCCAGACTCACACTGGCAGTTGGAAGCTAAACGGGAATTCGTGGCGGCCCGCGGGCAGCGTCGTGGTCTCCCCGGTGTCTAGGGGCAGAGGAGCAGCTCAGCGCGGGCGCGGGGCCGGCGGGCGGGGCGCCCCACGCCGGGGACCCCCGGTACCTGGCGCCAGCAGCGTGGCGCGGTGGCCCACAAGCTCCACCCGCTCGCTGTAGCTGTGCGTGTACGCGGTGCTCGAGCCCGCGCTGCGGGACTCGGTCCAGTGCGCGTGCACGCGACCCCGCGCCCGCAGCGCCAGGGCGGCCACGCGCGCCGCGCCCACCACCTCCAGCAGCACGCGGCCCGCCACCACCTGGCCGCCGCGGAACACGGGCTCGGCGCCCGCCATCGCGCCGTCCAGCTGTACCACGAACGCCTTCACCTTGTCGAACAGCATGGCACGCCCACCCTGGCCTCGAACCCGTGAGCGGCGGAGACGAGCTCGCCCAGCGCCCGTGCAGTGCGGCGGAGGCGCGGCTGGAAATTCCCGGGAACGCCGCCGGGCCGCGTTTATATGACAGGTCGGGGGCGTGGCACGCACCAGAGACCCGCCTCCGGGAAGCGGTTGGACCAATAGCGCGGAGGGGGCGTGGTCTCGCAAAGGCGTGCAGCCAAACAACAAAACTGCGGGGGCCCTGGCCGCGCCGGAGCCCGGACCCCGCGCGCAAAGAGGAGAAACTGAGACCCGAAGCCACCGGCCGGAGCCTGAGGTCATCAACGGAGCGGCCTCCGCTGACCGACCTGACGGCTCGCCCAAGCTGGGAGAGGAGCGGTCGGGACTCCCGGCACCTTGGAAGGGCGGTGTGCCTCAGTTTCCCTTTCTGGAGAGACGGGAGAAAAGCAGCCTAGGACTCTGATCGCCGAGAACCCCCAGCCCGACACCTCTACTCCGAACGACCAGGCGCCCCAAAGAACTCGGCGGGGAGCGGCTGGTGCCGCGGCGGCTCCGCGGGGGCCCGGCGCCCTCTGCCGGCGGCCGGATGCGTTGCGCCGGGGACGCCGCAACCGGGTGAGGAGCCCCGAGGTCCCCGCACCGCCACGCACACCACACCCGTCCTCGCGCCGCTGCGGACACGAGGGGACGCAGCCCGGGGCAGCACCGACCCACGCCCCGATAAAGGAAGTGCGGGGTTGTGAGGTCCGTCGCGGGGACGCCCCGAGTCCGCAGCGTGGGCGCCCGGGGACGGGTTCCCGCGTCCTCACCACGCAGCAGCGTCTGTCGCCGTCGCAGGTAGGTCTCGGCGGCCGCGAAGTCGCTGGACACGGCGTGGACCCCGACGCTGCGGCCGTCCAGCCAGCGCGCGGCCGCCCCGCCGCGCGCCGCCACCACGAGCGCGCGCACGCGCAGCGGCGCCGCGGCGTCCAGCAGCACGCGGCCGCGGAGCCGCTCCCCGCCGCGGAACGCCGCTCCCGGGCCCCGCGCCAGCTCCAGCGCGAAGCCGCGCAGGCGCATGACCGCCCGAGATGGGCGCGGGCCCCGCCGCTCGGGCTCGCCCCGCACCGCCGCGGCTTCCGGGTCCTCGGGTCCGCCTGTTGACTCAGAACCGGGCGGGGACGGATGTGGCGGGCGCTGCGCCGAGCCCAGGCCCCGCCCCGCGTCAACTCCGGGCCCCGGGGCCGCTCCGGGAGCTGCGGGCTGCGCGCTTCTCCCGCGCGGCGCGCCCCGGATTCCCCGCGCGCGCGGCCGGCACGGTCACCACGCCGCTCCGGGAGGGAGGAGCATTTATTGAGCACCTACGGGCCCCGGCCCTCCTCGGGGCTCTGCCACGGCCGCCGCGCTCCGGGACGGCGCTCCGAGGGCGGGGCGCGCAGCCCAGCCGCCCGTGTCGCGGCGGCCCGCCCCCGCGGGGCCTCGTCCAAGCACAGTCTCTGCGGTCGTTCACGCCACGTGTCCCGCACGCAGCAGGTGGGCGCTCCACGCGTGCCCAGTGGGAAGCGAGGTTCTCCGCCCGGGTCGCCGGTGGCGGTGGGTGGGCGCAGGCGTCCAGTTCATCCGCGGCCCAGCCCGGAATCCCGGCGCGACGGGCGGCGGCCACACGGTGGCGGCAGAGGGGCCGGCGGCGGCCGGGCGGGCCGTCACCTACAGTCCGCGGGCGGCCAGGGGCGCGGGAGGCGCGCGGGTCCCGGGCTGGGCGGCGCGCGCGGCGGGGAGCCGCCTATGGCTTGGGCAACGAGCGCGGGCAGGGCCTGCAGCGAGGTGGCCAGCGCGTCCAGCCGGCTCTCGAGGGCGGCCAGGCGGGCTTCGAGCTCCTCCTGCTGGGCCTGCAGTTCCGACACCACGTCCAACATGACGCTCTGCGTCTGCGGGAGGAGAGCGCGGACGGGGCCGTGACCGCCGCGGAAGCGGACGGCGGGGCCCAGCCCTGGGGTCGCCAGAGGGACGCTGTGAGGACCTTCCCGCCATCCCAACGCCAGACGTGGGGGTGTGGCGTGGGCGTGTCTGGCAGGCCTCGGAGGTGTGGTCAACGCTCCACGCACTGGTCCGCATGTCTGCGGGGCGTGGCTAACATCGGGTGGGCGTGGCCGCTCTGGGTGGGCGTGGCCTGGAGGCCGGGGGGGGCCCTTTCAGGGGAGGCGCCCGGGATGTCCTGGGTGAGGTCGCTGGCCCAGTGACCCCAGGACGAGGCGGATGCCGGCTCCACCCGCCAGCCACGCCTCAGGCCCTGGACTGCACACAGAAACCCACACACACCCCGCCGGCCACGGCTGGAAAGGGAAGAGCTGATGGACAGAGGAGAGGTAGGTGCCCAGTCTCCGGGAGCCCCCTCCCTCCAGCCCGTGCTCCTCTCCGACCTATCACCCCACCCCTTCATTACCACGCCCTCACCTTGGCCAGGTCACTGAGTGAGTTGGCCTGGTCATTCAGTTTCCCCTGCTCAATCTTCACGCTGCGGAGCCTGGACACGGAGGGGCCAGCAGTGTGGGGTCAGTGGCAGAGGGTTGCCGGCCCAGGGACCAACGAGGGGCGGCCTGGGCCCGGCCCGGACTTCCCAGGCCCTCACCCGCACCCCGGGATCTGGGCCCCGGTCCGGGCTTCCCAGGCCCTCACCCGCACCCCGGGATCTGGGCCCCGGTCCGGGCTTCCCAGGCCCTCACCCGCACCCCGGGATCTGGGCCCCGGTCCGGGCTTCCCAGGCCCTCACCCGCACCCCGGGATCTGCGCCCCGCACACCAGGCCTCCTGAGCCCACGGGAAACACTTACTTCTGAGCCCTGCGGGACACAGCCAAGCAGGAGAAAAACCAGAGACATTTTTGTGTCAGCATCGGGGTTCAGTGACTCTGCGTACCCCGCCCAGGTTCACACCAGGGACTGGGGTGCCCTCCACCCACCCGTGACACCCCCCTCCGCCCCCAAGGGTCTACACAGCAGTGGCCAACGAGGAGCCTGTCAGAGGGGGCCTGTCACAGGGGGGCCATGAGTTCTGTTGATCTTTGACCCAGCCAGTAGGTGACATGGTATTGGGGAGCCCCAGAACATTTAAAGCCTCCCCACAGCTCCTCAGCCCTCCTTGGGGCCATATCTGTCCTCAGAGTGGACAGAGGACGCCGGTGGTGTCCACCAGCATGGAACCCAGGCCCCCCCACTTTCCCCGCCCCTCTCCTCCCCTACCACCCTGCCCCTCCTCTGCCTGATTGCTCCACCTCCCTGCCCTCCACCGCCCCACCTGCGGGGCTGGGACCCCTCCTCCCGAGGAGGCTGGGGCGGGACTGTGTCCCCCAAGCAACAACAACATACACTGTGGAATAAGCCAGTATGGACAGACCTTGGAGGGGGGTCAGACATGGTCCCCGAGTCACAGTGCCAGACCCACGGCTGCTCCTGGAGCCGTTAAAGGGTCCTGTCTCCCAGGGCACCAGTGGCTCAGGCCTGTCACCCCAGATATTCTGGAGGCTGAGATCTGAAGGTCAGAGTTCAAAGCCAGCCCAGGCAGGAAAGTCCATGAGACATTTATCTCCCACGAACCACCAGAAAACCGGAAGTGGCGTTTTGGCTCAAAAGGTAGAGCGCCAGCCTTGAGCTGAAGAGCTGAGGGACAGCGCCCAGGCCCAGAGTTCAGGCCCCGCGACCAACCAAAAACAAAAGAGAACTGGCTGGGACCTGTGTGCCTTGCTGACGGAACTGACTGTGAAAACACTCCCTGAGCTTTTGTGCTCAAAACTGGTGCTCTGCCTCTTCAGCCACAGCTCTGCTGGCTTTTCTGCTAGTTGACCGGAGGTAAGACGCCCGGCCTTCCCTGCCTGGTCCGTCTTCAGGCAGACAGACCTCAGCTTTCTGAGCAGCTGGGGTTACAGGCGGGAGCCCCTGGCGCCAGCCCCCTCCCTGCCCCGGCCAGTCCTGGGCCTTGAACTCAGGGCCTAGGCGCTGTTCTGAGCCTCTCGGTGCTCAGTGCTAGCGCTCTGCGCCCCAAGCGCAAGCGGCTTCCACGTCTAAGGAGGGGTGGGACTTGACCGGGGACCCCGGGGGCAGGCCCGCTCCGGAGCACGCCCAGACCCCCGCGCCAGCTGCGTCCCGGCCCCGCCTCCTTCCCCTCCCCGCCGGCCCGCGCCCGGCCTCCTTCCCCCGCCCCGCCGGCCCGCCCCCGTCCCCTCCCCCCTGAGCCGCCGCGGCCCGGCCCCGCCCCCGGCCCCCTCCCCCCTGAACCGCCGCGGCCCGGCCCCGCCCCCGGCCCGCCCCCGTTCTCTCCCCCTTGAACCGCCGCGTCCCGGCCCGCCCCCGTTCTCTCCCCCTTGAACCGCCGCGTCCCGCCCCCGCCCCGCCCCCCTGAACCGCCGCGTCCCGGCCCCCCCCCGGCCCGCCCCCGTTCTCTCCCCCTTGAACCGCCGCGTCCCGGCCCCGCCCCCGGCCCGCCCCCGTTCTCTCCCCCTTGAACCGCCGCGTCCCGGCCCCGCCCCGCCCCCCTGAACCGCCGCGTCCCGGCCCCCCCCGGCCCGCCCCCGTTCTCTCCCCCTTGAACCGCCGCGTCCCGGCCCCGCCCCCGGCCCGCCGGCCCGCGCCCGCCCCCTCCCCCCGCCCCGCCGGAGCCGCCGCGTCCCGCCGCCGCCCGGCCCGCACTTACTGATTGATGGCCTGGAGGAACTTACGCTGGTGTTTGCGCACGCGGGCCGGGTCCGGCCTCCGCACCAGCCGCGTGTGTTTGTAGATGAGCCACGTTTCCCGGAGCACGTTCGCCGCCGCGTTCTTCACCTGCGGGCCGAGGCCGGTCCTGAGGGCGGGCACAGACCCGGGGCTGCCGGACAGGGCCCCCGGAGCGCCCACCCCCGTGCACTGCGCCTGGGCCTAACGCGGGACACTGAGGCACAGAGCGGTCAACCCGCTCAGGCTTGAGACGTTGGGCAATGCCCGAGGCCTGGCGCAGGGAGGGCAGCGCGGGCGAGGCCGGGAGGGGCGGGGCCGGCCCGGGGGGCGGGGCCGAGCCGGAGGGTGTGGTGGGAGTCAGGGGCGGGGCCGGGAGGGGCGGGGCCGGCCCGGGGGGCGGGGCCGAGCCGGAGGGTGTGGTGGGAGTCAGGGGCGGGGCCGGGAGGGGCGGGGCAGGCCCGGGGGGCGGGGCCGAGCCGGAGGGTGTGGTGGGAGCCAGGGGCGGGGCCGGGAGGGGCGGGGCCGAGCCGGAGGGTGTGGTGGGAGCCAGGGGCGGGGCCGGGAGGGGCGAGGCCGAGCCGGAGGGTGTGGTGGGAGTCAGGGGCGGGGCCGGGGGGCGGGGCCGGCCCAGGGGCGGGGCCGGGCCGGAGGGTGTGGTGGGAGCCAGGGGCGGGGCCGGCCCGGGGGCGGGGCCGAGCCGGAGGGTGTGGTGGGAGCCAGGGGCGGGGCCGGGAGGGGCGGGGCCGAGCCGGAGGGTGTGGTGGGAGTCAGGGGCGGGGCCGGGAGGGGCGGGGCCGGCCCGGGGGGCGGGGCCGAGCCGGAGGGTGTGGTGGGAGCCAGGGGCTGGGCCGGCCCGGGGGCGGGGCCGGGCCGGAGGGTGTGGTGGGAGCCAGAGGCTGGAGCCGGAGGGTGGGGAGGAAGCAGGAGGGGCTTGGAGCCGGAGGGGGAGGAGCCTGGGCGGGGCCGAGCGCCGGAGGGGGCGGTGCTCACCCGCTTGGTGAGCTGCGTGTCCATCATGAAGTTGTGCACATGCTTCTCCGCCTTGGTGAGCTCCAGCTTCCGCGCCACCACCGCCACCACCAGCGCAGTGCAGCCCGCGCCCTGCAGGGTGGCGTGTGACACCCCCGGAGAGGGGCGGTGAGGAGACCCAGGTGTCAGGCAGCGCCCTGGGCCCCAGGGCAGCACAAGCGACCTCGCTTGCCCCGTGGGGTCCAGAGGTCAGCCCAGGTGAAGTGGACACGGGCATGAGCAGGGCTGCCTGAGGGCCCTACTGACTGCAGAGTCCTCACCAAGAGAAAGGCTTGAGAAACTGCTTCTCCAGAAAAGTATGGCTGAGCAGGCCCAAACAACCTGCTACACATCTACACCTAGAATACTATACAGCCAGGAAAAAGAACGGCCAAGGGGCCCACAGAGAAGCAGAGCACACAGCACAGATGTGCACTGACCAACAGCCAACCACTCTCAGAGGTGCCGCTCAAGATGGGGATGTGCCGGCAGTGGCTGGCCTGCACCCCTGCACATGGGACAAGTGAACAGGGGAGCTGGCCCAGAGGGAGGAGAGGAACACCGCAGGCGGGTGGGGCCTGCAGTCCCAACTGCTCAGAAGGTAAAGGATTGACTGAGGCCAAGGGTTCAGGGCCAGCCCGCTGGGCAGTGCAGCAAAACTACAATAGAGAGGAAAAGGAGGGGAAGGGAAGGAAAAAAGAAGCTGGATGCTCGTGGCTCACGCCCGTCATCCAGCTGCTCAGGAGGCTGAGCATGGTTCAAAGCCAGCCTGAGCACAAAAGCCCTGAGACTCTGATCTCCAATGAACCACCAGAAACTGGAAGTGGTGCAGTGGCTCAGTGATAGAAGGCTAGCTTTGTGCAGGGACAGAGCCTAGTTTGAGTTGAAGCTGTGTAGCACATGTGCGCACGCACACACACACACACACACAGTGACAGCTTGGGGGACAGAAGCAGGACCAGAGAAGCTTGTACACCTGTGCGTCAGACACGGACCGAGGGGCAGTTGCTCACTTAAAGGAACAGCAAGCTGAGGATGGGGAGGTGGGTTTGGCAGGGGAAATTGAGGCACTGGAGCACAGGGCCCTGCCCAGCAGGACTGTGCAGCAGTGGCCGCCTTACCATGATGCCGGTGAGCAGGCACACGCCCTTGCCGCAGTAGGTGTGGGGTGCCATGTCCCCGTAGCCGATGGACAGGAAGGTGATGGACACCAGCCACATGGCCCCCAGGAAGCTGCTGGTCACCTCCTGCTGGTCATGGTACCTGCCAGGCGGGCGGGCAGGGCCAGCAGTCAGCACCCCAGCCCACAGCATGACCCCCGGCCCCGGCCGAGCACCCCTCCCCGACACACAGGCCACACGTGGAGCCCAGGGACTGGAGGCGCCGTAGGCAGGGGGAAGACATGAGGAGGGACTTCCGGAAGGTGCCAAGGGCGCCCAGCGCAGGTCCAGCTGGGCAGTGGTTCATGGCAGGGAGTGCGGGCGCTGGGCCAAGTACGGGAGGCGCAGCTGGGCCTGGGAGCCCCCCATCCCACCCCCAGGGCCGGGCCACACGGGGGGCCGCAGGTGGGGGCAGCAGCGAGAGAGAGCCCCCTCCCCTGCCCCGGCGCCACAGAGCTGGGGATGCGGCGGGGGGGGACATGCAGGGGACAAGCGGCGCGCACAGGGTTTAGGACTGGCTGCCTGCTGCCTGGCTGGTCGCGGTGGGAGGGGGGGGCGGTGCCCCGCACAGAACCGTGGGAATGGCTGTGCCACCCAGCTGCAGCGGCGGCCAGAGACGGCTGCACCCCGCGAGCCCGGGCCGGGCTGGGGGCACAGGGTCCCCCAGTGCAGGGGCAGGGAGGACCGGGTCTGCCTGGGCCCGGCCTGGTGGGCGACGAGGCTGCCGCTGTCCCCGGGCTCAGCTGAGGGGGACTCTGGGGGAGCCTGGCTGCGCCCTCCCATGGCAGCAAGTCTTTTTTTTTTGTTTTTTTGTTTTTTTTTTGTCGGTCGTGGGGCTTGAACTCTGGGCCTGAGCGCTGTCCCTCAGCTCTTCAGCTCAAGGGGAGCGCTCTACCACTTGAGCTACAGCGCCACTTCCGGTTTTCTGGTGGTTTATTGGAGATAAGAGTCTCACGGTCTCTCCTGCCCGGGCTGGCTTTGAACCGTGATCCTCAGATCTCAGCCTCCTGAGTAGCTAGGATTACAGGCGTGAGCCACCAGCGCCCGGCTAATGGCAGCAAGTCTTAAACTCCTGGAGAGCAGGACAGGGGGCACGGGGAGGGGAGGGCAGGGGGGAGCATGGCAGAGACCCACCGGGACTCACATGTCTTCCCTTCGGTCCGGCAGGGCGGCAGAGGAGAGGAAAGCTGGTTAATCGTGGCTGCCTCTGCCACCCTGGCCGGAAGCCAGTGGCCCAGGACAGAGGGCTGGCCGGAAGAAGGTCCTCGGAGACAGCCAGGCCGGCCGGCACTGGGATACCCCAAGTCCTGGGGTCAGGGAGGAGGCGGGGCCGGTGGGGCCTGGAGCCGGGGGCGGGGCGGGGACCGGGGGCGGGGGGCCAGGGCGCTGTTACCTCTCGCAGACGCGCACGGTCCAGGCTGCAATGACCCAGGAGGAGATGCTGAAGACCAGGAGCACGGTGCCGGGGCAGACGGTCATGAGGGTCTTGGTGACGAAGCGGGTGTTGAAGGTGACCTTGTTGAGAGCGCCGATGCTGCGGCTGGAGGCATCGGTGAAGGCCTTGCTGTGCAGCAGCAGTGCCCGGCCCAGCAGGTAGAGCCGCAGGAACATGGGGACGGACAGCAGCACGTCCACGTCCGCCTGGGCCTCCGATGGCGCGTAGGTGAACGCCAGCCGCGCCGTCCATGTGAAGCGGTAGTGGCCGGGCACCGGGTGGACGGCGCACACGGCCAGCTCCAGCGCGATGAGGAGCACACGCTCACAGGTCAGCGCGATCCTCCAGTCGTCCGCCCCATTGTCCACCATGAACAGCTGTGGACGGAGGCTGGGGGTGGGTGCCTGCCCACCGCAGATCCACGGCTCCTCCGTCCCTGCATTCCCGGAGCTTGGTCCTTTGTTACTGCTGAGTAATATTCCACCCACATTGTGCTACATGGTGCTCAGCCCTAGGAGGCTGCGCAGCGCCTTTGTTTCTTCCCTGCTGAGTGGAATGGTGGTGCTACCCCTGAGCACCAGGCTTCTGGTCTCTTCCTCCAGAGACCAGGAGGTGGAGCAACCAGGAGCAACATTGTGTCAGAGGACCAAGTGCAGAGGATCCTGTCCTTGAATAGGTGATCAGGGAGCCAACTCACACTGTTACCTTGTTACCCAGAGAGGGTTGTGCACTTAGGGCCTATGCAAATGTGCATGGTATATGCAAAAGTGCACGGTATATGCAAATGTGCAGTGTGCAAATATGCAGATCTATGCAAATGTGCAGGGTGTGTGCAAATTTTCTGGGCTACCGAAGCCCAACACAGTTATATTAAGGGACCTAAATAGCCACAGAGTTTGGTCCCCATGGGGTCCTGGTCCCCATCCTACCAAGCATCCACTGTAACAGGAACTGCTGGACAGCCAGCACCAACGTGTGCCCTGGGCATTGGCACACGGCCAACTGGGGCAGGGAGTTCCCATGAGTCTGATTTTCCTTCTGGAGATTAGGAAGTGAGTGTGCCTGATTGGGGAGGATCTAGCTGGGAGCGGGGTGGGCAGGCTGGAGGGAGGGCACGTACCTGGATTTCCCGTGCGTGGTAGAGAATGACAAGGCCCAGCAGGATGAGCGTGGACAGGCTGATCAAGCATTTCATCGCCAGGGAGAAGAGAGACTCCTGCACACAGGAGGCAGCAGGGAGCTGAGGGGGGTTCGGGCCTGACCCCCAGCCCTAGGCCATCACAGCTGGCTTCTGCCCCCTCCCCCAGGCCTCAGTGTCCCCACCCAGGCCTTGGGTGAGGCAGCCTTGCCGGGCCAGACAGCAGGTCGGGGCCTCGGCCCGAAACGCAAAGGCCCCCCCCCCATTCAGCCAGGACTGACCACCGAGGCCTGGCCCGGCCCTTCCCAGTCCCATGGGGCCTCAGTCCCGCTTGCCTCTGGTCCCCCCCTCCTAGGGCCAGTCCACACTGGCGCCATGCCAGAATGGAGCTACGGGGGTCCCCACCTTGGTGTAGATGCCCCAGGACAGCTCGGTCTCAGTCACCATCACCACGATGCCAAACATGCCGAAGATGAGCGCGTAGTCACCCAGACGCTTGCGCTTCTCCAACAGCACGCGCCGGCGGCCCAGCCGGTGGCCCGCCGCAGGGGGCGCCCCCGCCCCCCGGGGCCCTCCCGTGTCCTCCTCTTCCTCCTCCTCCTCTGTGTCCCCCGCCTCCTCCTGGGCCTGCCCCCGGGGGCTGCACAGGCCCCGCACAGGCCGGCTGGCCTCGGGCTCCAGAGGCCCCAGGCCGCCATTGTGGCTGTGGCCGTTCATGGCCAGCCGGGTGCTGGGCCTGGGCTTGCTGCCAGCCGCCTGGGGCCCGGCATGGCTCGGCGGAGCGACCCCCAAGCCGACCTGCAGGACAGAGGAGCTTGGTCAGGCAATGTGGGGCAAACCTCCACCTCCATCGCAGGCTCTGAACCCAGAAGCAGACGTGTGGGTTGCCCCACCTCTGCTCCCACGAGCCCAAGGGCCCCCAGTACCCGGCCTGGCCAGGAGCCCCCAGCCTTCCCAGCCCTGCCCTGAACGCGCCTGGCCCAAGGGCAACCCTCCCTGTCCCACCGGATGGGGTGGACCACAGGGCCACCCTTGGGCACAGCCAGACCTCTGGCTGGCGCGGCCCTGCCTGGTCTTGCTCTGTCCACGCAGAAACCCAGATCTCCACCCACCGTGTGGAGGCTGTGGATTGCCTGGGCCCTGCTTTTGCTAGGGTTGGAGAGGAGGGACCTGCCTGCCAACCCCGCAGCCGTGCGGCTGGCCTCGAGGAGATGCATCGGCTGGGGGGAGGGGGTGCAGGCTGGTGCAGGGACTGGGGTGCAGGCAGGGGGGCTGGGATGCAGGCTGGCTGGGGGGGCCTGGGCTAGGGTGCAGGCCAGTGGGGTAGGGGGCAGGGACTGGGGTGCAGGCAGGGGGGAGGGATAGGGGGCGGGGGCTGGGGTGCAGGTCAGCTGGAGGGGGTGCTGGGGCTGGGGTACAGGCCGGCTGCGGGGGGTGGAGTGCAGGCCGGCTGGGGAGGCGGGGACTAGGGTGCAGACCGGCTGGGGGGTGCTGGGGCTGTGGTGCAGGCCGGCTGGGGGGTGCTGGGGCTGTGGTGCAGACTGGCTGGGGGGTGCTGGGGCTGGGGTGCAGACCGGCTGGGGGGTGCTGGTGTGCAGGCCGGCTGGGGTACAGACTGGTTGGGGGGGCGGGGGCTGTGGTGCAGGCCGGCTGGGAGGTGCTGGGGCTGGGGTGCAGGCCGGCTGGGTGGGCAGGGACTGGGGTGCAGGCCGGCTGGGTGGGCAGGGACTGGGGTGCAGGCCGACTGGGGGTGCTGGGGTGCAGGCCGGCTGGGGGTGCTGGGGTGCAGGCCGGCTGGGGGTGCTGGGGTGCAGGCCGGCTGGGGGTGCTGGGGTGTAGGTCGGCTGGGGTGCAGGCCGGCAGACAGGCAGGTGGACGAGACCAAGGACAGGACTGGCTCAGGCTGCTGCGAGCGACCTTCCAGAAGGCAGGGAAGAAGTGGCAGCTCGGGGCGGTGACTCAGCCGCCCGACACGGACAGACTCAGCGCTGAGAGCTTCCTGCCTGGCAGCCACGTCCCGGGTGCCCTGGGCGGGGAGGGGGCAGATGTGGCCGCCGGGCAGGCGGGCGACCCCGCGCGGCACCGCGCCGCGGGAAGGAAGGGCCGGACGGGCGGCGCCCGCTCCTCCACACCAGGGGCCCCGGGGCCCGAGGCCCGGTCCGTCCCGCTCCCCTCCCGAGGCCCGGAAGCCCACGCGGCTGCGAGGGGCGCGGGGACGCCCGCGGGAGGCCGGCGGGCCAGGACCGCGGCTCAGAGCCCGCCGGGTCGGGAAGGCCGGCGGGGGCGCGGCCCGCAGGGCAGAGCGCGGGGTTCCACCGCGGGGCGCCGGGCCGGGCTCGAACTCGGGGCGGACACCGCAGCGCGCCGGAAAGGGGGGCGGCCCGGCAGCGCCCGCCCCGCCCCGCCCCGCAGGGCGCTGACCCCGACCTCCGGGTCACAGGTCACGGTGCCAAGAACCCCAGACAGGACCCCGGCCAAACCCCGCTCCCGCCTCCCCGGCCCCGCTGACCCCCCCCGGCCCCGCTGACCCCTCGGACCCCCCCTCGACCCCACTCTAACCCCCCCGACCCCGCTCTGAACCCCCGACACCGCTCGGACCCCAACGACCCACCTCGGCCCCGCTCTGACCCCTCGGACCCCCGCCCACCCCGCTCTGACCCCTCGGCCCCGCTCTGACCCCTCGGACCCCCGCCCACCCCGCTCTGACCCCTCGGCCCCGCTCTGACCCCCCGACACCGCTCGGCCCCGCTCTGACCCCTCGGACCCCCCCTCGGCCCCCTCGGCCCCGCTCTGACCCCTCGGCCCCCCCCTCGGCCCCCCTCGGCCCCGCTCTGACCCCTCGGCCCCCCCCTCGGCCCCCCTCGGCCCCGCTCTGACCCCTCGGCCCCCCTCGGCCCCGCTCTGACCCCTCGGACCCCCCCTCGGCCCCGCTCTGACCCCTCGGCCCCCCTCGGCCCCGCTCTGACCCCTCGGCGCCCCCCTCGGCCCCGCTCTGACCCCCCGGCCCCCCCCTCGGCCCCGCTCTGACCCCTCGGACCCCCCCTCGGCCCCGCTCTGACCCCTCGGCCCCGCTCTGACCCCTCGGCCCCCCTCGGCCCCGCTCTGACCTGCGGCGCCCGCGCGGACGCGGAGCTGAGCGAGGCCCCCGCGAGGCTCCGCTGGAGGAGCGGGAGGGCGGGGCGACGCGAGCACCGCTTCTGATTGGTCTGCCTGAGGCTGGCTCCGCCCCATGGCTCCGCCCCAATTTAAAGCCCCCGCGTTCCCCGGCGCCCGCCGCCCAGACAGAGCCAGGCGGGCGCCCCGCGCGGTCTAGGCCCTTCCCCAAGCCCGCATTCGACAACGCTGGGGCTCCAGGGCACCGCGCCCCAAAACTGAGTCTCTCACCCCCGCCACCCTCCCCCCAGGCACCGCGGAGAAGAAGCGACCCGGAGCTGTTTTGCGGGGCCGCAGAGAGATGCGGGAGGGAGGGGTCTCAGAGACACCTGCGCTCATCAGGACCCCCAGGAAAACGGGGCCAACCAGGCCTGGGCTCCCCAGAAGTGCTCGCCCCAGGGAGCCCAGGCTGGTCTGGGGAACATCCCTCAACCCCAGGAGCTGCTGGGGGCCAGTAACACAGGGAGCACCCTCCCTGGCCAGGCCTGGGGGTCCCCCTCCCCCCCAGCCTGAGGTCCCCTCCCCCTAGCCTGAGATTCCCCCCTCCCCCCCAGCCTGAGATTCCCCCCCCCAGCCTGAGGTCCCCTCCCCCCCAGCCTGGGGGTCCCTGGCCCACTCTCCCTGGCCGGTGGCAGCAACCCTCAGCCACACCTTGTCCTGTGCAGATGTCCCACCGCGGCGGTGGGCGCTGTCCAGGATAAGGAGGACGTCCTCCACGCCCAGAGGCAGGGTGGACAGTGTGGTGTGGACGGATGGCGGCGGCCTGGGAGGACGGCCCAGTGGGTGGACAGTGAGTGGTGCCGGGGCTGCTGACTGTGGCCAACCCTGCGCTGTCCGGTGGAGACCAGGCGTGGTCCTACCCCTCCAGAGTCTCACGCAAGCCATCCTGCACACCCTGCCTGGGGGACAGCGTCCGTGCCATGAGCCAGGCAGCTTTGGGGAACAGTCGTCCCTGCCACAGGCCTGCCTCAGCCCCCCCACCCCCCCGCCTCGGTGGTCTCTCCCTGCTCCCCTGACTGCTGGTGGCGGTCACCGTGGTGCCGGTCCAGCCGGAGCTTCCCACAGCCCTGATGGACACAGGGACACAAGAGGCCTGCAGGTGAGCCCCGAGTCACGCAGGACGCTCAGGACACACGTGACAAGACAGTCCTTGCCAGCCTGCAGGGACAGCCCATCCCCTCCCCTTGTCCAGGTTCAATTTCTGTCCCTAGAGCCATGCTGGGTACAGAAGGCACGGTGTGCCTAAAGTTCTAGGCAGCCAAAGCCAGCAAAACTCTGTGCCCAGTGAAGCCAGGTGCCAGTGGCCACCCCTATAATGCTAGCTATTCAGGAGGCTGAGAGCTGAGGATCAAGACTTGGAGTCAAGGTGGACACAGTGGTGGCTCACGCCTGTAGTCAGTACTATTTGGGAGGCTGAGATCTGAGGACTGCAGTTCAAAGCCAGCCCTGGCAGGTAAGTCTGTGAGACTCATCTCTGATGAACCATCACAACTGTGGGAAGTGGAGCTGTGGCTCAAGACAGAGCACCACCTTGAGCACAAAAGCTCAAGGAGAGGAACGATGGCCCTGAGTTCAAGGGGTACACGACGGGAGGGAAGGAGAGAACAACAAAAGGAGGAAAGAACAGGGACAGCTGTGTCTCACACATCTACCCAGTGCGCCCCTGGCAGGAGTCCCCCAAACCTGGGGCTTCTGCAGATGGAGGTGAGGGCACACACACTGCCCAGGGCCCTCATCATTTCGTTGGCTTTTATTAGTCAGTCCTGGAGCTTGAACTCAGGCCTGGGCGCTGTCCCCGAGCTCCAGTGCTGAAGGCCGGCACTCCACCAATTTGAGCCACAGCGCCACTTCGGGGTTTCTGGTGGCTCATTGGAGATGAAGAGTCTCAAGGCCTTTCCTGCTCAGGCTGGCTTTGAACCGAGACCCTCAGGTCTCAGCCTCCTGAGTAACTGAGATGACAGGTGTGAGCCCCTGTATCTTTCTGTTTTAAATACGGTGTGCTCTCCAGGTTGGCCTCCAGCTCATGATCTTGCTGCCCCACCTCCCCAGTGCTGGGGTCAGGGATGCGGCCACTGTTTCCCTGTGACTGGAATCAGTTCCAGTCTCACTACAACTCCAATCTTCCAGAAATAGCTTCCTGGTCTCACACCCCCGAGTGCTGCAGCCCACCCCACCCTACCCAGTCCCCCCAGGTCCTGTGCTGTCCCCAGCCTGAGAGTGATCACGCCCAGCCCCTGCCCAAATCAGTCCCCATTCAGTCCGGCCACAGGCAAAGCCTCTGCAATCCCCCCCCCATAGCCACATGCCCTGCAGCCCACCCCACCTCTGCCCCGAGCTCCCCAGACTAGCCCTGGCCCCTCCACCATCCTCTTCCTCCCTTGTTCCTGATCCAGTAGCACCAGCTCCCTAGGGGACGCCAACACCCCAAGTGCTCCCAGGGCCTTTGCACATGCTGTTCCCAAGGCTCTGGCCTGGTCAGCTCAGTCAGGGTGCTCTGCCGCCCCCACTGAGCCATGCTGCCTGGCGCTCTGCAACTCCTCCCTGGCTGGCTCCAGTGCGCCCGTCCCCGGGGTGCTGGCACACATTTGGTTGCTCAGTGTTTTGCTGATACCCAGGGGTGGGGGTCGGGAAGTCGGGGGTGGGGGCTGGGGTGTCAGGTGGGGGCTGTGGTGGGTCGGGGGATCAGGTGGGAGCTGGGATGTCGGGTGTGGGGGTCGGGGTGTTGGGTGGGGGCTGGGGTGTGGGGATCGGGGTGTCAGGTGTGGGGGCTGGGGTATCGGGTGTGGGGGCTGGGTATTGGTTGTGGGGGTCAGGGTGTCGGGTGGGCCTGGGTGTCAGGTGGGGGCTGGGATGTCGGGTGTGGGGGTCGGGGTGTCGGGTGGGGGCTGGGGTGTGGGGATCGGGGTGTCAGGTGTGGGGGCTGGGGTATCGGGTGTGGGGGCTGGGTATTGGTTGTGGGGGTCAGGGTGTCGGGTGGGTCTGGATGTCAGGTGGGGGCTGGGGTGTCGGGTGTGGGGGTCGGGGTGTCGGGTGGGGGCTGGGGTGTGGGGATCGGGGTGTCAGGTGTGGGGGTCGGGTGTCAGGTGAGGCTAGGGTGTTGGGTGGGGGCCACGGGGTGGGGTCCGGGTGTCGGTTCTGCAGGGACAGGCGAGGGAAGTGCGGGCTGGGACTGCACCACTCCGCCGGGGGCGCTTCCTGACGTTGGGGTTCCCCTGCACCTCTGAATGGTGCCCCAGGCCGCATAACCCCAGGGACCTCGGCGTTCTGGGCGGGGGGCGCGGGGTCCGGGCCGCAGCGGGGCGGAGCCATGTCCCACCCAGACCAGCGGCAGCCTGGGCGCGCGCCAGGTCACCTTGGGGTCACCCCTGCTGCCCACTGCCTGCCTCCTTGGAGCCCACGGGACCCCCACGTGGCCTCAGGGGGCGCGGGGCTCTCCACTCGGGACCTGAGAGGAGACGGACGCGTGGGAGCGCGGGGCCACCGCGGCCTTACGCCGCAGCCTGGTCACCTCGGAGCGGAGGCGGCCGCGCCCGGGCAGCGCCACGGGGACACCGACGGGATGGCTTTGCCCACGGGGCCTGGACGGGTGTCCCTGCCCAGGCTGGCAGTTCTGTGGGTCCTGTCTGTCTGTCTGCCCGCCCACAGCTCTTCCCGGCCTCCTCGAGGCCGCCACCCGGGAGGACACAGCGGCCACACGAAGCGCTCTGGGCCTCTCTAGGTCCAGCCGCGGGGGCCGTGGGGCTGACCCCGGCCCAGGGGAGCGGGGGACACCCCAAGGTCACTGGCAGGTGCGGGGTTTCCACTGCGTCTTAGAAACACTGTTGAGCTGGCAGATTTTGTGACAAAGTTGGAGGGAAGGGAAGGAGGGGAGGGAGAGGAAGAGGGGGCTGGGGGGAAGAGGAGGAAGACGGGACGGTGGATGGGGACGGGGAAGGGGTCGTGGGCAGAGGGGACGAGGGGGGACAGATCCCAGGGCCCAGCTTGGGAGCCGGCGGCGGCGGCCCGGCTGTTGGATGGACTGGGCCTCAGGCGCCCCGAGTTCCCGGTTCCGGGGTCCCCCAGGCTTCCCCGGCAGCGGCCTCGGTGGGGGTGACCTTGGCGGGCGCCCCGTCGGGGGGAGGTCGGGGTCCTCGCGCCCGCGCTTCGGGGCGCCCGGCTCCGGGCCACGCGGGGGAGGCGCCGCCCCCGGGAGCCGCGCCCCGCGTCCCGAGGGGCCGCCCGCACCCCGGTCGGACCCCGCGCACACTCACCGGCCTGGGCGGCGCCGCCGGAGCCCCGCGCGCGCCCGCAGCCCGCCGGCCCGGCCCCTCCGCCTCTCCCGGGCTCGCCTGGGAAGAGCGGCGGGGACCCCGGCTGCGGTGGCTCCCGGCGCGCTTTATAAACCGGGAAACTGAGGCCCCGCCCGCCGCGGGGGGGGCGCCGAGGCTCCGCCCCGCGCGGGCGCCGCGGCCCGGGATCCCCGCGCTGGCGCCGGCCCGGCCGGGGACGGGGACCCCGGGAGCCCGCGGCGGAGGACCGTGAAGGTCGCCGGGCCCCGCCCCCCACGGGAACCACCTCGGGGTCCCCAGCTGCGCAGCCGGCGAGGCCTCGCTGCGGGGAGCCCGGCCCTCCCCCCGCTGCCACCCCGCAGCCTAGAAATGGCCTCCCCGTCCTTCCCCTCTCCGCCCCCCGCGGCCCGCACGCGGAGCCCCGCGGATCCCCCGCCGCGGGGCCCCGGTTCCAAGGCGGCTCCCCACCGCCCCGTCCTCACCCGGTGACGGGTCGCTGCGGCGCCTCACGCGCGGGCCTGGAGCGGTAGGAGGTCCCGCCCCTCCCCCTGCCGCCCCCTCCCCCCAGGGCGAGGGAACGGGGCGGGGGACGCTCGGGGCGCACTGGCGGACGGGGCGCTCCCTGTGCTCCGGCCGGGCTTCGATGCAGCGCGCCTGAGCCCCGGGCGTTCGGGGTCACCCGGGGCCAGGCCGCTCCCCGCGTCCCTGGGTGGCAGGGGAGGCGCGGGGCTCGGGGCGGGAGAAGGGCGAGGGCGCAGCGGCCCCGGGGTCACGCAGCGGCCCCCGCACGCCGGACCCCGAGTGGGGGCCTGGAGCCTCAGGGCGCGGGCCCCGAGGGCCGGGGATCTGGACCGGGACGCGGGCGGGGCCGGAGAACCATGAGCCCGCGCCGCGCACCCGGCGGAGGGCGCCCCGCGCGCTCCATCTGTTCCCTGAACCCCGAATCCGGGAACCCGCAGCCGGACCGAGGAGGGCCAGAGATGGGGGGAGACCGCACCCCGGCCCGGGTCCCGCCTGCGTGGACCCTTCCCCACGGCGCCGTCCGGGGACGCACGCGGGGAACCCCGGCTCCCCGCGGCCGCACGGCGCGCGCGGCTGCCAAGGCGACGGCGAGGGCAGGAGCGGGAACCTCGGGAAGACCCCGCGCTGGCGGCCGCCCCCGCCGCCTCCCGGGCGAACCCCACTCTGGTTTGAGCCGGTTTCCCCGCCCCGCCCCCATGCGCACTGCGGCGAGAAAGGATTCCCCGACCCCTGGTGGGGGGTGTGATCCACGCATGCGCACAGAGAGGGTGCTTTGTGTGTGAGAACGAGAGATCCACGCATGCGCACAGAGAGGATGCTCTGCCCCAGCCTGAGCGCGAAGGGAAAGCTCCGGCGTGCGCGTCCAGACACATGTGTCCCAGACACATGCGCAGCGTCCCTCTCAGTCGTCCTGGCAACGCGTGCAAGGGGGGCTGGGAAGGCTCGGGACTCCCTGCCCCCTCCCGGCCGGGGATTCCCAGCTGTCTGTGCGCAGGTGCGGCCGGGAACTTCCCCCCCCCCCCCATGATGGGGCGAGGCTGCGTCGACTTTCTGGGGAAGTGGTGGCTGTCCCTGTGCCCGCGGCTCCCCCGCCCTCCCCACCGCCCGGCTCCGCTTTGCTCGGGGGAGGCCGTGAGGCCCGGGTGGGATCGGAACCCAGCCCTTCCCGGTCCTTCTCGGCTGCAGGTAGCTCCTGCTCTGGGGCGGGCCAGGCCTCCTGCTGGAGGGACGTTCCCACGCCGCCTTGGGTCTGCCGGGCGCGGGGCTCCTGGGTGCAGGGGCGCCTGGCAGCAGACCTACGTGGCCCGGTATGTACTTCCACCCACTCCCACCCTCATGCCTCAGTTTCCCCGACCGGGAAGCCACACACCCGTGCCTTCCCTGGATGGCACTGCCCTTGCCACCCTGCCGCAGCCCACGGGGTCGGGGCTGCAGATGGCTGCCCGCGTCTCCTGCGGCGCGGCGCCCCGTCCTCACCCCACACAGCTCCTGTGGAGGCCGGAGAAGCACAGCCAGGCTCAAGTCCCACCCGTCTTCCGGCCCCGGCCAGCGGGCTGCGACATCACATCGGCCCCAAGGCCTTGTCCACCGCTTTATTGGGAGCTCGGCTCCGGGGCTCTAGGCGCGTGCGCACGGGGACAGGGTCTCGGAGCGGGGCCCTCCGGCGGGAGGGGGCGGTGGTGCTGGCGCGGGCCCGGAAGGGGCCAGGGGCCCCGAACTCCGCAGTCCTGGGAGCCGGCCGGCCGGAGGGCGCGGGGCGGGTGGAGGCTGGGCCGCGGGGCGGCGCCCGGGCTCCGCATCACTTAGGGGCGTTGAAGGGCAGGGCCCGCTGGTTCATGGGGTTGTCCGGGGAGCGCAGCCATTCCTTTTTCAGCAGCTGCTTCAGCTGGGACAGCCGCATGTTGGGGTTCTCCTGCTTCAGTCGGGGCAGCTGGACCTCTTCGAAGGCGGCGAAGGCCGCTCGCATGCGGCGCTCGGGGTGCCGGTCGGCCTCCTCCGCCACGCTGCGAGTGGGCAGGGGGCGTCAGGGGGTGGGGCGGGGCTCGCCAGCCCGCCGGGCGTCACCCCAGACCCCGTCAGCCCGGCCAGCGTGGTGCGTGCCGCAGCACACTCCCCAGCAACGTGGTCTCGCCCAAGGCTATGCCCCCAGGCCGCAGCCCCCCCTGTCCAGCTCTGCCCCGAGATATGGTACCCGCACAAGGCTGACCCTGCCGGAGGCCCCCCCCCAGAGCGCCCCGCCCCCAGAGCACCAGCCCCCCCCGCCCCCAGAACACCAGCCCGCCCCCCCCTGCCCCAGAGCACCAGCCCCCCCGCCCCCAGAACACCAGCCCGCCCCCCCCTGCCCCAGAACACCAGCCCCCCCGCCCCCAGAGCACCAGCCCGCCCCCCCCTGCCCCAGAACACCAGCCCCCCCGCCCCCAGAGCACCAGCACCCCCCCGCCCCCAGAGCACCAGCCCCCCCCAGCCCCGCCCCCAGAGCACCAGCCCGCCCCCGCCCCCAGAACACCAGCCCCCCCCGCCCCACCGCCCCCAGAGCACCAGCCCCCCAGCCCCGCCCCCAGAGCACCAGCCCCCCCCGCCCCCGCCCCCAGAGCACCAGCCCCCCCGGCCCCGCCCCCAGAGCACCAGCCCCCCCCCGCCCCCAGAACACCAGCCCCCCGGCCCCGCCCCCAGAGCACCAGCCCCCCCCAGCCCCGCCCCCAGAGCACCAGCCCCCCCGGCCCCGCCCCCAGAGCACCAGCCCCCCCCCGCCCCCGCCCCCAGAGCACCAGCCCCCCAGCCCCACCGCCCCCAGAGCACCAGCCCCCCGGCCCCGCCCCCAGAGCACCAGCCCCCCCCCCGCCCCCAGAGCACCAGCCCCCCAGCCCCGCCCCCAGAACACCAGCCCCCCAGCCCCGCCCCCAGAACACCAGCCCCCCGGCCCCGCCCCCAGAGCACCAGCCCCCCAGCCCCGCCCCCAGAGCACCAGCCCCCCGGCCCCGCCCCCAGAGCACCAGCCCCCCCCGCCCCCAGAGCACCAGCACCCCCCCGCCCCCAGAGCACCAGCACCCCCCCCCGCCCGCCCTCACGCCTCGCCCCCCCACCCCTGCCGCGCTGCCCACCCCCGCACCTGAGCACAGCGATGGCGTCCTCGATGGTGCGCGCCTCCACGCGGCCCTCCTCCGACGGGCGGCGGTTCAGGTTCTCCTCCAGGGGCACCTCCAGGTGGCTCTTGGCTTTCTCGGCTGGGGAGGGCGGGGACAAGGCGGTGAGCCGGGGAGGGGGGGTGGGGAGGTCGGGCCTTGGGCGCGGGGCAGCCCCGCAGGCCCCACCTGGCTCCTCGCGGTGCTGGTCGCGGCGCAGCGTGTCCTCGATCTGGGCGCGCGTGACCTTGCCGGGCGCGGCAGCGGCGCGCGGGGCCTTGCCGCCCTTGAGCTTGGAGTCCTCCTCCTGCAGCAGCCGCTGCGTCTCCTTCTTGCGCTCCAGCTGCTCCAGCCGCCGCTTCTCCTTCTCCTCCTGCGCAGAAGGACCCTTGGCAGTGGGACCGGGTCGCCCCGGTGACCGCCGTCCCCACAACCGCGGACACGAGGTTTGCCTTGGGCTCAGGCCCGGGCCTGGCCACCGGAGGCTGTGTTCACGCCGCTCCCGTCAGTGCCCAGCTTAGGGACTGACCTGTTCACCCGCAGCACCGCGAGGCCCGCACCCGAGGGCAGCGGACACAGAAGTCCGGGGGGACACCTCAGCACCACATAAGTAGAAAAGGCCAGATGTGGCGCTGTGGCTCAAGAGGTAGAGTGCTAGTCTTGAGCTGAAGAGCTGAGGGACAGTGCCCAGACCCAAAGTTCAAGCCCAAAAAAATGAGCTGGGCCCACCCCAGCATGGAGAGTACACAGGATTCCTGTCTAAGCCAGCCCCAGGGAAGAACACAGGGAAAAAAGGCTGATAGAGAATCTGAGTTCAAACCCCAGCCCAGCCAATAGATAGGCAGCGCAGTATAACACGTGTCCTTTAAAAGGGCTTTTCTGTTTTTTAAGGGCTAGCTGCACGGCCTACGTGGCCTTAATCGCTTGCTCCTTCCACGTCAATGTCCTGTGCTGTGCTCCGCCCAGATGTTAGCGGAGGTGCTCAGAGCACAGCTGTGCGTGCTCTGCTGTGGTCTGTGCTGAGGCCGCGCTCTGCTCCCCCACACCCCATGCCTTGAGCCAGGCATCCGCTCTCCCTGCCAGAAATCCAGGCAGTCACCTCAACTCCCCCTCCCAAAGTCCAGGCATAACGCCGAGTCACTGTCGCTCTACAGCTTGTCCATGACAGACAGACAGAGCTTGGGGCCACACACCCAGACATGCAGGCACAACCTTCCTCTCGGCTTTGCTCTCCAATCTCTTGCTCCTCTGTGCCTCAGTTTCCCCACAGAAGATGCAGGCCCTGGGAGGGAGCTCCAGCCGGGGCCACCGCTCCTGAGGCTGGACTGAAAGCTGTCTTGGCTGCACTGATTTTCCCCATTCGTCATACTGGATATAAAGAGCCATGTGTGGGGGTGGGCGCCAGCATTCACACCTGCAATCCCAGCTACTCAGGAGGCTGAGATCTGAAAATCAGGGTTCAAAGCCAGCCTGAGCAGCAAAGTGCATAGGACACTTATCTCCAATGAACCACCTGAAAGCTGGAGATGTCACTGTGGCTCATGCAGCAGGGCGCTGGCCTTGAGGACAAAAGTGCAGGGAAAGCACCCAGACCCTGAACCTAAGCCCTAGAGCTGGCAAAGGAAAGAACAAAAGCGAGGTGTGGCCGGCTCTGCCAGGACGGGGAGGCGGCGCCACCTGCTGGAGGAAGCAGGTTGGCCCCAGTTCCCACCCAGATGTCCCGCAGTGATAGCCACAAGAGCCTCCAGGGCCCAGTCCCTCCCATCCACTGTGGCAGTGAGGCCCGGAGCCCCACCTTGCGCTGCTCCTTCCTCATGACGTGTTTGTCCTCGTCCTTCCAGTAGGCATCCTCCAGCTCCTTCTGCTTCCGCGCATCGGCCGCTGCCTTGGCCTCAGCCCTCCGCGCCCGGGCCGCTGCCGACTTGGTGTTCTCTCCCTGGAACTTCTTGGGCATTCCTTAGCAGCTGTAGGAGCAAGCAGGCGGTGGCAGTGAGAGGTGGGGGGGTCCACGGTGCCCGGACCACAGGCCAGGACCCAACCCTGGCCTCGCCAGGGAGCCGCTGGAGCCTGCACCACACACAGCATGGGTGTCGGTGCTGCCCAGCCTTCACCACGAGTCTGCCCATCGCCACCCCCACCCCCAGCCACGGGTCTGCTTCCTGTCCTTCAGGGGATCCAGGCACCCCGTGTGGCCTCTGCCTGGCTTCCTTCACAGCTTTGTGTTTTAAGCCTATCAGGTGCTCTGTTCCTTTTCCTGACCAGGTAGTATTCCTCAGTGAATGCACCGTTCTCATCCTGTTTGCTGCTGATAGGCTGGGCATCTGCCCAGTGTGGCTGCTCCCAGTGGTTCCTGCCTCCTATGGCCTAGGCCTGGGCACATTGGGCAGACACCACCAGCACATCCACTCAGAATCACCAGGGAGGGCTGGGAAGGTGGCTCAGTAGTAGAGTGCTGAGTGCCTGCTTTGCAGGCATGAGGCCCTGGGTTCGATTCCTCAGAACCACAGAAGCAGAAAAAGCTGGAAGTGGCGCTGTGGCTCAAGGGGTAGAGTGCTCGCCTTGAGCTGAAGAGCTGAGGGACAGCGCCCAGGCCCTGAGTTCAAGACCCACAACTGACAAAAAAGAAATTCACAGTGTGTCCTGCGCCACTCACGGGCCAGGCTTCCTGTGTGCGTCCATGTTAACTCTCACAGCTCCAGTTCATGCTGCCCAGTTCTGGCTCTGTTGTCCTGCCTAGGCCCCAGCTGGCCTTCAAGGGACACCGGTACAGGGAGAGAGGCTGTGGCACCAGGCTGCCAGCCAAGCCTGCAGCCCACACAGCATGGAACTCTGTACCAGGGAGATACGTGGCCGGCTTGGCGGGCCACGAGCAGTCTGAGCCTTAGTTTCCCCAGCTGAGACACAAGTCTGATGCCTTAGTTTCCCCAGCTGAGACACAAGTCTGATGCCCGCCCCTCCCCGCTGGGCACCACACCGCATGCAGCAGCCTGACTTGGGGTTCCCCTAGCCCTTGAACCTCGGGTTCACTGCCCAGTGCTCAGAGGACCCAAACAAGCCCTCCCCCAGGCTTCTGAGGAGAGCACTGAAGTGGGGTGACCATCTGGGAGGGGGTGTGGTCATTTCCGGGGGGGGGGGCTATCCGCCCGGCGTCCGGCTCCGGGGCTCACAGCAAGCAGCTGACCTGGGCCCTTCCAGGGCGGGGGCTTCCCGGGTGTGTGCCCAGGGCTGGCCCGGAGCCTCACAGCCTGGAATCCACCGCGCGCCACGCCACAGGTGCGGGCGGGGCTCCCGCGACTTCCCGGGCTGGTCTCAAACTCCTGACTCACGTCACCCTCGCCCCGTCTCCCCGCGATGGGCACCGGGATGCCACCGTGGTCCCCGGCCGGGGAGCACGGCGTCTGTCTGCAGCCAGACACAGCCGCGCAGACGCGGGCGGCCAGCGACCCCGGGACGCGGCTGCGGGCCGGGCCGGGCCGGGGCCGGACCCCCTCGGCTGTCGGGGTACACCGGCGCCGGCGACCCGAGGCGGACCACGGGCTCCGGGCCGGGCACACGCAAACGATTCTGCCCAGACTCGAGAAGGCCGCGTGACCAGGTGTTCCGGCGGGAACGGGCTCC
Organism: Dipodomys merriami; assembly: GCF_024711535.1. Taxonomy (NCBI): domain Eukaryota; kingdom Metazoa; phylum Chordata; class Mammalia; order Rodentia; family Heteromyidae; genus Dipodomys; species Dipodomys merriami. The sequence goes on from NW_027206291.1 coordinate 2,479,058, forward strand.
GGGGGCGCCCGCGCCCGGCCCCGGGCTGTCCCCGCGCCTCCGCTCTCCGGCCAGCGGCGCTGCGCTGTCAGCCTCTCCGCCGGGACCCCCACCCCGCCGGCGGCCCCGACACCGGGCGCGGCGCGGGACGACGCGGGCTGCTGGCCGCACGTCGGGGTCCGCAGCGGGGAGCGGGCGCGGCCGGGGGGGGCCGCCTCCGGCAGCTCCGCCGGCCCGGGGGGGGGACCCGGAGACCGCGCGGGCGGCCGCCCCCGGGGCCGCGGGCCGAGCGCCCCCGCCCCCCAGCTCCGCCCGCGCCGCGGCCGCTCCTACCTCCTTCCCCCGGCGCCGGCGCGGTCGCTCTCCGTGACGTCACCGCGGGGCCTGCGCGCCGGTCGCCGGCGGCGCGGGTCATGACGTCAGGCTCTGTCGCCATCTTGGTGAAGGGGAGCTCGCCGGGCCTAGGGCCCACGCAGTCACCAGTCATTTTCTTTTGAAAGCGAGTCTTTCGTCACATTCGCATCCCCAGGGCTCAGCGCTACGTTGAGGCACCGGGACGGTGGTGGCGCTTCACGTAGAGGCCCGAGTACACGGCATTGCCTTTACCAAGATGTCGCTGCCCGGAAGAAAGATGGCGGTCGCGGCCTCACAGGCGGTCCGCCAGTTTCAATGCCAGGACTTGCCCGGCCTTTAGGGCGCACGCGAGGTCCGCGCGGAGCCCGAGGTCCCGAGGCCTCCCGGGGCATCGCGGAGGGGGGCGGGTGCAGGCGCCCCTCGCGGGCCGGCTCCTTCACGGTGAGGCCTTAGTGAAGGTGCCGTTGCACCTGTCATCCGGGGACTCCCAGGCGGCCGTCGGGTGCCGGCCTCGCGCGCGCGAAGGCGCGGGTTCGAGTCCTCAGCAGCACATGCTCAGAAAAAGCCGGACGTGGCGCCGTGGCGCAGGTGGTAGAGCGCCAGGCTTGTGCACAACCGCTCAGGGACGGCGCCAGGCCCCGGGCTCATGCCCCACGACCGACAAAGAAATAAAGCAATAAACAGCAGGACTGCCGAAGACAGGGTTAAAAACAACGTTAAAAGTTGCTGGTTACCAACAGCAGAAGTGACAAGGCTTTCCTGGCCATTGTGTCCTCTTAAGGTCAGATGTGACAGGTCAAAGGGCACCGACCGTCATCTTCCCCGCACTTGGGCTCCTATGGGGCTCACACACCTGCCCCAGGACTCTGCACACAGTACGTTAGGACCGCTGGAAACGAGCTTGTTCTTCCAGAGTTTGCTCAACTCAGAGATTTCCATATAGGAAGAGAGGCAAAGGAACTCTGGCGCTCCTGGTCCACGGCGCTCTGCACCCTGAGCTACAGCTCCACTTGTGGTTTCTGGAGGTTACTTGGAGATCAAAGTCTCCCGGACTTTCCGCCTGAGCTGGCTTTGAGCTGCAACCCTCAGGTCTCAGCCTCTTGAGTACCTATGATTACAGGTGTGAGCCACCAACACCTGGTCCTTTTACATCTTGTTCTACTATGCTTTAGAATGACTTTCCCAGTTTGCAGCTTAAGCAACAAGTATTTTCAATTCATGTATTTCAACTAGTTCTTCCCTTTCCAGGTAAGCCTTCATTCCCTCCGAGTTCAGACAGAAGGAAAGGGGGAATTAGAAATGCAACTACTAAGCTGATAAGCTGATAAGCTGCCTTGACCGGGAAGTAGCCTTGTGAGTCACCACATTCACACATTTGGGGCCCAGCTTTCTATCTGAGCTGATCTCTGCTACAGTCACTCACAAGGGGCTCGGGGTCCGGGAAGGACCAGATTCACCGAAACTGACCTGTTCATGTGAAGGTGCTTCAAAATTAAGATTTTGAAAATTAACTTTCAAAAATCATTAAAAAAAAAAAACCCATCCTGTGATGGAAATGGAATGCAAACTATGCCTGCACTGGACAATGAATGCCATCTTTTTTTTCTTGCCAGTTCTTGGGCTTGAACTCAGGGCCTGGCACTGTCCCTGAGCTTCTTTTGTTCAAGGCTAGCACGCTACCATTTGAGCCACAGAACCACTTCTGGCTTTTTCTGTGATTCATTGGAAAAAAGCTTCTCATGGACTTTCCTGCCTGGGCTGGCCTTGAACTGTGATCCTCAGATCTCAGCCTCCTGAGTAAGTAGCTGGGATGACAGGTTTGAGCACCGGTGCCCAGCTCTGGCTCTTTTATTACACAATGGACGAGAGGGCACAACTCCAGGTGTCGTGCACATTCAGTGTTTCAAAACCCCCATCTGTCCTGGTGGGCTTCCGGGTTTGCAGAGACCTCCAGTGTGGACCCGGCCTCCTGCCCTGGGCCTCCCCCTGCGGGACCCCAGATAGCTTGAGTCACCTGCAGCCTCTTGTCACAAGAAAAAGCAAATGTTTGAGCTCTGGTGGAATCCAGCCTCCACCCTGGGACCCAGTGGGGGCCCCTTGGAGGCCCAGCCCTGGGGATACAAAGCTGCCCAGGCCCATTTGCTTCCAGGGCTGACCTCACTCCACCCAGACCAGTCCAGCCCCTGAAAGGCTGCGATTTTCCTTTTGGCTGATAGGGACAATCAGGGGCCCAATTCCCTACATCAAACACAAGCACGAAGGCCCCAGGAGGCCGGCTCACACCCCGCCCGAAGCTGTGGCCCGTCCCGGCGTCCATCCCAATTGCCATTTATGTTTTGTCACTGCTTTTTGTTCGTTTAAATCTCGGGTTTCCCGTTGTGGTCCAGGCTGAACTCTCGGCCTCAAACAGTTCTCCAGCCCCTGCCTCCTCAGCCGCCTCCCAGTGTCTGGCTTGCGCACATTTCTTTTTGTGGAGTTTGACCTCCATGGCTCCTGTTGGAGAAGCGGATTCGGTTACTTTTTTCTGATGGTGTCTTGCTTTATGCCTGGGCTGGGTCTTCCTCCTAGCTGGCACCGCCAGAGCTAGCTTTTGCTGTTAAGATGGGGTCTCAACAGAAATAAAGTGTCGCTTGGTGCTGGTGGCTCCCGCCTGTCATCGGAGCTACTCAGGAGGCTGAGATCTGAGGATCGTGGGTCAAAGCCAGCGGGGCAGGAAAGCCAACCATGAGGTTATTTCCAATTGATCACAGAAAAGCTAGAAGTGGTGTCATGGTTCAAGTGGTAGAGTGCTACTGCATTTGTTTGTTTGTGCCAGTCCCGGGGCTTGAATTCAGGGCCTGGGCGCTGTCCCGGAGCTGCTTTTGCTCAAGGCGAGCGCTCTATCACTAGAGCCACTTCCAGCCTTTTCTGTGTGTGGTGCTGAGGAATGGAACCCCGGGCCTCATGCATGCTGAGGGAGCACTGTACCACTGAGCCTCCTTCCCAGACCCCAGAGTGCTCCTCTCAGGCGCGGAGCCCAAGGTCCAGGACTGACAGAGAGGGGGCGGAGAGAGGGACGGGGGAGGGAGGGATCGAAGGTCCTGGTCCCAGGCAGCTCGGGGCACGGGGTCTGGGGTCTGGCCGGGGTGTGGGAGGCGGGAGGAGCCCGGAGGGAGGCCGAGCCGGGCGGGAGGTGCTCCCCGGAAGACTCCCGGGCTGGGGAGTGAGAGGACCGAGGACTGAGGACCCAGGACCGAGGATCGGCTCCCGCTGCCACCGGAACGCGGGGGAGAGACGCCGCCTCCGCCGGAGAGGCCTGGCCCAGGAAGGGCGGGGGGGGGAGGAACGGGGTGCGGGGGGCGATGGGGGTGGGTTGGGGGGCGGGAGTCGGGGGGCCGGGGGTGGGAGGGCGGGAGGCCGGGGCATGGGTGAGGGGGGGGCGGGATGCCGGAGGAGCGGGGGTGAGTGGGGCGTGGGGAAGACAGGGCGCGGGGGGATGGCGTGGGGGGCGGGGCGCCGGGGATGGGGGTGCGGGAGGCGGGGCGCCGGGGGGGGTGGGGATGGGGGTGCGGGAGGCGGGGCGCCGGGGGGGGGTGGGGATGGGGGTGCGGGAGGCGGGGCGCCGGGGGGGTGGGGATGGGGGTGCGGGAGGCGGGACGCCGGGGGGGATGGGGATGGGGGTGCGGGAGGCGGGGCGCCGGGGGGGGTGGGGATGGGGGTGCGGGAGGCGGGGCGCCGGGGGGGGTGGGGATGGGGGTGCGGGAGGCGGGGCGCCGGGGGGGTGGGGATGGGGGTGCGGGAGGCGGGGCGCCGGGGGGGTGGGGATGGGGGTGCGGGAGGCGGGGCGCCGGGGGGGATGGGGATGGGGGTGCGGGAGGCGGGGCGCCGGGGGGGGTGGGGATGGGGGTGCGGGAGGCGGGGCGCCGGGGGGGGTGGGGATGGGGGTGCGGGAGGCGGGGCGCCGGGGGGGGTGGGGATGGGGGTGCGGGAGGCGGGGCGCCGGGGGGGGTGGGGATGGGGGTGCGGGAGGCGGGGCGCCGGGGGGGGTGGGGATGGGGGTGCGGGAGGCGGGGCGCCGGGGGGGATGGGGGTGCGGGAGGCGGGGCGCCGGGGGGGGTGGGGATGGGGGTGCGGGAGGCGGGGCGCCGGGACCCCCTGCTGGGGTCGGGGAAGCCAGGGAGAGGCCGGCTCCGCCCGAGCGGAGAGCAGTGGGCGGTCAGCGGCGGCCGGGCCGCGGGTCCGGAGCCGTCCTGGGAGCCGGGGAGCACCCCGCCGCGCCCCCCAGGACAGGAAGCGATGGCGCGGAGGCCCGGGGCCAGGCAGGGCAGAGGGAAGCCATGGAGGCCCGGGCCGTGGCCGACGCCTGTAACCCGGAGGATCGGGTGGGACGTCAGCCTGGGCATCAGCCCGCAGTGGGGCTGCGGTGCCTGCGGAGAGCCTCACCCAGCCGCACAGGACCCTCATTTGCATATGGCGTGCTCATTTGCATAGACACGCCCACCTGCATAGGGCTGATATTTGCATAGACCCCACCCATTTTCCCCATAGGCCCTGTGTATTTGCTGGGACCCTGCTCATTTGCATAGGCAGGTACATTTGCATAGGCCCCACCTATTTTGCATAGACCCCTGTGTTTGCACAGGCCCCGCACATCTGAACAACCCCTGGGCATTTGCTCAGCCCCTGCCGGGTCCCTGTACACTGTATCCATCTCTAGAGGATTGGTGGCTCGTGGTTGCCACATTGTATCAGGAAGGGCAGGCCTCGCGCCTCACCCCTGCAGGAAACCTCAAGTGCAAACTTCAGGGAGCGAATGTTCTGCTCGCTACTGCAAAGATTGTTTCTTTCTCCGGAACACTCCCGCCGGCAGTTCATTGACCCCCCCCTGACCCCCTGACCCCACAGACCGGCATGTGACTTCTCAGCGGTTTTATTTGTAATCAGCTAGAGCTGGAAATCACCCAGAGGTCCCGGGAAGGAGCAGGCCGCCGCGGGAGTGTTACTCAGCAGTGAAAAGGACCTGAATACCCCGGATGGGCACGCAGCCGTGGGAGGGGGGCGGAGGGGGGCGGGCAGGAGGAGGGCGGGGCCCACAGCCGCGGATCCCGCTCGGACCCCTCTTGCCCCCTCGGTCCCCGGCCCGTGCAAGGTTCTGTCCCCGCCGGCCGGGACAGAGCCGCGGCCAGGACCCATCTAACTTTCCAGAAAATTCTGAAGGCGTTCTGAGCCTCAGGTGTGTGTGTGTGCGCGCGCGCGCAAGCGCGCGTGCCCAGCGGGGGCTTCGGCTCTAGGCTGGCGCTGCACCACCGGGCCACGGCGCCACTTCGGCTTTTGGGCGGACCGTCTCTCGGACTCTCCCGCTGGGGCTGGGTTCGAACCGCGATCCTCACGGCCCAGCCTCACGAGGAGCTGGGACCAGAGGCGTGAGGGCCAGGCGGCTGTTTTGGGTGACTTCCGGGAGGCGGGGCCTAGCCTCTCCCCTCCCCCTCCGGGCGGGGCCATGCCGGGCCACGCTGATTTGCCTATGACGACGCCCAGCCAATCGGAGCCCGAGGCCGGCGGTCGGTGGCCGGGGATTGGCCCATCCTCGGCCGGGGGTGGTCCCCGAGCGGCCGGAGCTCAGAGGCTGCTCTCGCGCTCGCAGGCCGGGTCCGGCTCGGGCTCGGGCTCGGGCTCGGGGTCCGGCCGTGCGCGGGGCGTGCGGAGTGCGGGCTCCGCCCGGGCCAGGCACAGAGGCCGCTGCTCTGCCTCCGGGGGCTTCTTGTCTCCCGGGGAGATTTCTTCCGGGCCCTGCGGGGTGGGGGCGAAGGGAGCCCCAGTGAGGACCCTCGGGAGGTCGTGCGGGGCCGTGCGGGGCGGAGCTCGCGCCTGTCCTCCCGCTACTCGGTTCGGGCCAGACTGGGCAGGACGGCCCACGAGACCGCACTCTCCCATGAGCCAGCGGGAAGTGGCGCTGCGGCTCAGGTGGTAGAGCGCCAGCCTGGAGCAGAAGCTCGGGGAGGCCGCCGGCGGGCTCCAGCCCCAGGACCCGCACGAAACAACAAACACTCTGCAGGCGCGCCTTTTCCTGGCCCTGCCCCAGGGCCTTTGCACCCGCAGCGGCCCCCACCAGGCCTCCCACCTGGAGCCCATGCCCGAGGCGGGCTGCTGGCGGTCCGTCATTATCTAACACTGTCCCGCTGAGACTGGGACTGGGCGGGATTGTTGTTTTTTCCTCTCGGACCTCCCCGCCCCCGACTGCCCTGCCCAGACCAGGACTTCGCTCAGCGACCCGCAGCTCCGGCCTCCGCCTCCGTCCAGCTGCCCTGGGTCGGTTTCTTATGTAAGCGCCAGGAAGCGGCTTTTTTGATCCGCACCCCAGGGGCCCAGCGGCTTCCCGAGTGGTGAGAAGCGGCGGGGCCGCTGTCAGGCCACACCGGGGACCGGCGGATTCGGGGACGTCCCCGACCCCACGCCTGGGACCGACCTGTGCCAAGCTGCCATCCAGGGCGGCCGCTTCCTCCTTGGGGGCCTCCCCCGTCCACCGGCAGAGATCCCACCAGAGCAGCCCAGGGCGCAGGGCGCTGCGCGGGGTGGGGCCTGGGGGTGGGAGAGAGGAGGGGGCGTCGGGGGCCCGCACCCAGCCTGCCTCCAGCTGCAGCCCTGAGGACCCGCGGCCTCAGGGCCTTGGCACCTGCCGCGCCTCCGCCCAGCTCCCCAGAGAGGACGGCCGGGCCCCCAGAGCCAGGGTCTGTGCTCAGTCCGCTTCAGCACCTCGGACAGCACCCCAGGGCCTGACCAACAGCCAGGACTCCATCTCACAGCCCAGGGGCTGGCCGTGTCCCAGAGGACCCTCTGTGAATCCGGCCATGCCCGGGGGGGCACTCGGTGGGGGGCGGCTCCCCGGGCTGGGCGGCGGCGGCGCCGGGCTCACCGGTCAGGAAGCTGGCCGCAGCTCCGCACAGCACGGTGCTCAGCGTGCCCAGCGCCCCATAGTACAGGTAGGAGATGGCGTAGAAGCTGTCGGCCAAGGCCGGGCGCGCAGGGTCCGCTGCGGAGCTGGAGGGGGGCCGGCGGGAGGGGCACTGGTGGGCGGGAGGGCCGCCCGCACCAGGCCCCGCGCCCCGTTCCCATCATCTCGGGCCCCGCCCCCCTAGGCCGCACTCTCCAGACCCGCCCCCTCTGACCACGCCCCCACGGCCCTGCCCCTGGGCCACCCATCGCCACTCCCCGCCGTCGGCTCACCTGGGGGCTCCGCCCGAGCTGTTGACGGCGAGCAGCCAGTCCAGAGCAGAGGCGTTGGCCGCAGGAGCCTGGCAGCGGGCGGCGGAGAACGGCAGGACGCCCATGCTCTCGGCGCTGGGCGGGTACAGCGTGGCGCCCACGGCCACCCACAGCGAGAGCGCCAAGCCCGCGCCCAGCCCCGCCAGGACGCCCTGACAGCGCGCCGAGGGGTGAGGGCGGGGCCCGCGGAAGTCCCGCCCCTCGCCCCACCGGGTGTTCGCTCTTAACCACGCCCCTGCGAGCCGGGCCGCAGATGTCCCAGACCACACCCCCTCAGTACACCTGGCTCTTCTTGGAGCCCCGCCTCCCGCACACCACGCCCCTGCAACTTCCGCCCCTTGCCCAGCCCCTTCCACGTAGGGTCTTGGAGCCCCGCCTCCCGCACACCACGCCCCTGCAACTTCCGCCCCTTGCCCAGCCCCTTCCACGTAGGGTCTTGGAGCCCCGCCTCCCGCACACCACGCCCCTGCAACTTCCGCCCCTTGCCCAGCCCCTTCCACGTAGGGTCTTGGAGCCACGCCCACAGGTTGTCCCACCCTTGGACCTGGCCTTCCTCCCACTGCCCCGCCCCGCCGCGCCCCTTACCGGCGTGTTGCAGGCCGGCAGGCCCATGCCCAGGATGAAGGCGCCCAGCAGCGGGCCGCTGAGGACGCCCATGACGGTGAAGGAGCCCTGCGGGGCGGTTGCCTCCGTTTTCCCGGGTCTCGGCTCGCGCGTTCTTCCGTGGGCTGCGCTGGCCGTGGGGCCCCCTCCCCCAGCTCCAGGCCCACCCCGCGCCCCTTCCGGCCCGCGGCGCCCCGGGCTCACCTGGAGGACGCCGCCGCCCAGCAGCGAGGACAGGCCGGCCATGGTGAGACAGGCCAAGCCGTAGAGGAGCGCTGCGGGGAGGGGTGCGGTCAGCGTGGAAGGGCGCCCCGCCCCGCCCGGGGACCCCCCAACTCACAGAGCCCCTTGGAGATGAGGACGAGCCTGTGGGGCGCCATGCCGGGCGCACGGGGGCGGATGAGGTCCTCCACGGTGACGGCCGCCATGGCATTGATGCTGGTGGACGCGGTGCTGCAGGTGGGTGCGGGGATGGCTGAGGACCCAGGCGGGCCGGAGGAGGAGAGGGGCGGGGCGCCCGCCCGAGGCCCCGCCCAGCGCTCCACCAGAGGCCCCGCCCAGCGCCCCACCCGAGGCCCCCGCCCAGCGCCCCGCCCAGCACCCGAGGCCCCGCCCAGCGCCCCACCCGAGGCCCCGCCCAGCGCCCGAGGCCTCGCCCAGCGCCCCACCCGAGGCCCCGCCCAGCGCCCCACCCGAGGCCCCGCCCAGCGCCCGAGGCCTCGCCCAGCGCCCCACCCGAGGCCCCGCCCAGCGCCCGAGGCCCCGCCCCATCCGGGTGCTCACCTGAGCGTGCCACTGTAGGCGCAGGCCAGGAATAGCCCGGGCAACCCCGGGAGGTCGTGGAAGATGTCCAGCACCAGCAGGGGCATGTACTGCGGGGGCCGGGGTCACTCGGACCGCAGCACCCCGCCTGGCACCCGGCACCAGCACAGAGCCCGCTGGATGTGTCTCCTTCCCCAGAGAGGCGCCCGCACATGCCAACTGGGGTCTGGCCCCCGGCCCCGGGGAGGACAGCACTTGCAGCGGTGTCCCTGCAGCCCCAGCTGCCCCCAGCCGCCCGCAGAAGCTCGCTGCTCGCTTCCTCCCTCCACCCAAGTCCCGGTCGGCAAGGCCCGAGCTGACTGGGCTGGGGCGATTCCTCCCGCCAGGGAATCAGTGCCTTGCCATTGTTATCTACCTCTTGCCTCAGGACCTTTGCACGTGCTGCTCCTTCTAGAACCAGCTTTTCTAGCCCATTCCTCAGAGATGGAAGGGGGGACAGGGCCCAGAGCCTGTCAGTAGCATGGAGGAGACTCACCTGGTCTGGGGCAGAAATGCGCCCTGCGAGGACAGGATCGCAGCCCTCGTAGAACACAAACAGGACGATGCCGCAGCAGGCAGCGCTGGACACAATCAGCAGCAGGCCCAGCTGGTTGATGAGGAGGGCCCTGGGGCGGGGGCGGCCTCAGGTCGGGGTCCCGGCGGAGCCCGCGCCCCGCCCGGGCTCCCCCCCCCCCCCACTACTCACAGCCTGGCCGTCCTCTCTGAGCGGCAGGCCGCGTACCGCTGCACCTGGGCCTGGTTCACCCCATACATGGACAGCCACACCAGCGTGCCCCCCACCACTAACGTCCAGAACGAATAGCGGCTGCGAGGATCGGGGTCGAAGCTGGGGGCGGGGGGAGGGCAGTGAGACACGAGGCCTTCACAGGGACCTCCCCCTCCCACCCAGCTCCGGGCGGCCATTCCGGCCCCGTAGGCACGTAGGGGATATTTGGAGTGGGTTCCCAGGTGTGTGTAGGAGGTTCACAGCTTGAACTCCGCCTGCTTTTCTCTTTCCTGTTCTGGTCCTGTCACTGGAATTTGGGACTTGGACGCTGTCCCTGAGCTGTTTCACGCAGGACTTGCGCCCAAGCCACAGCCTCACTTCTTGCTTTACATTCTGGTGGTGCCTTGGAGATCAGTCTCCTGGACTTTCCTGCCCCGGCTGGCTTTGAACCGCGATCCTCAGCTCTCAGCTTCCTGAGTCGCTGGGATGACCTGCGTGAGCCTCGGCGCCCGGCGGGACATGCAACGCTGCCAGTCCGCGTGGTTAGAGCCGTCAGCGACCCCGGGCTGGGGGCGGGGGTGGCCCCCCACGCGCTCCAGCAGGCTGATCCCCCACGTGCTCCAGCAGGCTGGTCCCCCCCACGCGCTCCAGCAGGCTGATCCCCCACGCGCTCCAGCAGGCGGGTCCCCCACGCGCTCCAGCAGGCTGATCCCCCACGCGCTCCAGCAGGCTGATCCCCCACGCGCTCCAGCAGGCTGATCCCCCACGCGCTCCAGCAGGCTGATCCCCCCACGCGCTCCAGCAGGCTGATCCCCCCACGCGCTCCAGCAGGCTGATCCCCCACGCGCTCCAGCAGGCTGATCCCCACGCGCTCCAGCAGGCTGGTCCCCCACGCACTCCAGCAGGCTGGTCCCCCCCCCACGCGCTCCAGCAGGCTGATCCCCACGCGCTCCAGCAGGCTGATCCCCCACGCGCTCCAGCAGGCTGGTCCCCCACGCGCTCCAGCAGGCTGATCCCCACGCGCTCCAGCAGGCTGATCCCCACGCGCTCCAGCAGGCTGGTCCCCCACGCGCTCCAGCAGGCTGATCCCCACGCGCTCCAGCAGGCTGATCCCCACGCGCTCCAGCAGGCTGGTCCCCACGCGCTCCAGCAGGCTGGTCCCCCACGCGCTCCAGCAGGCTGGTCCCCCCACGCGCTCCAGCAGGTTGATCCCCACGCGCTCCAGCAGGCTGATCCCCCACGCACTCCAGCAGGTTGATCCGGGCGTGGGTCCGCGCCAGCTGCAGCACGCGCCGCGGCCCGCCCAGCAGCACGGCGCCGCGGGCCAGCACCACCCAGAACCCGCTCAGCATCACGACCACCTGGAACACGTCCGTCCACACCACAGCCTTCATGCCGCCCTGCGGGTCGGGACAGAGCACGGTCGGCCCGGCCCTGGCTCCCCGGTCACCTGCCTGTTTCCGCTTCAGAGGAACAGGTAGGTGGTAGCCAGGTGGCCGCCAGGACTAAAGCACCCCTCCCCACCCGGGGGCGCGGGCGGAGCATGCGCAGGGGCTGCACGCCAGGGGTGGTACCGTGAATCCCCGCCCCTCAAGCCATGGGGAGGCTGGCCCCGCCCCTCCCCAGGTCCGTCTTGGAGGTTGACCACGCCCCTCCTGCCTTCCGGAGGCTGGCCACGCCCCCTAAAGGGACCTACCCCAGCAGGAAAGAAACCTGTGGGTTAGCCACGCCCCTCCCGCAGGACATTCCCAGAGCCTGGCCCCTCCCCCTTTTAGCTATTGGGCAAGATGATCACGCCCCTGCCTCTGGAACAGCCAATCAGTGCACCCCAGCCCCTGAAAGCTCCTGGAATGTTTGGCCTAGACTCCGGGAGGACAGGGAGCCTCCGAGTGGGGGGGAGGGGCTGTGGCAGCCCTGCGTGGGAGGAGAACTGGCCCAGTGCACAGAACCCTTCGTGGGGGTGGCAGGCCACTCACGACTGTCGTGTAGAAGGTGCAGATGAACCCGGTGGACAGGAGGGACGCCCAGATGTCCAGCCCAGTCACTGTGCAGAGACATACGCCACGGTTAGGGCGCAAGCTCGGCTCCCGTCTGGGACCCTCCTCTCACGGTCCTGCCTGAGTCCGGGCCTCCTCCCGACCCCTGCCCCAGTCGCTCACGGCCCGACCTTGGTTCAAGATGAGCGCCGGTGCGTACATCACGATGCCTGTGTAGAGCGTCTGCGGGAGCCGAGCCATAAGGGGCGTGTCAGGGTGGGGCTAGGAGGGCGGGGCAATGACGATGGGGGCGTGTCTGGGCGGGGTCAGAATGGGACAGGTGGTGAGGACGTGGCCAGGGTGCAGGGGGCGTGGTCAGGCCACCGGAGGGCGTGGCCATGTAAATCAGGTTTGTGGGCGGGGCCGCGCGGGTCCAGAGGACCAGGGTTCTGCCCGGGGCCGGGGCGCTGGTCACTCACCGTGGCCACCAGGTACTGCACCGTCCCGCAGAGCCTCACCGGGCGGCTGAAGCGCAGCTCCAGATACTGCAAGAAGCAGCCGAGGGCTTGACGGGCACCGCGGATGAGTCGCGGACTCTGGTGTCCCTCTTGGTTCCCGCCCGTCCCGTAGACCCTTCCTCCCTCCCGGCCGGCTCCGCGGGGCTCCGCATCCAGGTGTCCCGCGGAGTTCGCGCCTTGGGGAAAGACCCCGGCCTGCCTTTGGGGGTCCCCTAGCAGTGGGCGGCGAGGGGGGGACGCGCCCAGCCCCGACGCCAGGCTCCTCCGAGCCGCCGCCGCGGGGCCGACGCGCCCTTCCTCCTTCCGTCCGTCCGTCCAGGTCCCCGGCTCCCCGACCCCCGGCTCCCCGCCGCCCCGCCCACCGGCGTCCCGCCTCCCCGCCCCCCACCGCCCCGGTCTCCGGCCCCCAGCCTCCCCGCTTTCCCGGGCCTCGCGCCACGGCCTCCCGCCCCCCTCCCTCCACGCCCCCAGCTTCCCGCCGCCCCGATCCTGGGCCCCTCGGTCCCCCGCCGCCCCGATCCCCCGGTCCCCGCCGAACAGGTCCCCGGCCCCGGTACCCCCGGTCCTCGCCGCCCCGGCCCCTCGGTCCCATGGCCTCCGCCGCCCCGGCCCCCGCCGTCCGGGTCCCCGCCACCCCGGTTCCCGGCCCCCGGCCCCTCGGTCCCCCGGCCTCCGCCGCCCCGGCCCCCGCCTCCCCGGTTCCCGGTACCGATCCCCCCGGTTCCCGGTACCGATCCCCCCGGCCCCCGGACCTGGTAGGTGCTGGTGAGCCCCAGGCGGTAGAAAAGCGGCAGGAAGAGCGCGGCGGTGAGCGCCGAGCTGAGCAGCTGGCCCAGGCTCATCCACAGGAACTTGAGGCCGAAGCGCGCGGCCTCGGCCGGCACGCCGAGCACCTGCACGGCCGACATGAAGCTGGCGGCCAGCGACAGCCCCACGGGCGCGGCCGCCAGCCGCCGGCCGCCGGTGAAGAAGTCGTCGGCGCTGCGCGGCCCGCCGCGCGCCAGCCCCGCGCGCAGCCCCGCGCCCGCGCCCGCCAGCAGCAGCAGCGCGAACACGCCGTAGTCCCAAGCCCCGAAGGCGGCGTCCGCGCGCGCCCCGACGGCCGCCATCCCGGGCCCCGCGCCCCGCGCCGCGCGCCGCCCTTTAAGGGCCGCGGGGTCGGCCCCGCCCCGCCCCGTGGGCGCCCGGGGGAGGGCGGCGCGCGGCGGGGCGGGGCCGGCTCCGCGAGGGGAAACTGAGGCCGGGCGCTGACGCCGCTCCGTGCGCTCGCGTCCGCCGCCCCGGTTTCCTCAGCCGCGGGGCTCAGCGCGGGGGACCCAAGGCCGAGCTTCCCTCTCCGGTCGGGAGCGGGACACTTCCACCCCACCCCCCCGGTGGATTCTTTGCGTGTCTCCGGGACTCAGTTTCCCCCCGCGGACCACGCCGGGGGGAGGGGGCCGGGCCCCCAGGTCTGCGCTAGGGCGGTCGGCCGCGCCCCTCTGTGAGGTTCGGCTTGGGAGGCCGGGCCCGGGCTGGGGTCGGGGCACGCCGCCGCCGCCCCTCCCATAGCGCCGCCGTCCCGGGCAAGGTCGTGAACTGCAACCGCGGCCTGCGCGGCCCAGAGCCGGTAGGGTGCCGTCCCGGCCTGGCTGGGGCCGGGCGCCCCGCGGTCAGCCGCGCACACGCCCCCTGGCGGGCAGACACAGCCCCCGGTCTCCGCGCTCCTCCCTGGGACCGGCAGGGCTGGGAACTGTAGGGCAGGAACCCACTCCGGCTCCCCAGGAGGCTGGACCCGGAGCCTGCAGGGTGCCGCGTGGGATAGCCCGGAAGACCCAGGGCGATCTGGTTCTGTGGGCAGGAAGCCAGAGCTGGCTCTGATCTGATGCCCACTTTGCTGTGTCCCAGCCGAGGGCCCTCGCTGGCTAGTACAGGTTCCTCTTCAGGGAGGCCCAGGCGGGGAGGACCGGGCTGGCAGTGGCTCCCTGGGTGTGTCGTCTGGGTGGCTGGAGGCCAGGCCCTTTTGGAGGGCTCAAGGACACTCCAGGGGCTCTAACCCTGGGTCTCGGAGTTAGCCAGCTTCCCTCACCACTGCCACAACTCCCGCACCAGCCAGTTCCTGGCAATGGCAGAACCAATGCCAGGACCTGAGGCCAGCACTGAAGGTGGGAGCTCTCGCCAGGATGGTGAAACCAGGAAGCTTCCCTAAGGAAGGCCACACCGGCCCGCTTACCAGAAACCAGACTGGTCACAGAGCCCTAAGGCCAGCAGCAGTGCCCACCAGTCCACAGAAGGGACAGGAAAAGGACCTTTGACCCAGCAAAGAAACGTTCACAAAGAAAAGCTAGCCTCAGCGTTAGGCCGGAGAACACCTGGGGTCAGAAGGCAATCAGCCTGGCTGGACCCCTGGCGTGGGGCAGGATTAGCTTCATGCCTGGAATTCCCAGGGGCACTGCAGTTCCCTGGAGACCAGGCTTGGGAACAGTAGGGAGTGGTAGTGGTGGTTTGTGGAGAGCAAGACAGCCTGTTTATGTGAGCCAGGGTTCTGGAAGGAGGCCTTCTCAGCCCCCCCCCCCAGCTGTAGGGGGTAGAAAAACAGCAGAGGCGGAGGCAGGTTCTGAAAGTTTATTGGACAGCGCCGGCCTAGAAGAAGGTGTTGGGCCTCTTGGTGGTGAAGCGAGGCTTGTGCTGGCGCCGCAGGACTCGGTGGGGCAGTGGAAACTTGATCTTGGAGTCCTGGGAGGAGGAGAGCGGGTGAGGGGCCTGGCCTCTGTCCCCTGGCTCAGCCAGCTGTGACGGCCCCCGTGGGACGCCTGCGTCAGTCCCCCACCCCAGGCACTCACGTGGAACTGCTTCACGGCAGGCCGGCGACACTTGCTGGCTGCGATCTCCTCCACCTTCATGATCTGGATGGAGTGTGCACGGGCGCGGTGCCGGGCACCCATGTCGCGGTCTGTGGGAAGGGGGCGTCAGGCCCAGCAGCCCTGTGGGCTGTGCCCAACCGGCCTGGTCGTGGGGTGTAGGGCCTCAACATTCACTCCGAGGGGCACAGCACAGCCCCCAAAGGCGACGAGGCCCACTTGCTGTGCGCACCTCGGTTTAAACTGCGGCTACCACAAGCAGCAGTTCTTGGGTTTGGGTGCGAGGAGGGGGAGCGTTGAATTCCCCAAAGCCTTGCGGGAGGGTGCGGGGTGGACTGGGGACTCACAGCACTGGGTGACGGCGCCCGCAGTGGTCAGGTCTCGGTACTCCCGGTACATGTTGTGTGTGCCGCTGCGGGAATCATAGCGCAGCCAGATACCAAAGTTCTTCACGCGCAGTGGCGTCTTCTCGAACACCTGTGGCGGAGGGGAGAGAGTGAGAGGGGTGAGGAGAGGCAGGCAGTGCAGAGCCTCTTCCCAACCTTGTATGCCCGTACCTGACCGCAGTACACGATCTCCCCAGAGGACTTTTTCATCTTCTTGAGCTGTGACACGAAGTACCAGAAACGGGACTTGGCCACCACGTGGTTGGGGGCGAAAATGCGCATCCTGTACAAGGGTGGCGTGTGGCACTTGGGGGTGGGCAGGCAGCGGCCCACCACCTTGTACTCCCGTAGCTGAAAGGAGAGACTCCATGTCGAGCCGGAACCGGTGCACCCACCCGATCAGGCACCGGACAGGGCAGCATGCAGGCTTCGCAGGGGCCCGCGCGCTTTGCCCCGACCGCCCACGGTGGGGGGGGGAGACTAGGTGGGCTGGCCACCCGCATTCCTCTGGAAGGTTCCCGAGTGGAGCCGGGGGTCTTGGGGAGGGCACTCAGCCCCATCCCGAGTCCGCCCGAGCCCGGCAGTGGCGCCGTGAGCTTGGGAGGGCCAGGGAGCCTGGCACCGTTCCCACGGAGGCAGGCGGGCCGGGCCCGGGCTGCGGTGGCGGCCCCTCCCGGCGTCGGCCTCCCGCGAGGCCGAGGCTCGGTGCACGTCCGGCGCCGCCGCTCCACGCGGCGGCCGCCATGTTGGCCGCGCCGAGGCGGAGCGGCTCCCGAGCGAAGGCCGCGAGCGGAGCTCGCGCCGCCGGCCGGCGCCAGGCCGCCCCCCGCCCGGCCCCCTCCCCAACGCCCCCAGCCGCGCCGCGCCCGGCTCACCGTGCCCGAGGCCTTCATGGCGTCCTCTCCGCGCTCGCGGCCACCCACAAAAGGAAGTGGCCTCTTCCGCGCAGCCGTTCACCAGCAGCTCGCGGGCGGAAGTCCCGCCCTCCCCTCCCGCTCGCCCATTGGCTTTCTAGATCAGCATTCAAAGAGACTTTTTCTTTATTGGTTCCGGGTCCGCCCACTCTCACAGCGCCGCCCTTCGCAGCGAAACTACATCTCCCAAGAGGCAATTCGGAGAACGCACTAGTTCCTCCTGGGCCATGGAAGGGCGCCAGGCGCGAGGCACGTCGGGGGTTGTAGTCGCCCCGCTTATGTGCCAATCCCCCGAGAGCCTCCCCGAGATGTTTAAGGCACCAGACGCTGGGTGGCTGCCGTACTCGACTGTCTTATTTCTTTTGTCGGTTGTGAGGCTTGAACTCTGGGCCTGGGCGCTGTCCCAGCTCTTCAGCTCAAGGTGAGTGCTCTAGACACTTGAGCCACAGCGCCACTTCCGGTCTTCTGGTGGTTTATTGGAGATCGGAGTTTCATGGATTTTCCTGCTCGGGCTGGTTTTAACCGCGATCCTCAGATCTCAGCCTCCTGAGTGGCTGGGATGACAGGCGGGAGCCACCGGCGCCCGGCACTCGCTTGTGTCTTGTTGTCTTCTCGCCACGCGCTCGTGATGAAGCTGCTGGCTGTGGGAGTGCGCACAGGGGCCTCCAGCCGCACACTACGGCTCCTGTCTGCAAATCGAGCCGAGAATGTTCCTCGCCGGGACACCGATGGATCCCGGCGGGCAGACGCTGGGCCGCACTCACGGTTGGATGCAGCCCAGAGCCGAGCCCTCCCGCCAGCTTCCGGTCCCCAGGGAGCTTGGGGGCGGGGCCGGCGATGATTGACACCCTTTCAGCTGACGGAGCATGCGCGGCCGGATCCAGCCTGGGGGGTGGTGATAATTGGTAATCTTGAAATAATGAGCCGCAGAGCCCGGCGCTGGTGGCTCGCGTCTGTCATCCCAGCTACTCAGGCGGCTGACGATGGCGGTTCGAAGCCAGCCCGGGCAAGTAAAGAAGAAAAGTCCCCGTGAGACTCTTAACCGCAAGAAACCACCAGAAAGCCGGAGGTGGCGCTGTGGCTCTAGCGGTGGAGCCAGCCTTGAGCTGAAGAGCTGAGGGACGGCCCAGGCCCAGGGTTCAAGCCCCACGACCGACAATAAGTAAACACATAAATAAATAAATGTTATAATGGCTGGATTGGCTTGCACTCTGCTGGGGAGGCGGAGGCCAGAGGCCCGGGTCAGGGCCGCCCGGCTGCACGCCGACCTTGCCTCCGCTTCCCCGACGTCACCGACCAGCTGGGCCTCTCACCAGTCCTCTGAACTTCGATGGGTCGGTGTGTATGTGCCGGTCCCTGCCTGAATGCCGGGCCTGGCCGCTGCCCTGAGCTCTTTCACGCAAAGTGGGCACTCTACCACTTGAGCAGCGGCTCCACTGCCAGGTTTCTGCTGGTTTATTGGAGGCCAGTCTCACGGCGTTTCCTGCCCCAGTTGGCTTTGAACTGCAGCCTCGGGAGTAGCTGGGATTTGGGATTATCGGCATAAGCTGTTGATAGACCTCTGAAGTCTCAATTTATTTTAGTTATTTTTGTTGGTGGTAGGGCTTGAACTCTGGGCCTGGACGCTGGCCCTCAGCTCTTCAGCCCAAGGCGAGTGCTCTACCACTGGAGCCACAGCGCCACTTCTGACTTCTATGTCTGTGGTATTGAGGACTCGAAGCCAGGGCTTCCTGCGTGTGAGGCCAGCACTTTCCCACGGAGCTGGCTTCCTGGTGTCCGTGGGCCTGGGCCCTGGGGGGCCAGGCTGTGGGTGGTTGTGTCCAATGGTGCCTGCTAGGGGTGAGGAAGCACTTTCCTTTGTCTTCCACCCAGAAGAGCAGCCTGGGCCTCGGTCCCCAGGGCTTGACACCCAACCAAGTTTTCTTTGGCCTGTTTCCCCACAGGCAATGTGGGGGCAGGCTCGGCTCCAGCTTGCTCCCCATGCCTGAGCTCAAAGCTCTGTGCCTCAGTTTCCCCCACCCGGTAGCTGAGTGGATGGGAAGAGATTCTGAAAAATGCAGAGCAGAGTGGAGAGTGTAAGTTGATCCTGACAGGGCTAGGAGGGGACAGGGGGAAGGAAGCGGGGTGCCCTGGGACTGCATGGACAGGGGCAGGAGGCGGGGGACAGGCAGACATGAAGACATGAAGTAGGCTGGGCCTTGAGTGGGGCCTGCAGCTGGGGAGGGTGGAGACCCCGTTGCGGCCAGTGGGGCCCTGTGTGGGTGAGCATTCACTGGGCACAGCTTCCTCCTGCAGCAGCTGCTCCCTGTCCTGGGGAACCGGCCCTGCAGGCTGGGTCTGGCCGCTGCCCGGATTTCCACCAGGCCCTGGCGATCCCAGCTTGACCTTGGCGGCCAGCCTGTGTCCCGTCTGCTCCCCCCACGCCACCCCCTGGGCTGCCGCTGGCTCCCTGAACTCTGGCTTCCCTGTGGTTCCGGGCTGGGCTGCACCTGCCCAGCAGCCTCCAGGCACACATCACCCGCGGCATGCAGGGCGGGCAGGCCCTCCCAGCCGGCAAGGCCAAAGCCACCAGGCCCCGCCTGCCTCTGCCTCTACTAACCCAGACCTTTCCAACAGGCTCACTTGCCTTCCCCAGACAGCTGGCAGGGCTCCCGTGGCTGAGGAAGCTTGGGTCCCCGTCTGCGAAGAGAGGTTTGCCACAGGAGGGGCGGCAGATGTGGGCCAGCCCCACCTTAGCAAGGACAGGGCACCCTCCTTCCCATGCCAGGGGCCACTCCTGGGTGCCCTTCCGTGATAGGTCTATGTGAATCCTTTGTCTGTCTTCTCACTGAGTTGTTTGCCTTTTGTATGTGAGTGCCAGTCCTGACGTTTGAACTCAGGACCTGGACGCTGGCCTGAGCTTTTGTGCTGGGGGGGGTTCTCTACCACGTGAGTCGTAGCTTGACTTCCGGCTTTTTGCTGTGTCACTGGAGACAAGAATCTCATAGTCGTTTCTGCCCGGGCTGGCTTTGAACCTCAATCCTCAAATCTCAGCCTCCTGAGCAGCTAGGATTGCAGGCATGCGCGGCTGCTGGCCCTGAGCCCAGTATTTTCATTTTCATAATTTGTTTTCTTAAGACTAAGAAACCTCAGTTCTAGAAAATCTTAGCCTACGTCGAGGTTACCAAGTGTTTCCCTCAACACTGCGTATTCTGTGAGCTTTCCACCTTTCGCTCAGTGGGCAGTGCCACTGCATCGGCCTCAGTCCCTTGTCACGGACTTGGGTAGCCAGTCCTGTCCCTCTCGGGGCCCTGGAGGCCGTTGGAACCCACAGCCAAGGGTGGGTGCGGGAGCTTTCCTCTCCGCCATCTTGTGGCCTGGCCAGGCCCCCCTGTGGGCGGAGCCTGGGCCCTGGGTGGCAGCAGGAAGTGCGGGGGCCCAGCTGTGGGATTGGTAATTATTTCCTGTCTCACTTCATGGGTCACCTCAGCCCGCCGCCCTGAGGGAGAGTGCAGGAGTCGCTCAAGCCGGTCTGAGCAGGCCCCCTGGGCTGAAAGATGAGTCTGGGGGTGGCAACAGGGCTGGGACACAGAAAGCCACTTCCATCTGTTTCCAGCTGCCTCCAGGGACCGGCCCTCCCCCCCCCCCCAGCTGGCTGTGGCCACAGCCTTGGCCCAACAATGAGCACCCACAGGCTCTCCCCGCACAAAGCCCCAACCCAGGACATCTGCGTGGACCCTGCTGGGCCTCTTGAGTCAAGAGACTCAACGCGTCCCTGACACCCCTCTCCCGGGGGTCAGCCCCATCTTCCAGCTCCCCGCCCCCCGGCCTGGCCTCCGCTCCAGCCCTGATCCTCATTTGTCCTTGGGTTGCAGTCCCAAGGCCACCTCCTCTGGGAAGCCCTTCCCCAAGCTGGTCCTCATGCATGGTGGCCTAGGCCTTGACCCCCGGCCTGCACCCCACCGGCCCCCATGCATCCAGGGACAGGGGCAGCAGTTCAGCCACAGAGACCCGCCAACCCTGCAGGGCCCTGATTCCTGGGGTGCACCCCCTCCCCAGGGAGCCCTGCCTCCCCCCCCCACAGCCTGCTCTCCCACCCCAGCCTTTGTCTCCACTGTGCCCCACCAGCCGCTGGTCCTGCTGCAGGTCCGCCCTCTCCTTGCCTGGCCTTTCTCTGCTGTCCCCCTGGCTGGGCCTCGGTTTCCCCTGATCACAGCAGGCCAGACCTGCTTCCCAGGCTAGGAAAACTTCTCAAAGGGACCTTGAACTTCGCTTGGGCACAGCTAAATTCACACCATGCTGTCCGCATGTGGGCACACTGAGGCCCAGAGTGCTGTCCCAGCCGGTGCGGGGTCGCGCAGGGTCGCCCGCAGCCGGGCTGGAGGCCCCCACAGAGGCCCCAGAAGGCTCAGCCCCTCCCGGGCATGCCTGCCTGTGACTTCCGGGCTGACAGCAGCTCAGGAAGCCTGGGCCGCACAGGAAGAGCCAGGGACTTCCCACAGCCGCCGCCTGGTCTTCCTGCCCCCCATCACTGCACCCACCCGCCAGGTAAGAGCAGGACTGGGCTGGGGCCAGGCGAGGCTGGCCGGTGGGACTAGCCACGGGGTTGGCCAGGGGTCCTGCAAGAGCCACGGCCACAAGGCCTCCAAGGCCCACCCGGAGGAGGCCTGACCACGTGGGAGGAACCCGGGTCCCATGGGGTGCCGCAGATCCGGTACCCCCGTTCCCAACCCAGCTGCTGTGCCCACCGAGGGAGGGGCGCAGAGAAGCTCTCCAGCCACATTGGGCTGTGTGTGCATACATGTGTGTGCGTGTGTGTGTGATTTTATATCTACTTTTTTGTTGTTGTGGGGCTTAAACTCTGGGCCTGGGCACTGTCCCTCCGCTCTTCAGCTCAAGGGGAGTGCTCTACCACTTCAGCCACAGCGCCACTTCCAGTTTTTTTGGTGGTTCACTGGTGATAAGAGTCTCATGGGGGGCTGGGAAGGTGGCTCAGTGGTAGAGTGCTTGCCCTGTATGCATGAGGCCCTGGGTTCGATTCCTCAGTACCACATGAGCAAAATGAAAAAAGCCGGAAGTGGCGCTGTGGCCCAAGTGGTAGAGCGCTAGCCTTGAGCTGAAGAGCTGAGGGACAGTGCCCAGTCCAGAGTTCAGGCCCCACGACTGGACCAAAAAAAAAAAAAAAAGAGTCTCATGGCCTTTCCTGCCTGGGCTGCCTTTGAACTGCGATCCTCAGATCTCAGCCTCCTGAGTAGCTAGGACAATAGGCATGAGCCACCTGTGCCCAGCTCTTTGGGGGTTTTAGAAACAGACATGTTTTAGGCTCCATTGCCCTTCCTATTTCTTTCCTTTTTTACATTCAACAAAGTGCTTACAAGTTGCTCTAAATGCATTAACACCAAGCATCCATTTCTCTGAAGGGTGTCTGGTTTTTGGTTGAGTGTGGTTGGGCACACCTGGAATCCCAGCTCTGGGGATGGTAGGCAGGAGGGTTTGAGGCCTGTGGGCAAACGTGTAAGCTCCTGTTAGAGTAATGCAGAAGCAAAAGGGGGCAGGGCTGAAGTGGTGGGGCACAGACAAGCAAGAACGAGGCCTTAAGTCCCAACCCCAGGCCTGCCAGATAAGGGAAGGCACCAGCAAGAAAAGGTCAGGGAGCGCGGGAGCTTGGCCCTGGGGTCCAGGTGGGCCCCAGCGAGCTCGGTTCAGGCTGTCCCAGGCTCACCCTGCCCCTCTGGGACCCCGCTTCCCCACAACCCCCCTCTAGGCAGGGGGCCCCAGCCTTGCAGGTTAGGAATAGCCCTAGTACCTGCTTTGGGGCCGGGTACCACACAGCCAGGAAAGCTCTGACCTGGACCTTGCAGGCCTCAGAGTGGGGCTGGGACTCGAACCCAGAGCCTGGGGCCCTTGCCCAGCCCTGTAGGAACAGAGTCCCCACTCTGGAGTAGGTGTTTTGTTTTGGGATGAGAACAGAATGAAGGGTGGGGAGGGCCCCCTACTGCCTGTCATCAGGACCCCAGTCCTGACAGAAGCATTTACCACAGCCTCGGATGAGCTGGAGGCTCCCTGAGAACACCTTCCTGGGGCCCAAGAAACAAGCCAGCACCCCCAGCTTGCTGCACCTCTACGATCCGCTGTACCTCTGCGATCCGCTGCTCCTGTCTGTTGGGTCACGGGCTGGGCCTGCTGGGGGAGACAAGAGGCTGCTGGTTGATTGGAGATGTCTGCCCTGGGTGCAGACAAGTACAGATGTCTCTGTGTCGCAGGTGGCTTGTCCTCATGGCGCCCCTGAGCGAGGAGACCCCCCTCATCTCCCAGCGCTCCTGCAGCCTGTCCTCCTCAGAGGCCGGGGCCTTAGATGTGCTGCTCCCAGCTCTGGGCCCTGGGCCTCCTCAGCGCCTCTCCTTCTCCTTTGGGGAGCTATCTGCAGAGGAGTTGTGTGTGCAGGCTGCCAAGGCCAGCGGTGAGTGGGTTCCTGGAGGGACGGGCCGGAGGGAAGGGCAAGGCTGTGTGGGGCCGAGATGGAGAGCAGGTAGTTACCTACTGAAGTCAGCATCAGAATGGGGGGGAGGGGGAAGGCTTTGAGGGATGAGTACAAGTCTGGTGAGGGAGGACGGTGACACTGCAGCCCAGCTGAGGGGCGGATGGGGCACCCGAGGAGGGGGCTGACGGGCCCACGTCCACAGGCATCCTGCCCGTGTATCACCCACTCTTCGCTCTGGCCACTGAGGACCTCTCCTACTGGTTCCCCCCAAGCCACATCTTCTCCGTGGAGGACACAGGCACCCAAGTCTTGGTCTACAGGCTGCGGTAGGAAGCACCCTGAGTCCCCAGGGCTCGAACGGCCTCCTAGCCTCTCTCTGCAGGGCACTGCCAGTGCCCGCTTCACAGATAAGGTCCTTGAGTCCAGAGAGGGTCGGTCACTTGCCCAAGGCCACACGGCACACACAGTACCGGCTCGGCTGGGCCTGCTGCCCGCCCTGTACCCCAGTTCCTGCTGGGGCCAGGGGTTCTTGACCCCGCACTCCTCCCCTTCCCCGGCAGCTTCCATTTCCCCAACTGGTTCGGGCTGGAGAAATGCCACCGGTTTGGGCTGCGCAAGGACCTGGCTGGCGCCGTCTTCGACTTGCGGGTCCTGGAACACCTCTTCGCCCAGGTGCGGCTCGGCGGGTGGAGGGGTCGGGGCGGGCCCGGGGCGGCGGGCGGGCGGCCGGCGAGCCTGCGTCCCGTTCGTCCGCAGCACCGCGGGGACCTGGTGGCCGGGCGCCTGGCCGTCGGCCTGGGCCTCCGGGACCAGGGGGAGTGCCTCAGCCTGGCGGTGCTGGACCTGGCCCGGCTGTGCCGCGAGCGGGCGCAGCGGCCCCGGGAGCTGCTGAGGACGGTGAGGTGAGCGGCGGGGCCCGGGAGGGGCGCGGGGGGACGCGGGGTGCGGGACCGAGGGCGGGACGCGGGGCCCGCGCTGCCCCACGCCCAGCGCCCCCCCCCCGTCGGTCCGCCCTCATCTCCCGCAGCTACAAGGCCTGCCTGCCGCCCGGCCTGCGCGGCCTCATCCAGGGCCTCAGCTTCGTCACCCGCAAGCGCATCCGCAGGACTGTGCGCCGCGCGCTGCGCCGCGTGGCCGCCAGCCAGGCCGACCGACACTCGCTCCTGGCCAAGTACGTCATGGACCTGGAGCGGCTGGACCCGTCCCGGCACGCCGAGACCTTCCGCGTGGGGCTCCCGGGGCCCGCGGGGGACCAGGGCGCGCCGGGGCTGCTGCGCGTGGCCGGCGGCAGCGGCATCGCCTGGAGCGCGGGAGAGGCTGAGGTGCGAGGGGCGGGGCCGCAGGAAGAGGGCGGCGCCAAGACCCGTGGGGCTCCAATGAGCGCAACTGGTTGAGTGGGCGTGGAGGAGCGGCAAGGAATGGAGCGAGCGATTGGGCAGGGCGATGTAGGGGCGGGACCTTATAGGGGGCGTATGATTGGAAGAAAGCAGTGATGGGTCCTTCAGGTTGAGAGCTGGGCTGCGGAAAGCTGAGGAGCAGGAACAAAATAGGATTTACCCCGAAAGGGGCGGGGGCACTGGATGGTGGGCGGGGCTCCACAGACTAGGGGTGTCCAGTAAGAAGACACGGGCCCACAGGTTTGGGACCCGCAGATGGGGCGTGGCCCTAGAGGGGCAGGACGGGAGAAAGCTGGGTGGTGAATGGGCTGGGCCAACGCTCATAACAAAAGTGGGCGGGGCTCAGAGGAAGCCGAATGATGGCGGGGCGGAGCAAGGGGGTGGGAACGAAAGTGGGTTGGGCAGCACCGTGGATTGTTGGGCGGTGATGGGTCCTTCTTGGGTGTGATCGTGAGGGGCCAGGGCTCAGGAGGTCCAGGAAGAAGGCAGAACAGGGAAGGTGACGGTCTCCGGGCGATGAGTGGCAGGACCTCCAGGGGCTGGGCGGGAGCCCCCCAGGCTGGACAGGGCCTGAAGAGAACTGGGGCGGTGTCTGGTGAGGACGGGAGTGGTGTGGGCGGGGTCTGGTGAGGGTGGGAGAGTGGGCGGGGCCTGGTGAGGACGGGGGTGTGGGCGCGGCCTGGTGAGGACGGGAGGGTGTGGGTGGGGCCTGACGAGGACGGGAGTGGCGTGGGCGGGGTCTGGTGAGGGTGGGAGAGTGGGCGGGGTCTGGTGAGGGTGGGAGAGTGGGCGGGGCCTGGTGAGGACGGGGGTGTGGGCGGGGCCTGGTGAGGGCAGGAGCGGCGTGGGCGCGGCCTGGTGAGGACGGGAGGGTGTGGGTGGGGCCTGGCGAGGACGGGAGTGGCGTGGGCGGGGTCTGGTGAGGGTGGGAGAGTGGGTGGGGCCTGGTGAGGACGGGGGTGTGGGCGGGGCCTGGTGAGGGCAGGAGCGGCGTGGGCGGGGCCTGGTGAGGAGGGGAGGGTGTGGGCGGGGCCTGGTGAGGACGCGGGCGGCGTGGGCGGGGCCTGGTGAGGAGGGGAGGGTGTGGGCGGGGCCGGGAGGGATGAAGCGCGGGGTGGCCGGGTGCGCAACCGCAGGGCGCTGAGCGGGGGACGCCAGCGCCGGCCCTGCCCCTCCCGTCCCAGGACTTCCAGCCCTTCTGTGACTTTCCGGAGGTGGTGGACATCAGCGTGAAGCAGGCGCCCGGGGCGGGCGAGCACCGCCTGGTGACCCTCACCAGGACGGACAAGCAGATGCTGGTGGGTCGCGGGCCAGCCCCGGGACGGGCGCGGGGGTGCGGGCCGGGCCCTGACCGCGGCCCTGACCGCCCGCAGGAGGCCGAGTTCCCGGGGCTGCCCGAGGCGCTGTCCTTCGTGGCCCTGGTGGACGGCTACTTCCGCCTCACCTGCGACCCGCACCACTTCTTCTGCAAGGAGGCGGCGCCGCCGCGGCTGCTGGAGGAGGCGGCGTGGGGCTGCTGCGGGCCCATCACGTGAGCGCCGGGCGGGTGCGGAGCGAGACCCGGGAGGCCCCGCGGCCGGCCCCACCCGCACGACAGCTCCGTCCCCGCCCTTCCGTCCCGCAGGCTGGACTTCGCCATCCACAAACTCAAGGCTGCGGGGGCCCTGCCCGGCTCCTTCGTCCTCCGCCGCAGCCCCCAGGACTTCCACAGCGTCCTGCTCACGGTCTGCGTGCAGGTCGGCTGGCGGCGCGGGGCTGCGGGCTGGGGCGGGGCCGCCCGCGCCGGAGGGGGGGGGAGGGGGGAGGGAAGCGCAGTTCCCAGCACAGCCCGTGGGTCCGGGGGAGGGGCGGAAGGGCCCTCCCCCTCAGGACCCCGCCCCAAGCCCCTCCCCACCCCGGGCCCCTCCTTCAAGCCCCTCCCTCCAGGACCCCGCCCCCGGCTCCTCCCCTCAGGACCCCTCCCCCAGAACCCCGCCCCCGGCTCCTCCCCCTCAGGACCCCGCCCCAGGCCCCTCCCCCTCAGGACCCCTCCCCCGGCTCCTCCCCCTCAGGACCCCGCCCCAGGCCCCTCCCCCTCAGGACTCCTCCCCCAGCCCCTCCCCTTCAGGACCCCGCCCCAGGCCCCTCCCCCTCAGGACCCTTCCCCCAGCCCCTCCCCCTTCAGGACCCCGCCCCCGGCTCCTCCCCCTCAGGACCCCGCCCCCGGCTCCTCCCCCTCAGGACCCCTCCCCCAACCCCTCCCCCTTCAGGACCCCGCCCCAGGCCCCTCCTCAGGACCCCTCCCCCAGCCCCTCCCCCTTCAGGACCCCGCCCCAGGCCCCTCCCCCTCAGGACTCCTCTGCTCTGCAGACTCCACTGGGCCCCGCGTTCAAGGGCTGCCTGATCAGGCGGGACCGCTCCGGCGCCTTCTCCCTGGTCGGCCTGGGCCAGCCTCACAAGAACCTTCCAGACTTGGTGGCAGCGTGCAGGGACGGGGGGCTGCGGATAGACGGGGTCGCGCTGCGCCTCACCGCGTGCTGCACTCCTAGACCCAAAGGTGAGGCCCCGCCCCGCCGGAACAGAGCGCCTGGGGGGAGGCGCCACGCCCCACGGGGGGGGGCCTGCGGGTCCCTACGGGGGCGGGGCCTGCGGGTCCCCACGGGGCCGGGGCCTGTGGGTCCCTACGGGGGCGGGGCCTGCGGGTCCCTACGGGGGCGGGGCCTGTGGGTCCCCACGGGGGCGGGGCCTGCGGGTCCCCACGGGGGCGGGGCCTGTGGGTCCCTACGGGGGCGGGGCCGGGGCCTGTGGGTCCCAACAGGGGCGGGGCCGGGGCCTGTGGGTCCCTACGGGGGCGGGGCCTGCGGGTCCCCACGGGGGCGGGGCCTGCGGGTCCCCACGGGGGCGGGGCCTGCGGGTCCCCACGGGGGCGGGGCCTGTGGGTCCCTACGGGGGCGGGGCCTGCGGGTCCCCACGGGGGCGGGGCCTGCGGGTCCATACAGGGGCGGGGCCGGGGCCTGTGGGTCCCTACGGGGGCGGGGCCTGCGTGTCCCCACGGGGGCGGGGCCTGCGGGTCCCCACGGGGGCGGGGCCAGGCCTGCGGGTCTCCACAGGAGCGGCCCGCAGCTCCCGCGCCCACATCGGTCTCCCGCCTACTCCCTCCTCTGTAGAGAAGTCCAACCTGGTGGTGGTGCGGGGCGGGTATGGCCTGGCCCCGCCGGCCTGCGCCGCACCCCGCGGCCCCCGCAAGCCGGGCCCCATGACCTTCCACACCATCCCGGCCCACAGCCTGCAGCGGGTAAGCGGCCGTCCCGGGACGGCTCCCCCGTGCTCCCCCTCGGGAGACCCCCTTCCCTCGCCCCGCCCACCGCTCACGACCGCCCAACCCCCCGCCAGCACGAGAACCTGGGCCACGGGTCCTTCACCAAGATCTACCGGGGCCTCCGCCTCGAGGCCGTGGACGGGGAGGCCCGCGAGACCGAGGTGCTGCTGAAGGTGATGGACGCCAAGCACAGGCACTGCATGGAGGTGAGGGCCGCGGGCGGCGCTGGGAGGGAGGGGAGCTGAGCAGAGGACCGGCAGAGGCGCGGTCGCCGCCCAGCACCAGGGCCACCGGAAGAGTGCGGGCCGTGCAAAGGTCCTGCGGCAGAGCAGGGCCTGCGTGATCAAGAAGTGTGAGGCCGGCTGGCCGGGGAGGGGCCGGCCAAGGCGGTCACCCGGAGGCGTGGAGGAGACGTTAGCCGGGGCCAGCCCGGGGGGAGGCGGCCGCTCGGATGTGAGTCCGGACTCCAGAGAGAGCTGAGGGCCGCTCTTTCCCCAAACCCGGAGCTGGGACCCATCGGTGTCATCGTGCCTTCTTTTCCCGGCCCCGCAGTCCTTCTTGGAAGCTGCCAGCCTGATGAGCCAGGTCTCCTACCCGCATCTGGTGCTGCTGCACGGCGTGAGCATGGCTGGCGACAGTGAGGCCCCGCCCCCGCTGGGACCCCGCCCACCCAGCCAGGCCGCCACCGAGGCCCCTCCTTCACCCATTACCCGAATCCCCGCCTACCACGCCACGCAAGCCACCGAGGCCCCGCCCATACCCCCACCGGCCCCAGCCCCGCCCACTCACATCACACAACCCACCGAGGCCCCGCCCATACCCCCACCGGCCCCAGCCCCGCCCACCCACCCACAACCCACCGAGGCCCCGCCCATACCCCCACCGGCCCCAGCCCCGCCCACTCACATCACACAACCCACCGAGGCCCCGCCCATACCCCCACCGGCCCCAGCCCCGCCCACTCACATCACACAACCCACCGAGGCCCCGCCCATACCCCCACCGGCCCCAGCCCCGCCCACCCACCCACAACCCACCGAGGCCCCGCCCATACCCCCACCGGCCCCAGCCCCGCCCACTCACATCACACAACCCACCGAGGCCCCGCCCTCAGGCCCCGCCTCAATTCAACGCCTTCCGGGGCCCCGCCCACAATGCGCAGCTCGAGGCCCAGCCTGGGAAGCCCCGCCCAGCCACCACATCCTGCGTCACCCACGTTGCTTAACGCTGCTCGCCCTCACCCCCACCCCACGCGTGGCCTCCCAGCCCTCCACTGGGGCGGGGCAGCTCCAGGGTCCCCCTTGGTGTCCAAACCTGGAATGTTTTCAAGCTGCACAGACCCTCGGTTTCCTGACTCCCTTTACTGTGCAGCTTTTTGGGAATGCGTACCTTCTCTGAAAGCCAGTTCGTTGATTCCCATCAGCAGCTGTTTATCAGGGGAGCTGGGGGGGGTTCGCAGCACCTGGAACGCAGCTCGGTCCCCCCCCAGGCACTATGGTGCAGGAATTCGTCCCCCTGGGAGCCGTGGACACGTACCTGCTCAAGCGTGGCCACCAGGTGCCGGCCAGCTGGAAGCTGCAGGTCATCAAACAACTGGCCTACGCCCTCAGCTACCTGGTGAGCTGCCGCCGCTGGAGAGGGGAGCGGGCTGTTGCGTTCATCCGGCGTCCGCCTGCATGAGGCCGGCGCGGGGCAGGAGGGCAGCGCCAAGGAGGCCCCGGGTGCGGGGACTTGCGGGACTTTGCTCTAAAGGCAGCGCGTGAGAAGAGCAGGCCGTTCGGAAGGCAGCTCCCGGCACTGTCCCGTGGGCTCTGAAGGATGTGTACGAGTTTGCCAGCAGCCTTCTTCCCTGCACCCCGTGTCCTGCCCACTCAGGAGGACAAAGAGCTGCCTCACGGCAACGTGTCCGCGCGGAAGGTGCTGCTGGCTCGGGAAGGGGCCGACGGGAGCCCCCCTTTCATCAAGCTGAGCGACCCCGGGGTCAGCCCCACAGTGCTCAGCCTGGAAAGTACGTGTCAGGGGCGGGGGGGAGGGTGCGGGGGTGCGGGGGTGCTGGCCGACCCGAGGAGCACGCGCCTGAGCCGCCCGGCCCGGCCCTCCCCTCAGTGCTCACCGACAGGATCCCCTGGGTGGCCCCCGAGTGCCTGCAGTGCCCCCCGGAGCCGCAGGCCCTGGGCCTGGAAGCCGACAAGTGGGGCTTCGGCGCCACGGCCTGGGAGGTGTTCAGTGGCGCCCCGATGCCTGTCAGCGCGCTGGAGCCCGCCGAGGTCAGAGGCCAGGCCCGGAGCCTTCCCGGGGCGGGGCGGGGGTTCCCAGGGCGCACCGGGCCCACCGCCCTCCTCCCGCAGAAACTCAGGTTCTACGAGCAGCGGCAGCAGCTGCCGCCGCCCAAGTGGACGGAGCTGGCCTCGCTGATCCAGGACTGCATGGCTTACGAGCCGGGCCGGCGGCCCTCCTTCCGGGCTGTCATCCGGGACCTAAACAGCCTTACCACGTCAGGTCCGCGCGGCAGAGGGGGCTGGGCACGCAGGGGGCCGGAAGGATGGGCATGGTGGGCGGGGCGTGCAGAGGGGCCCGGATGGGGAGGGCAGGGTGGGCGGGGCGCGCAGGAGGCGTGGCAGGAGTGGGGCTGCAGGGAGGGCGGTGCCAGGCCGGGGCACGCCCGGAGGGCGGTGCGCGCAGGGAGGCCCCGGGGGTAGTGGGCGGGGCACTCCGGGAGGGCAGGGGCGCAGGGGGCGGGGCACTCCGGGAGGGCGGGGGCGCAGGGGGCGGGGCACTCCGGGAGGGCGGGGCGCGCAGGGTGGGCGGGGCACTCCGGGAGGGCGGGGGGCGCAGGGGGCGGGGCACTCCGGGAGGTCGGGGGCGCGCAGGGTGGGCGGGGCACTCCGGGAGGGCGGGGGGCGGGGCACTCCCGGAGGTCGGGGCGCGCAGGGTGGGCGGGGCACTCCGGGAGGGCGGGCCGCGCAGGGTGGGCAGGGCACTCCGGGAGGGCGGGGCGCGCAGGGTGGGCAGGGCAGGGAGGGCGGGGCGCGCAGGGAGGCCCCGGCGGGGTAGTGGGCGGGGCACTCCGGGAGGGCGGGGCGCGCAGGGTGGGCGGGGCACTCCGGGAGGGCAGGGGCGCAGGGGGCGGGGCACTCCGGGAGGGCGGGGCGCGCAGGGTGGGCGGGGCGCTCCGGGAGGGCGGGGGGCGCAGGGGGCGGGGCACTCCGGGAGGGCGGGGCGCGCAGGGTGGGCAGGGCAGGGAGGGCGGGGCACTCCGGGAGGGCGGGGCGCGCAGGGGGCAGGGCGCGCATGGGGGCGGGGCAGGGAGGGCGGGGCGCGCAGGGTGGGCGGGGCAGGGAGGGCGGGGGCGCGCAGGGGGCAGGGCAGGGAGTGCGGGACACTCCGGGAGGGCGGGACGCGCACGGTGGGCCGGGCGCGCAGGGGGCAGGGCTTGCAGTTTGGCCCCGCAGGACGGAGCCTCCCGCGTGGAGGGTGACGGCCGTGACTGCCCGGTCTGTGGGCCGCGGCAGCCGCTGTACCCAGGGCCCTGCACTGAATATAGTGTTTGTTGGTCTTGTGTGTCCACACCAGGGCTTGCACTCGGGGCCTGGGCGCTGACCCCGAGCTCCTTAGCTCAAGGCTGGCACTCTACCCCTTGAGCCACCGCGTCCTTTGGGCTCTTGGGTGGCTAATGGGAGATAAGGGTCACGGCTTTGAACCGAGATCCTCCGCGCTCGGCCTCCTGAGTAGCTGGGGCGGCAGACGTGGACCGGGTTGGAGCTCCTCCTAGTCGGGGGCTGCCGGCCGGCCTCCCCCTCCGGCCCCGTCCAGCACGCGTGGCCTGCTGTCCCCGCCAGGCTCAGCTCCCCGCAAGCGGCTCTCCGCGACCCCCATGCCGCGGGCCGCTGGGGCGGCACCCCCTCAGGGAGGCCGACTTAGGGTGCTGGGGCGGGGCCGCCCCACAGGCCTGCCTCAGGATACTCTGCCGTCCCGCCCCCAGACTACGAGCTGCTCACAGACCCCACCGCCGGCGGCCTGGAGCCTCGAGATGGGCTCTGGAGCGGCGCCCGGCTCTACGCCTGCCAGGACCCCACCATCTTCGAGGAGAGACACCTCAAATACATCTCACAGCTGGGCAAGGTGAGGGGGGGACGGCGCCCGGGCCGGGGAGCAGGCGGGGCCTGCTGCACGATGAGAGGAGCCTATTGGTAGAGCTGGGAAGATGGGCCGAACTTTGTGGGGTAGTGGGTGTGGCCTGGAAGTGGGCGGGAGTTGTGGGTTGGCGGGCGTGGTGTGCGCGGGTGGGCGGGGCTCCCAGGAGCCCACCTGCCGCGCTCTGCCGCAGGGCAACTTCGGCAGCGTGGAGCTGTGCCGCTACGACCCGCTGGGAGACAACACCGGCGCCCTGGTGGCTGTGAAGCAGCTGCAGCACAGCGGCCCGGACCAGCAGAGGGACTTCCAGCGCGAGATCCAGATTCTTAAAGCCATGCACAGCGACTACATCGTCAAGTACCGCGGCGTCAGCTACGGCCCAGGTGGGTGCAGCCGGAGGCCGCAGGGCCCAGGGCCGCCCCCTCCCAGGCGCACCTCTGGCTGCCCCGCGCCTGCCGCCTGTGCTGCTCCACGGTCTAGACTCAGAGGGGCTCCGGCCGGGACCCGCACCAGAGCCTCAGTTTCCCCAGTTGATCTTGGTCTGAAGGAGCTGCGCGGGCTGGGGGCGTCCAGGTGTGGACAGCAGCGTGTGTGCTGCTGTTCTCGCGGTAGTGACAGCGCCACCCGAGAGCGACCCCGGGGGTGAGGGAGCGAGCGGGTTTGGGGGCGCACTGACCCCACCCCATCCCCAGGCCGCCAAAGCCTGCGTCTGGTCATGGAGTACCTGCCCAGCGGCTGCCTGCGCGACTTCCTGCGCCGCCACCGCGCCCGCCTGGACACGGGGCGCCTCCTGCTCTATGCCTCTCAGATCTGCAAGGTGCGGGCGCTGGGGACAGGACGGAGGGAGGTGCGGGGAGGCGGGGCGAGGAGCCCCGGGCCCCGCGGATCCTCACGACGCCCCGCCCCAGGGCATGGAGTACCTGGGCTCCCGCCGCTGCGTGCACCGCGACCTCGCGGCGCGCAACATCCTGGTGGAGAGCGAGGCGCAGGTGAAGATCGCCGACTTCGGCCTCGCCAAGCTGCTGCCGCTCGACAAAGACTACTACGTGGTCCGCGAGCCCGGCCAGAGCCCCATCTTCTGGTAGGGACCCATAGGGCGCCCGCTTAGAGTACCGCCCATCACAGCCATAGCCCCGCCCCTTCCGCAGCTCCTCGTTCTTCCTGTCCCAGCCCCGTCCCCCCCTTCCGATCCTGCCCTTCCACCAGCGCTGACCCCGCCTCCTCCAGTGAGCTCCCTTTGCTTGCCAGCCCCACCCCAACCCTCCCCTACTGCCTCACAGCCTGCCGCTCAGGCCCGGCCCATAGCGCGGCCACGCCCACAACACAACATTGGCTACGCCCACACTGCGAGGGTAGCCCCGCCCACACTGGTTCTGCCCCTCCAAGACCTGAGAAGCCACACCCACAACGCAAGCCCCGTTGTCTGGCCCCGCCCCACTATAGCCACGCCCTCTTGGAAGTGGCCACGCCCCTTCACATCACCCACTTCCAGCCCTGCCCCTGTCATGCCAGGCATAGCCCACTTCCCCGCCCCGCTCAGGCTGGGCCCGGAGGCAGCTCAGGGTGAAGCCCGGCTGCGCTCCGGACACAGCCCAGTGCTGACCTCGGCCGCGCCCGGCCCAGGTACGCGCCCGAGTCCCTGGCGGACAGCGTCTTCTCACGCCAGTCCGATGTCTGGAGCTTCGGGGTCCTGCTGTACGAGCTGTTCACCTACGGCGACAAGAGCTGCAGCCCCTCAGCTGTGAGTAGGCAGGGACCCCTCGCGTGCGCGCCCCGCCCCGCCCCGCCGGCCCTGCCCTGTCCCCGCCCCACCCGCCCAGCCCCTCTCCCTGGCCCCGCCCCGCCCCGCTCCCCGGCCCCGCCCCACCCACAGGCCCCGCCCCGCTCCCCGGCCCCGTCCCACCCACAGGCCCCGCCCCGCCTGAGGCCCTGCTCCGCTCCCCCGCCCGCCCGAGGCCCCGCCCTCTCCCGGCCCCGCCCCTCCCATCGGCCCCGCCCCGCCCGAGGCCCCGCTCCGCTCCCCGGCCCCGCCCCACCCACAGGCCCCGCCCCAGGCCCTGCTCCGCTCCCCCGCCCGCCTGAGGCCCCGCCCCTCCCATCGGCCCCGCCCCGCTCCCCCGCCCGCCTGAGGCCCCGCCCACAGGCCCCGCCCCTCTCCAGCCCCGCCCTCTCCCCGGCCCTCCCCGACGCCAGTCCCTCCTCCAGGAGTTCCTGCGCATGATGGGGTGCGAGGGCGACGCCCCGGCGCTCTGCCGCCTGCTGGACCTGCTGTCCGAGGGCCGCAGGCTGCCCGCGCCCCCTGCCTGCCCTTCCCAGGTGAGCGATGCCGCCGGGCTTGCCTCAGTTTCCCCGGGAGCCCCGCCCCGGACGCGCAGTGTGTCCAGGCCCTGGGGTGCGGTAGCGGAGGGCAGGAGGGGCGGGACGGGCCGCTCCGCCTCGTGGCGGTGGGCCCCGGCCGGGCATCGGGCGTCCCGGCCAAGGCGCGTGTCCGTCCCCAGGTCCACGAGCTCATGCGGCTGTGCTGGGCGCGCGGCCCGCAGGAGCGGCCGAGCTTCGGCGCGCTGCGCCTGCGGCTGGACGCGCTGTGGAGCGGGCCCGGGGGTGAGGAGGCGGGGTGAGGAGGGGTGAGGAGGGCGGGGTGAGGAAGGGCGGGGTGAGGAGGGCGGGGTGAGGAGGGGTGAGGAGGGCGGGGTGAGGAGGGCGGGGTGAGGAGGGGTGAGGAGGGCGGGGTGAGGAAGGGCGGGGTGAGGAGGGCGGGGTGAGGAGGGCGGGGTGAGGAGGGCGGGGTGAGGAGGGGTGAGGAGGGCGGGGTGAGGAGGGGTGAGGAGGGCGGGGTGAGGAAGGGCGGGGTGAGGAGGGCGGGGTGAGGAAGGGCGGGGTGAGGAAGGGCGGGGTGAGGAGGGCGGGGTGAGGAGGGGTGAGGAGGGCGGGGTGAGGAGGGGTGAGGAGGGGTGAGGAGGGCGGGGTGAGGAGGGCGGGGTGAGGAGGGGTGAGGAGGGCGGGGTGAGGAGGGGTGAGGAAGGGCGGGGTGAGGAGGGCGGGGTGAGGAGGGGTGGGGTGAGGAGGGGTGAGGAGGGCGGGGTGAGGAGGGGTGAGGAGGGCGGGGTGAGGAGGGGTGAGGAGGGCGGGGTGAGGAGGGGTGGGGTGAGGAGGGGTGAGGCGGGGTGAGGAGGGCCGGGTGAGGCGGAGGGGTGAGGAGGGGCGGGGTGAGGGTCCGGAGATGCCCCCCCTCCCGCCCGCTCCCCGTCCCACCACCGCTCCCCCGCACCACGCCCGCTCCCGCCCGTGGCTTGAGGGCCCCGCCGGCCCGCGGCTCCCCCTCCGCATCGGGGCCCCTCAGGAGGCGATCTGAGGACCTCGGTTCGAAGCCGGCCAGGGCGGGAACGTCCGTGCGGCTCATCTCCAGTGAACCACGCAGAGCAAGCCACAGGCGGTGCCGAGGCTGCAGCGGCAGAGCGCCTGCCGGGACAGCGCCCGGGCCGCGAGTTCAAACCCAGAAAAGAAGAAGTGCGAGAGCGCGGACGGCGGACGCGGGGAAGAGCGCGGAGCGGCTGGGAAACGCGGGCGGACACCGCGGGGCAGGCGCCTTCTCCGGCCTGCCTTCGTTTTCTGCTGGCCCGGGATCCGTCACCCCGTCCCCGCGCGTCCCCGCGCGCGTCTGCGGGAAGGCTGCGGTGGGCGGGCAGAACCCTGATAGCGTGCGGGCTCGGCGCCGAGCCCGGCTGGACACGGAGGGCGGCGAACTCGCGGGCGGAGATGCGGGGCGGGAGCCGGAGGGGCGGGGGAGACGTGCCCAGCCCGGGGGAGACGCGCGGCGTGAGGCGCGGAGGTCACCGGCCTGCGTCACCGGGAACAACGAGGTCACTGAACAAGAGAGCACCTGTGGACGGATTCCGGGGACGCGTGGGGCGGGGCCTGCGCGGGAGGGACGCGGGGGGACGTGTGGGGCGGGGCCTGCGCGGGCTGCTGCCTGGGGGGGGCACGCGGGGGCTCTGGGGCTCTGGGGCGCGGGGGCTCTCGGGCTTCTTGTCGGCCGGGGGCCGCGCTGGCCCGAGGCGCGCGCTCTGCGTGAATGGTGCGGAGAACTCGAACCCGGGCCTCAAGCGTGCCTGGCGCGCGCTGCGCCGCGAGCGGCCTCCCGGCCGGGCGGCCCCATCAGCGGGGGGGGGGGGGAGGGGGGAGCGCGCGTCGGGGCAGTCGTGGGAGGGCGGGGCGGAGCCGGGGCTCGGGGTCGGGGGTCAGGGTCGGGGCCTCTCGGCCCGCAGCTGCCGGCCTTGGCTCCGGGCCGCGGGCTGCGCCCCAGGGGCGGCGAAGGGAGCGCACGCTGCGGGGTCAGAGGGCAAGGCCGGCTTGGGGAGCGGGCTGCGGGGGGCGGAGCGACCAGCCTGGAAAACGTGGAGAGACGGAGGACACGGCCGGGGAGGGGGGTCGGACAGACGGAAAACACACTGCGGGGAGAGGGAAAGTGAGGCAGAGGAGGGCGCGGCGGCGCGGGCATCCCCGCGCGGGCAGCCCGGGCCACCTCACGCAGCCTCAGTTTCCCTGCTGGGCCAAGGACCCGCGAGCCGCCCCCCCCGCACCCGTCTGCGGGCGCCCCCGCCGCTGCCCGCGCGGAGCCCGGCCCCGAACCCCCGCCCCGGCCGCGGGCGCCGCCCTCCCCGCACCAAGGCCGCGGCCCGCGCTCCTCGGCTCTATAAAGGGCGCGGGGCGGGCGCCGGGCCGCACTCGGCACCGAGCCCCGCACACCCGGACCGGCGCCATGCACCGCGGGCTGCTGCTGCTGCTGCTGCTGCTCCCCGCCCCGCGACCCGCACGCGCGGGCGCCCCGCCGGCGCGGGAGCGGCTGTGCGGGCACCGCCTGGTGCGCGAGCTCGTGCGCGTGTGCGGGGCCCCGCGCTGGTCCCCCGAGGCGGGTGGCGTCGGTGAGTGCGGGGGAGGGGAGGAGCGGGCCGGGGCGGCGGGCTGTCCCGGGTCCCCGCTGACCCCCGCATCCACAGGGCAGCCGCTTCCCGAGCCCCGCGCGCCCGCTGCCCCCGGGGACCCCGAGCCCGGCCGCCGCCGCCGCGCCGCCGCCGGCCTCCCGCACCGCTGCTGCGTCCTCGGCTGCGCCCCGCAGGACCTCGCGGGGTTCTGCCCGCGCTGACCGCCCGACCCTGCCGGCCCCACCCGGCCACCCGCCGCGCCTGAGCCCCGAACACCAAATAAAGTGGCAAAGCAGCTCCCGTCTGTGTTCTGGAAAGTTCCGCGCCCGCAGCCCCTCTGCCGGATAGTCCTGCCCCTGTCCCCGCTGGATGCTGAGTCCCCATGAGACCAAGTGGGGAAACTGAGGCAGGGAGAGGGCCCGGCCGGCCAGCAGGCGACCTCAGCGCCGGTGAGCCCCAGCCCTCCCACCCCCAGCTCGTCCTGCCCCAGGACCTTTGCCTGTGCTGCCCGGGCTCCCCTCGCCGCGCAGCCCTGGCCTCTCTTCCCACCGCCTGCTTTTTTTTTGTTTTTGGGTCCGGCCGTGGGGCCTGAACTCTGGGCCTGGGCGCTGTCCCTCCTGTCGCTCCACCCCTGAGCCACCTTCCCAGCCCCCACAGCCTGCTTCTGACTCCCACAGGGAGGGAGGCGGGAGGGGGGACGATGAGTGCGGCACAGCGCGGGCCCGGTCCGTGCGGGGAGGGGGGGACACAGCGCGGGCCCGGTCCGTGCGGGGAGGGGGGGACACAGCGCGGGCCCGGTCCGTGAAGGGGGGGGGCGGCACAGGGAGGGGCCAAGGTCCCCACGGAGCTTGCACCGGTCCAGCCAGCCGCCAGCGCCTCGGCCCCCCCCCCGAGGCCGCCCTGGACCCCCTGGCCGTCCCGGCACCCCCCCAGCCCGCCCCGGCTTCCCCCCGGCCCCCCCAGCCCGCCCCGGCCCCCCAGCCCGCCCCGGCTTCCCCCCAGCCCGCCCCGGCCCCCCCAGCCCGCCCCGGCTTCCCCCCGGCCCCCCAGGCCGTCCCGGGCCCCCCCAGCCCGCCCCGGCTTCCCCCCAGCCCGCCCCGGCTTCCCCCCGGCCCCCCAGGCCGTCCCGGGCCCCCCCAGCCCGCCCCGGCTTCCCCCCGGCCCCCCAGGCCGTCCCGGGCCCCCCCAGGCCGTCCCGGCTTCCCCCCGGCCCCCCAGGCCGTCCCGGGTCCCCCAGGCCGGACTTGTGCAGGAAGCGGCCGTTTCATTTTCGCTGTCGGCCGTGGTCTGGAACTTGGGGCCGGCGCTGCTCCTCGGCTCCAGGCAGCCTCTACCGCGTGGCCCACCTCCGGTTTCTGGTGGCTCATTGGAGAGTCTCACGGCCTTTCCTGCCCAGGCCGGCCCACCCCAGCAGCCCGGCTCCACTTCCGGCTGTGTGTGCGGTGCGGAGGACTCGAGCCCGCGCCTCTCCGGACGGCTGGACGGCGGGCCACACGGCCTTTGCTAACACTGGACAATGGCTTTTATTGAAC
The DNA here is from genome assembly GCF_024711535.1 of Dipodomys merriami. Lineage (NCBI taxonomy): Eukaryota > Metazoa > Chordata > Mammalia > Rodentia > Heteromyidae > Dipodomys > Dipodomys merriami. The sequence continues at coordinate 2,517,138 of NW_027206291.1, forward strand.
GCGCACGCGGGACCCGGCCCGGCCGCTCCCTGAGTGTGGAGGCCGCCGTGGGGGGGGGGGGGGTCGGGGCTTCACCCCGCCGGCCTCCAGCGCGAGCCTGGACGGGGCTGCCACGCGGAGGGGGCGCAGGCCGCGAGCACCACCGCGGGGAGGGACGGCCTCAGTAGACTTGGGCCCGGCGGCCGCAGGCCACGTCGGGGTGGCTCAGCGCGTCCCACATGAGCAGCATCTCGTAGGGCAGGAAGCGGTGCACCAGCAGCAGCTCGCGGTAGAAGCAGGGGTCGAAGGAGGAGAGGCGCGCGGCGGGGGCGCGCAGGCCGGCCGTGCGCACGCCGCTGTGCGCCGCGGGCCGCAGCCCCGCGCGCTGCAGGCACATGCCCAGGAAGACGTCGTCGATCGGGAAGAGCGGCAGCGTGGGCGCCGCGCGGCGCAGCGCGCGGCCGGTGAACCGCGACAGCAGCAGCCCGCCGCCGCCGCAGTAGGGCGGGTAGCGCTCCTCCGCCATCAGCAGCCGCGGCACGAAGTACTTGCTCCAGGGCGCGCGGATCGGGCCCACGTTCTGGATGAGGTGGCCCACGAACAGGTGGCGGTCGGGGTCCTGGCCAAGCAGGTAGGCCACCATGTTGTCCGTGTGCGCGAACACGTCGTCGTCGCCGTTGAGCACGAAGCTGGCGTTGGTGCACCGGGCCTCCTGCCAGCGCAGGAACAGGACCTGCGGAGGGGCGGGGCTGACGCCGGGCCCGCCCACCGCCGCACCTCGTTCCCGCCCACCCCAATCCTGCTCTGCCCTAGCAATGATTGGCTCCACCTCTGGCCCCGCCCCACACCCTCGGCCCCGCCCACCTCCTTCCCTGCCTATCTTCTCTGTCTGCCCTACCATGGGCTCCTCCTCTGACTCAACCCTACCCCCGGTCGGTTTATACTTGTCTCGGTGCTTTGCCTTATCATTGGCTCCACCTCTGCCCACCTCCGACCCCACCCATCGCCTCTGCCTCGGTCCTACCCCACATCTGGCTCCACCCATCGCAGTCTGGCTCTGCCTTGCCATTGGCTTTCCTCTGCCCTACCATTGATTGGCTCCACCTCTGCCTCGCCCCACCTCTACTCCCACTCATTTGACTATGCCCAACCATTGGCTCCACCTCTGGCCCCGCCCCACCTCAGGTCCTGCTACTGCCTTCCCTACCCCTGGCCCCGCCCCACCCCTGTCCTATTGGCTCTGGCCCCGCCCCGCCCCAACTCTGGCCACGCCCCCAAGGGAATCCCAGCCTGGGGCGCTGTGACTCCGATCAAATAAGCGGCGGCCCGGCCTCCCGAGCCTCAGTGTGGGGACCGGCTGGGCCGGCGCGGCCTTCGGAGGGAGGGCCGCCCTCCGCGGGGACCCTCACAGCTGCGCCCGGCCGAGCCCCCGACGCGGCGCCCACCTGCTTGAGCGTGAGGTTGAAGAAGGTGTCGTGGAAGTCCCACTGCAGCACGTCGCCGTGCGCATGCGCCTCCAGCTCCAGCAGCCGGTCCACCTTGCGGGCCTGGTGCGGGTCGGGCTCGGTGCCCACGAGGAAGAGGCGGCGCAGGGCGGCGCCCCGCACCTGGCGCTCGCGGCCCCAGGTCTGCCGCACGAGCTGGCGACGCTCGTAGTTGCGGGGCGCGGACTTGATGGCCAGCAGCAGGAACACGGGCCCCGCGCACTTGCCCGGCGCCGCGTCCTGCAGCAGCGCGAAGTCGCGGCAGTGCCGGTACAGCAGGAAGTTGCGCACGTGCGCGGGCTGCGCCGCGAAGTCGGGGTGCCGCGCCACCGAGGCGTTGGGTGCGCAGGGCGCGGGTGGCGGTGCGCGGGGCACGCGGGGTGGCGCGGAGCGTGCGGGCGGCGCCTCTTCTGGGGCGGCGCAGCGGGGCGCGGTGTGCAGCCACACCAGGGCCAGCAGAGCGCAGGCGCACAGGGCCAGGGCCAGCGCTAGGCCCGGGCCCACGCTGGGCCGCAGCAGCCGGGGGCACCGCATCTGGCCTGGGTCCACGGGTCCTGCGGAGGACAGTGCCTGTCGCATGGTGCCCCTCGGCAAATTCCTATGCCCACCTAAGCCCATCCCCACTCCCCCGCGAACTCCTACGCGACCCTCAATGCCCCAGCTGCAATGCCCCTCGCATGGGCGGGCCCAGAATTTTCTGGCTGGAGTGGAGGTCGGGGAGGGGCCGTGTCCCACTGCTGTGGGCGTTCCGGGGGGGTCAGGTTGGGGTACCGGCCTGGCCACTCACCTCAGGCGGCCTGGGGTCTGGGTTCCGCCTGTCCTCCGTCCCCTCGTGGCACCCAGCGTGCTGTAGGGATGGACAGTGAGTCCAGTGTGGACCCATGCTCACCCGGGGAAATGAGGTACAGTGGGGTTCAGGGGCCCCTGGCTGCAGTGCGGGCTAGGGCGCAGGCCCAGGCCCTCCGCCGGCCGGGCGGGGCTGCCCCGGGCTGTCCACCCTTCCTCAGGTCCGCTGCTGCCCGACCTGTTGATTTCCTCCAAGAAAAGCCTCATGTCTTTTGCTGGCCGGGGCCCAGGAGCCTCCCCAGGCCGCAGGTGGCGACGCCCTGGCCCCGACCCTCACCCCATTCTGCTCCTGCTCCAGGCCCCTGCCCAGCCCGCCGGGCCGCGCCCACTGGGGCGCCGGGCGGGGCCTGAGGTTGGGAGGCCCCTGCGGCCGGCCGAGGACGGTGGGGGAAAGCCGGGCCCAGGCAGCGCCGGACGCGGCTCCCCGGGATGAGCGGGCCGCGTGCGTCGACAGGAACGCCAGCCACACGCGGGTGAGCCCCGAGAGAACAGGGCAGGGTCCAGGCCTCGAGGGGCCGCTCCGGGGCGGCCGCATGACCGTTGCAGGGTGGGTCGCTTTACGAGGGCCGTGAACCCGCCGAGGGGCCCAGCGCGGGAGGGCCGCGGCCGCGCCCTGCAGACGGGCTTCCTGGTTCTTGGGCAGCATTTCCGCGTGGATGCTGTGGGCCGGCCCCGCCCCTCCTGCAAGCCCCGCCCTCCCCACCCGCAAGCCCCGCCCCCAGGGTCCTGGCCTGTCAGCAGATGCCACTCCGCCCCCATCGCAGGCCCCGCCCCTCCTGCAAGGCCCCGCCCACCTTCAGGGCCACGCCCCTCCACGGCTCCGCCCCCACATGGCCCACCCGCAGCCTGCGGGCTCCGCGTCGGCAGGCCTCCTTCCCCGCCCCTTTCCTCGACCTCCCCCTTCCCTCCCCCCCTCCCCCGTCAGCAGGGCCCCCAGGGCCCCCGCCCTTCGTCCTGGCTAGATGGGACCCCAAGCCTGGGAAGGCAGCTGGGCTTCCCAGCCGCCCCGGAGCCCCTCCCTGTGCGCTCCCTGGCTCGGAACTTCCGGGTCCCCACCCCGTCCAGCCGCCGCGGCCAGTAAATTCGGTCAAGAAAGATTAATGTCAAGAATGGAATGTAATGAGCTGTGTAATCAGGAAGAGCAAACACACCGGATCACGCCTGCAGCCGCCACCCAGCACGGGAGCTGGCTCCAGCCATTTCTACCGGGAGGGAAACAAACTGAGGCACTCAGCGGCCAGCTCCTGCAGGGGACGGAGGAGCCGCAGCCGCCAGCGCCCCCGGCGGGTCCTTCAGGCTGTCCCCTGGTAAGGAGCTCCCCACAAGAGGCGAGCCTAGACTCCCGGTGGGAAGACGGCGCAGGGCGGCCCCGACCCCGACCCCGACCCCGGCCCCGACCCCGACCCCGACCCCGGCCCCGACCTCGGCCCCGACACCGACCCTGACCCCGGCCCCCAGCCTCGGCCCCGGCCCCAGGCCCCGACCCCGGCCCCGACCCCGACCCCGGCCCCGACCCCGACCCCGGCCCCGACCCCGACCCCGACCTGACCCCGGCCCCCAGCCTCGGCCCCGGCCCCAGGCCCCGACCTCAGCCCCGACCCCGGCCCCGTCCCCAGGCCCCGACCTCAGCCCCGACCCGGGCCCCGGCCCCGACCCCGGCCCCGAACCCGGCCCTGACCCCGGCCCCGACCTCGGCCCCGACCCCGGTCCTGACCCCGGCCCTGACCCCGGCCCCGACCTCAGCACCGACCCTGACCCCGGCCCCAGCCTCGACCCGGGCCCCGACCTCAGCCCCGACCCCGGCCCCGGCCCCGGCCCCGGCCCCAGGCCCCGACCTCAGCCCCGACCCGGGCCCCGGCCCCGGCCCCGGCCCCAGGCCCCGGCCCCGACCCCGGCCCCGGCCCCAGCCTCGACCCGGGCCCCGACCTCAGCCCCGACCCGGGCCCCGGCTCCGGCCCCGGCCCCGGCCCCAGGCCCCGACCTCAGCCCCGACCCGGGCCCCGGCCCCGACCCCGACCCCGGCCCCAGGCCCCGGCCCCGACACCGGCCTCAGCCCCGACCCGGGCCCCGGCCCCGGCCCCAGGCCCCGGCCCCGGAACCGACCCCGGCTCCGACCCGGCCCCCGGCCCCGGTTCCCCGCTCGGCCCCCAGACTCGGCCCTGGCCCCGACCTCTGACCCCGGGCTCCCGCAGGTCCCCGTCCTACGCGGGGCCTCAGGGCCTCGGCCAGGGCCCCAGCTGCTAGGGGCCGGGGCCGGTTCCCGCTCGTCCTCCTGGGGATGACGGGCGCGGGGGAGGCCGGGCGGGGGCAGCTCGGCCCTCTGCCCCTCGCTGCATCGCCCGCGCCGGGGTCACAGCCGGCGCAGGAAGTGGCCCTGACCTCCGGGCGCGACCCCAGGTCGGCCCGGCCCACCCGGGGGGCGGAGGCAGGAGGTTCTGGGTTCGAGGCCAGCCCAGGGAGCCCCAGCCCCAAGGAAGAAAAGAAGGAAAGGACGATGTGCCCGGGGAACAGGCGACACCGGCGGCGCCCCGTCTGACCAGCCCGCGCGCCATGGAGGGAAACTGAGGCTGAGACTGCACAGATGCGCGTCCTGCCCCCAACCACAGAGTTGGGACGAAGCCGGCACCGCCGCCCGCAGACGCCGCCTGAGCCCCGCCAAGCCTCGGGCCCGGACGATCCGCGCCGCGAACCCCGCGCCGGCCCCCCGAGTCCCGCTCCCCGGCTCCGCTCCCGCCCGCGTCCACTCACCACGCGACGTCCCGCCTCTGAGGCTCCCGGGAGCGGTCAGAAAGTTTTCACCTGGAACGAGCCCCCGCCTCCCGCCGGCTCCTTCCTTCCTGCAGCCCTCCCACCTCCTGCCCGCTCTAGCCGCCCGCGGGCCTCCTTCCAGCCGCGCCGCGGAGCTCCGAGTCCCGGACTGGCTCACCGCGCCACGCCCCCGGCCCACCCACTCCATGCGGTCTCCCTACGGCCCTGCCCCGAAAGCCCCGCCCCTCTGATAGACTCGCACGCCGCGTCACGCCCCGGACACGCCCACTCCCTGCTGATTCCCGACAGCCCTGGTCCGTAAGCCCCGCCCATCTTTCTAGACCTGCTCGCCGCGCCCCGCCCCGCCCCGCACCACGCCCACTCCATGCAGTCTTCCTACAGCTCTGGCCCTGAAGTCCCGCTCCTCTCCTAGACACGCTCGTCACGCCCCCCAGCCACGCCCACTATCTTCTTGCAACCCCTGGTTCGTAAGCTCGGCCCACGGGCCGTCCAGGCCACGCCCACCAGGGGCTGTGCCCAATCCAAGCCTCGGCCCGCCCCCTCCCGGCCACGCCCCTCCCTCTCCAGTCTGCCGCCCGAGCCCGAGCCTCTCACCTGCCCGCCCGAGGTACGGGCTGTGCGGAGCGCCTGAGGCCGGTGGGACCCGAGGGTCCTCCACCACAGGGCCGCAGGCATTCCCGCCCCCAACCTGCCTACATCCCTGCCCCGCTGGGCGCGGGCTGGGCGCGGGCGGGCTCCGCGCCCCGCCCCGCCCCGCGCCCCAGGCGCGCCCGCAGCCCAGCTTGACCTGCTGTCTGCCCCTCGCTGCCCCGCGCCCCGCTGGACCCGAGCACGCGGCCGGTTCGGGTGCAGGGCCTCTTGGACTTTGTTCGGAGCCCATCCACCCTCGGGGCCCGCCCCGCACAGGCGCCAGGACCCGCGCCTCTCCCGGCCCCGCTGCGCACGCCGGGCTCGGGGCCGCGGGGCCTGCGCTCAGAGGAACCCGCACGCCACCGCCCCGCAGCTCTGCGGGCGGCAGCCAAGGTGCTGCTGGGAAGAGGTGCGGGGAGACTCCCGCCCGAGGCGGGGCTGCCTGCAATTAAACCATTAAAATAGGAGGTCGCCCACCAACGCCCTGACCCCGCAGGTAACCCCGCCCTGGGCCCCGCGCCGGGGCGGAGGGGAGGGCCCCCGGGAGGCCGCGGTCACCGGGCAGCGCCGGGCGACGCCAGGCTCCGGGGCAGCGATAAGCCGGACCAGAGCGACCGCAGAGCTGCTGCCAGGGGGAGGGCGGGGGGGGGGTGAGGGAGGGCGGGGGGAGGGCGGGGGGGAGGGGGGGAGCCTCCCCACCTCTCCCCAGGGAGTCGGGAGAGCTTCTGAAGGTGGCGATGATGACCGGGCTCTGGCCGCTCCGGCCCGGCTCTGGCTCCCCCCCCCCGCTCCTCCCCCCCCCCCCCGGCTCCGACCCCCCCGGCTCCAATCCCCCCCCCGGCTCCTACCCCCCCCCGCTCCTCCCCCCCCCCGGCTCCGACCCCCCCGGCTCCAATCCCCCCCCTCGGCTCCGACCCCCCCTCCGCCCGGCTCCGACCCCCTCCCGGCTCCTACCCCCCCAGCCTGGCTCCGACCCCCCCCCCGGCTCCTACCGCCCCCCCGCCCGGCTCCTACCCCCCCCCGGCTCCGACCCCCCCCCGGCTCCGACCCCCCCCCCGCCCGGCTCCTACCCCCCCCCGGCTCCGACCCCCCCTCCGCCCGGCTCCTACCCCCCCCCGGCTCCGACCCCCCCCGGCTCCGACCCCCCCCCGTCTCCTACCCCCCCCCGCCCGGCTCCGACCCCCCCCCGCCCGGCTCCGACCCCCCCCGGCTCCTACCCCCCCCCGCCCGGCTCCTACCCCCCCCGGCTCCTACCCCCCCCCCGCCCGGCTCCTACCCCCCCCCGCCCGGCTCCTACCCCCCCCGGCTCCTACCCCCCCCCCGCCCGGCTCCTACCCCCCCCCGCCCGGCTCCTACCCCCCCCCCGCCCGGCTCCTACCCCCCCCCGCCCGGCTCCTACCCCCCCCCCGCCCGGCTCCTACCCACCCCCGGCTCCGACCCCCCCCGGCTCCGACCCCCCCCGTCTCCTACCCCCCCCCCGCCCGGCTCCGACCCCCCCCCGCCCGGCTCCGACCCCCCCCCGGCTCCTACCCCCCCCCGCCCGGCTCCTACCCCCCCGCCCGGCTCATACCCCCCCCCGCCCGGCTCCTACCCCCCCCCGGCTCCGACCCCCCCCGCCCGGCTCCTACCCCCCCCGCCCGGCTCCTACCCCCCCCGCCCGGCTCCTACCCCCCCCGCCCGGCTCCTACCCCCCCCGCCCGGCTCCGACCCCTCCCCCCGCTCCTATCACCCCCCCCCGCACGACTCTGGTTTCCCCCCCACCCCCTCCCGCCTCGGCCGGCTCCTACCTGTGACTCTGGCCACCCAGAGGCCGAGACTGGGGACATGGCTTCGTGCCGGTCAGGACGGAAAAGCCTGAGCCGCCACCTCCAACGGATCAGCAAAACGCAGGCCCGGAGACGTGGCTGAGGCGTGGAGCGCCAGCCGCACCGGGACTGGGGCGTCTCCGGCACAGCCAGACCTAGCTGCTTCACGGAGCTCCTAACTCGGCCCGGAGAAGCCTTTCCCTCAGTAAACTCCTACTCGAACCTCACAACCCTTCTGGCTTTACCAGTGTCTCCTCGGCTGCTCTGGCCGGCGTCCTCCGAACCTGTGGGGCTCGGGGCTCGGCGCATGGGGGGCTCGAGACCCCCTCGGAGTCGACACCACAGAACACCACCAGCATGAAAATGAACGGTTTATTGAGGGTGAAAAAGACCAGGCCCCGGGTGGGCTCGGCTCAGCCGGGCTGGGCCCCGGGCCCGGGTCGGGCAGGAGCGGGCGGCGGGCGAGCACCAGGACCAGCGGTGCGCGGCGGCGGGTCAGCAGCTCACCAGGTACATGCCTGAGGGCGGGGCCGGCGGTTTCCTGGCACCCTCTTCTCCGGCCGACCCCCAGCCAAGCGCCTCCCCGGCCCCGCCCTCCTCACTGGGCGCCGCCCTCCCCTCTGGCCCCGCCCTCCCCACCGGGCCCCGCCCAGCGCCTCCCAGGCCCCGCCCTCCCCGCTGGCCCCGCCCTCCTCACTGGGCCCACCCAGCACCTCCCCGGCCCCGCCCTCCTCACTGGGCCCCGCCCAGCGCCTCCCCGGCCCCGCCCTCCCCGCTGGCCCCGCCCTCCTCACTGGGCGCCGCCCTCCTCACTGGGCCCCGCCCAGCGCCTCCCAGGCCCCGCCCTCCTCACTGGGCCCCGCCCAGCGCCTCCCCGGCCCCGCCCTCCCCGCTGGCCCCGCCCTCCCCAGCGAGCCCCGGCCTGCGCTTCCCAGGCTGCCCTCCCCGTGCTCCCCTTCTCCCCCTCCCAACCCCCCCCCCCCCCCGTCGAGGGTGGCGCATACCTGTCGCGAACCTTCTCTTCACCAGCGACATGCGGTAGCCGCTGCCCACCAGCTGCACGTCCACGCCTGACAGCGTGGCACCCTCGCTGGTGAACTGCGCGGCCACGGGACTGGGGGCGCTGGGCCCCGACAGCGGCTCCCAGCTGGCAGAGAGGCGGCCGGAGCCTGGGGGGGGCCCGGGGTCAGTGGCGAGCACACCGGCCTCTGCGCGGGGGTCCGGGCGGGGCGTCCCTTGGCCCCTACCGTCGGGCTGCCCGCCCCGCACCCCGGGCCTCCCAGCGGCCTGGCCACAGGGCGCTTAATCCGTGCTACGTCTGTGCGCAGGGCACCTTCCCCGCAAGCCTCCAGCCCTCACCCCCGCACCCCCTCCACCCCCTGCCCAACTCGCCCCCCTGTCCAACCTCCCACACCCCCCCTCCCGCTCACCCCCCGCCTCCGACACGTCCGGGAGCTTCCAGGCGAACCGCTTCTCCTCCAGGCTCCTGGCGGGAGACGTACCGTGAGGGCGGGTGGAACCGCACCCCGCGCCCCGGCCCGCCTGAGCCCCGCCCACCGCCTCACCACGTGGCGGCCGGCTGTAGGCGTACGTTGGTCACGGGCTCCGCCACGGGCAGCAGGATCTGGACGTTGGTGAGCGGCGTGGCCACCGCCGTGGCTCCCGCGCGGTAGCCGTAATCCACCTGCACCTGCGTGAGGCCCGGCCCGCACTGCCAGCGCGCGCTGAGCTGCAGAGGCACCGACTGCGGCCCGGGGCGGGAGAACTGCAGGGGGGAACACTGTCATGGCCTATGCCCGCCCCCGCCCCCGCCCCCGCCCCGCAGGGAACCCCGCGGCCGCAGCCACCTGCCCCGCGCATCCAGCAGAGGGCAGGAGTGCGTCATGCGCGCCTCCGGGCAATGGGGCGGGGCTCCAACGCAGTTTGCATACTAGAGGCGGGACTGGCCGGCAGGGGCCAAAAAGCTCTCCAGCCACGCCCACCGCGCTCCTTTAGCCCTCCGGCCAGCAGTCTCCAAGCCACGCCCACCGCGCTCCTCAAGCTCTCACTGGCCAGCAGTCTCCAAGCCACGCCCACCGCGCTCCTCAAGCTCTCACTGGCCACCAGGCTCCAAGCCACGCCCACCGCGCTCCTCAAGCTCTCACTGACCACCAGGCTCCCGGTCACTCCTCGAGCTGTCAGTCCCAGCCACGCCCACCCTGCTTCCCGAGCTCACTTTTTATCAGGCTCCCTTCCAGCCACGCCCACCGCACTCCTCCAGCTCTCACTGGCTGTCAGACTCCATTCCAGCCCCGCCCCGGCCCCGCCCCTCAGCCCTCATTGGCCGGCCCGCCCCGCGGCCCACCTGGTAGCGCAGCAGCACCACGTTGTAGTAGGAGGCGGCCGGGTTTTGCTCGGCCTGGCGCTGCAGAGCCTCGGTCAGCGCCGCCATGTTGAGCCAGAAGTCTCTGGTCTCCGGGTCGCTCTGGGAGGGGTCACTGCGGGGGAAACGGACGCTGACCCCAGCCCGGGACCCCGCCCGCCCGCCGGCCGCCCGCCCGCCGCGGCGCCCACCTGAAGAGCAGGTCGGCGTTGGGCTGGAACTGCTCCACGGGCGCCGTGTGCACCAGCCGGAAGCTGAGCACGGGCGGCGGCGGGCTCCCTCCGAACACGCGCACGATGCCCGCGGGGAAGGTCATGGTCAGCTCCCCGGTCACGCGAGCCAGGCAGCTGGGGGGGGACGGAGCCTGGCACCGGGTCCCGCGGGCCCGGCCGGCACCGGGGCTCCGCCCGCCCCTCGGGGCCTCGCCCCCGCCGCGCCACGCACCTGGGGCTGTGGCCGCAGAAGTAGGCGTGGACGTACTCGGTGAAGGCGGTGGCCACCGGCAGGGCGTCCTGGGAGCCCAGCACCACCGGGCTGGGGCCCCGGGAGACTCCTGTGGGGGAGCGGGGTCAGACGGGCGGGAGGGCGCGAGTGACCCCACCGTGCCGGCCCCGCACCCCACGCACCGTGTGCCGCCTGGGAGGCGAGGCCGGGCCGCTCCGGGGCGGTGCCGGCGCCCAGCGGGGCTGGGGAGGGGCTGAGGGACCGGGCCTGCGGGAGAGGCGGCGGTGAGGCGGTGCCGGCCACCCGGCCCGAGGGGACCCCAGCCGCCCCCTACCCACCAGGTCTCCGTGGCTGCGGGCCAAGGGGCAGGCCACCTTCCGCGTGCGGGCTCTCCGGGGCGCGGCCGCGGGGTCGCCCGGCGTCGGGTCTGGGGGTGGCAGAGATGCTGGGGCCCAGGGCTGCACCCCAAACTAGAGAAGACCCTGGGGCCCTGCCTACCCACACGGGGGTGGTGGGTGGGCACAGGGAGCCCGGGGACCACAGGCACCCCTGTAGCCCACATCTGCACCCACCTTTGTGTCCTCCCACTGCCCCCCAGCGACCTCCACCTGGCCCGGCCTCCTCCTCTGCCTGCCTCCCTTCCCCCTGCCCCTCCCGTGCCCACCTTGCTTCTGGAGGGGGTGGGACCTGCCCCGAGCCTGCCCCTCGCCCACCGCCAGCCCACCAGGGGGCCAGGCACACAATCACCTCCCCCACTCCCAACCCCTGCCGGGCCGCCGCCACCCACTGCCCCGCCACCCACCGCCCCGCCGCCCACCGCCCCGCCGCCCACCGCCCCGCCGCCCACCGCCCCGCCGCCCACTGCCCCGCCACCCACTGCCCTGCCGCGGCCCTTCATCCTCCAACCACCACGGGACCATGCCCATGCCCACACCCCAGGGGCTGGCCAGCCCGATCCCCCGCCCCCCACCCCCCGCCCCGCAGGCCTCACCTGCAGCCTCCAGCCCCCAGGCGCCTGGCGATGGCATGAGGGGCTGTGGGGAGTCTGGCCCGGGCAGACTCCAGGTCCCCCTGGGTTCTGGGGGCTGTGGCCTGCAGCTGGGTGGGCTCTGGGGGGTGCCCGGGCGGGGGACCCAGGGCTCTGGGGAGGGGCCAGGCGCGGCGTGTGAGGGAGAGTCCAGGCCAGAGTCCTCTACATTTTCGGGGGATGAGGAGGAGAACGGGGAGGGGCTGGAGGTGAATCCAAGGCTGCTGGAGCCTAGGGAGGGAGGGGCCTGCTTAGACCACACGGGCCAGGGCGCCCCACCCCACCCCAAGCCTACTCCCAGTCACCTGTGAAGTCTTCGTGGTCCAAGGCCGACTCCAGAGGTGGCCCAAAGAGGCTCTTGGACACCTGCTCGTCGGAGGACAGCGGCTTCTCCGTGCAGCTGGGGAGCAGGGGACAGGGATGGGCTCTCTGCCTTGCCCTGCCCCCACAGTGCTGTTCCCTGTCTGGCACTCCGTCCTGGTCCTCCCCTTCAGGGGTCAGCCAGAAGCCGCCCCTCGGTGAGGCCCCCTAGGGGTCCCCTCCGCGGGCTGCAGGCATCAGGCTCTGTGGGGCTCAGGGCTCACCGTCACTGTCCCACAGTTCTGAACACCAGCCAGCAGAAGGAAGACCTGCCTTGGTCCCAGACCCTCCTGCCCAGCCCAGGATAGGCACACAGCAAGACTTAAGGAACACCCATCAAGAGAAAGGCTACACGCTCCGAATAAAAAGAGCCTGCACTGTCTCAATGTGGCCAGGGTGGGAGAGCGGTGGGTGAGGCGCAGGGGCACAGCGGGAACTCACCTGCTGGTCCTCGGGGCTGACCGAGGTCTCTGCGGCTTGTCAGCGGTGTCCCCTGCAGGAGAGCCCCCCCCGGAGCCCATGTCACCCCCGCCACGCTCCACACGGCTCAGGTGGGGACCAGGCTGGGCTGGCCAACACCACTGAGCAACCGCAGTCTGCCTCCTTTCCCACCCCCGCTACGACAGAGGGTCAGAGAGCAGCAGGAGCCTTTGAACTGGGTTCAAAGGCCACTAACACCAACCCCCCCCCCCACCAAGCCCAGTTCACCCTCCTTGCCCTTCCCAGAGCAAGACACTCACGGGAAGAGTGGCGCTTCATGGTGCCCTGCAGACAAGCAAGACAGGGTCAGGCTGGGCTGCATCCAGCCGGCTCCCCACACACACCCGAGGCTCCCCTCCCACACCTCACCCCGGGGCAGGGAGGAAGGATGAGGCTCCCGGCCGTGGCCCTGAGCTGCGCCACGGAGGCCTCGGAGCTGCAGGCCGGGGCCCGGGGTGGAGCGGGCTTGATGTGCACGTAGAACTTCCGGGGCTCCTCGTCGTCAAAGTCCGAGTCGCTGGATGAGAAGCGAGAAGGCTCGGCCGTGCGTAGGTGGTGGTCAAGGAGCCAGCAGACAGCAAGTGCACCCTGCCCGGGCTCACACCCCCTCGCAGTGCCCAGCTACGTGGCACACTCCTATTCAGCTGCTAAACCCCACCACGGTGCCTGTCCTTCAGGAAAGCAGTTGGCTCTCCATCTGGGGCAGTCTTCTCCCCTGGCCTCTCTTCCTGTCCCTGACCCAACCCAGATGAGCACAAGGCGGATGTCCCGCTTGGGCCCTCCCCTACAGAGGATATTGTTCTGGGTCATATCAGGCCGGACTGTGAACCCCTCTTCGTCCACCTCTGGACACATCTGGGGGAGATGGAGGCTCAGTTTCCCCAGTAAAAACTTCTCCACCTCACTCTCAGGTCCTAGTTTGGACCTTAAAACAGAAATCAGCTTCCCTTGCTTCCAGGAGAAACTGAGGCTCCAAGGGATCGCCAGTCCCTCCATTTGGGCCAGGAAGCCCACAGCTAACATGAGATTTGAACCCAGTCCCAAGCTCCAGCTACCTGGTTCCCACCAGCTCCTGACTCTGATCATGCCCCGCCCATAGCACCCAGGTGCCCCGCCCCAAACAGGCCACACCCACATCTGAAATCCCCACCCTGTGCCACCCAGAGGCCACGCCCCCAGCACGCACCCCTGAGTTGGGCTCGAGGAAGTCTCTGGGACAGGAAGGCATATCCGTCAGTTCAGAGCCACACAGACCCACAGGGTCTCAAAGTCGGTCACCTGGGGGAGGCTTTGGGGATGGGGGTTGAATGTGGAGCAGGGGGCGGGGCGGGGACGGAGGGGGGCTAGGCCTGGGAGGCGGGGTACGTGAGCAGGTTCTGCTGGCTGGGAAGCCTGGCTGAGCTCTGGCAGAGGGCCAGTTCTAGATTAGCGCATGCAGAGGTGCTGCAGGGCACCCCTGGGGACAGTCCAGGGGCAGCCTGGGCAGGGGCCGGAAGGGGCCGGGGGGCCGGGGCACGGTGGGACACAGGGCGGCTCCTCACACAGCTGCAGGCAGCTCTCGCTCCCGCCGGCTGAGGCCAGGGAGGCGGAAGGCCTTGGCTCCCCGCAGCCGCTTCATTGCTGGGGGGAGATGAGCGGGGGCTGAACCCAGCCCCTCCACCGAGTCAGGCCTGCCTCCTCCCGCCCCACGGTCCTGCCTGGGCGCCCGGCCCAGGCCTACTTGCCTTCCTGTAGGGCAGCTGCACGATACACCTCGAAGTCCAGAGGCCCTGAGATAGGAGAGACAGACAGACAGACATGCCTGAAGCTGGACAGAGCCACAAGGCCACCGGGGCCAGGCCACATTGGGGCACACAGATCTGAGCACAGTCAAGTCCTGAGCAGAAGCCCACGGGGTCGTGAGTGGCCGGCTGTGGCAAGCCCAGACAGCTCACATGCGGCCCGGTCTGGTCTGGTCGGCCTCGGGTCTGAGCTGGCCAGGGTTTGGGCCTGTGAGCCCAGCCAGCTCACATGCCTCTTGGTCTGGTCTGGTCGGCCTCCGGTCTGAGCTGGCTAGGGTTTGGTGGTCTGGTCGGCCTCGGGTCTGAGCTGGCCAGGGTTTGGGCCTGTGAGCCCAGCCAAGCAGCCGGGACACAGACAATGAGGGCCGTGAGAGGAGGGACAGGCCTCCCTGGCTTTTGCACTTGGGGTCCAGGCCATTCACCCACATTTAGTGCCTGCAGTGCCCAGCACATATTGTTTGACTACTGCATGTTATTTATTGTCAACCCCACTTTTCAGACAAGAAAATGGAGGCTTGGAGAAGTGAAGACCCTGAGTGGTCCAAGGTCATCCAGGGGGAGAGGAAGGGATGCCAGACCCAGGCCTGGCTCAAGGCTCGCCCGCCCTGGGTCCGTGCGGGGAGCTCAGGATCCCCACTCCTCAGGGGCCGCCACGCAGCACCTGTGTACACTGAGCCTGGCTCTCAAGGCTGAGTAGCACAAGCATCCGCACAGACGCGAGGCGGGCGGCCAGGGCCTCCCTGGGCTCACCCGGCTTCTCCCGACCGGTGCCCTTGCTCTCGGCGAACGTCCGGAGCAGCATCTCCACGCTGACATTCTCAATGTTCTGCTTGAACTCCTCATGCACCTGGAAGGGGCAGCCCGGTGTCGGGAGGACCGTGCAGGGCCCATCGGCCTCCCCTGCATGAGCCTCTCACCTGTTCCCAGCTGTCGCCACCCTTGGCCGGCTCCCGGCCCAGGTCCTCACCTGCCCAATCTGCACGTGCGTGTCCTCCACCGAGTGTGCGTAGGAGCCCAGCAGTGCCTTCATGTGCCGCAGGTGCGTCTCCTCCAAGGCTTGGAAACGCTGCAGGGGTGAGGGGATGGGGAGGGGGGTAAGGGGACAGACAGCAGGACATGTGGATGGACACCTGGCCAGGCACGTCCTTGGATGTGCTCAATCCTGAGCCAGAGTGGGCGGGATGCAAATGAGGAGCTGGCCGGGGGCGTGGCTTGGGATGCAAATGAGGAGCTGACCGGGGGCGTGGCTCGGGATGCAAATGAGGAGCTGGCCAGGGGTGTGGTTCGGCATAGGGTCCCTGGGCATCAAGCCTGAGGCCCTGGCCCCCCCCCCCCCCAAATAAAGCGAGTAGACACTTGAGCCACTTTCTGTGTGAGCACGAAAGGACGTGTCTGGTGTCCCAGACAAAGGGACTCCCATCCCAGGGAGGAAAAGACCTGAGAGGCCCAGCCCCAGCCCCCTGCCCACACCCCCTGAAGGCCCAGATCCAGCCATGCAGGAAGTCCTCTGCACCACCACCCCTCTGCCCCGTCTTCCATGGACCCTACACCTCAGCTCAAACAGACTTCCACCTCTTGCTTCCGCACAGAATGAATCCTCATCTGCTTTTTGCACACGTGGGTGGACAGAGAACCTGGCTCTCACCATGGCTGAGTCCAGCATCTTGTGCTCAAAGTCTGTCCGGGCCGAGTTGTACTTCTCCACCGAGCGCCGCAGGCCCTCCGCTGCTTTCTTGGTTTTGGCTTCTGCCTGGGAGGGTCCGAGAGGAGCGGCATTGGGAAGGGACACTTGGGCCGCTCTGTTGCGTGCCCCCGCCGGGCAGGTGGCCCGGGCTGTGTCCCCTGCATGCACGCGCACACGGTAGCACCTTGTCCATCTCCTTCTGACTGGTGCTCTCCCGGCGCAGGCGCTCCTGGTCCATGCAGCGGCTCAGGTAGTTCTCGCGGCACTTGGGCAGCAGCTGGCTGACGCCGGCCAGCACGTGCACCGCGTCCAGCGTGCCCAGCACCTCCTCCTTACACTGCGGACCGAGCACAGCCGTCACAGAACGCCCCACACCACTGTGCCCGGCCATCCCCATCCCCGGGCATGTCTCCCATCCGAAGTATTCAGGGCCCGGGGGTGCAGCTCGGGGCCGGGCACTTGCCCGCACCCAGGCCTGGGTTCACCCAAGCACCTAAGTCAACGAACATAACAGGAGGTTTAAAACAAAGATACAAAACACGTGGGTCAAATGCGGGGCTCCTGGGAAGGCACCCCGAGATTCTGCATCTACTGGGGTGTAGGCGTGTTTTGGATTCCGTAGGTAGCTCCAACAGTGGGAGGGGGCCGGGGTTCAGGCCCAGCCCCTCATCACAGCACCCCGCCTCACTTCACAGAACCGCTCTTTCCCGCAGCACTCAGACAAAGGCAAAAGCCTTTGCATGTCAGGCTGGAGCTTCTCCTTTTCTGCGGAACAGAGGGTACCCCGCCTCCCCTTCGCTGGGGTCCCGGGACCCGAGTCCCTGCTGCAGGGTTTCCTGGGGCCCGGGGAGCGGGCGGCGGGCTGGCTGCCCGACACACGCACCTTCTTGTGGGATTTGAGCTGCTCCTCGCCGTAGCGGAGCACCTCCTTGATGAGGTCCTGCAGCTTCCGCGTGAGCTCCAGGTGGCACAGAGCCAGCTTGTCGGAGGAGACTCGGAAGACCTCCCAGAGTGGGGCAAAGGTCCTGTGGACGGTCACTCTTCCAACTCCACTCCCGCCCCTCAGCCTCCGCCTCAAACACACACTCTGCGCTAGCCCTGCCCAGCTTTCTAACCCTCAGGAGCCCTAGGGTGGGCTCCTTCTTCCTAAGGTGTGGGTTCGAGGAAGCTGGGCCGCCTCTGGCCACTTAGTGTCCTCTCCAGCACGGCTCAGCTCAGGAAAGGGCTCCAATCCTGTCTGAGCCCGTGGCGGGAAGGCCACAGGGGTGGCTGGTGGTGGCTGGCACACGGAGGGGCGAGGACATGTCCCTCCGGGAGGACTCCCAAGGCCCCGGGGCCCGGCCGCCCGGGTGGCCGGCCGCACTCACCCCATGGGGGTCCCATTGCTGGCCAGCTTGGAGAGTTTCGCCATGGCCTTGGAGTAGGCCTCCTCCACGGTGGCCCTGGTGGGAGGATAGGGCACTTTCCAGACACCCTGTGAGAGGCGCCATCAGGGCCTCAGTTTCCCCGTTTCAATGCCATTTCCCCTTCACACGCTTTACCACAAACAGGTACACGCAGCGGCAGCTGCACGTTACAAAAGCCGATCCATGTATGTTCTTGAGGCCGGGCCTGGGCGCGCAGCCCGGGCTGACCGACGCGCCACCCCGCTGCTCGGCCCTCGCGGGCTGTGGGTCAGGGGCGGCCCGCGCGCCTGGCTCCCCAGATTAGGCGTTTTGGCTGGGGGCAGGAGCCCCCCGTGACTGGGGCCCCCAAACCAGGCGACTTTAAGGGAGGATAAGGGGTGTCCGCAGGATCAAGAACCCCTTGGACTGCTGAAGGTCCAGGAATCGGGGCCAGAGTGGGCGTGGCCACGAAGCGCATGCGTGGCCTTGTATGGCTAGGCTGTGGGCGTGGTCTCGAGGGGGAGGAGCCGCGTGGAGGGCGGGGCTCGGGGCCTCACCTCTCCCGGATGAAGTCGGCCAGCTCTTTGGTGGAGATGGGACCCTGCTTCACACTGTGATACAGGACTTCAAAGCCATGGTTTTTCTCACCCTGCAGTAAAACCGGGTTCAGCCTAAGAACGGGGAGGGACAGTCTCCAGGTTGCCTAACAACAGCCAGGGCAGAGCCAACCCGCACAAGTCTGTTCCTTGGCTGTTGGGAGTGACTCAGGCCTGAGCCAATCAACAGGCCACATTGCCTGTGTGGTCCAGACGGGTTGGCTGACGGGTTTTAACTGCGTCCAATCAGAGAGAAGCTTGGATTTTTTTTTTTTGTCCCACCTTGAGGGAGAAAAGTCTCATTTGCCCTGTGTCTCCTTTCTTTGTGTCTGTGTGTCTGTCTCCATTTGCTTGTCTGATTATCTGGCTTCACGGAGAGGAGGGACTGTGTGGAGATAGTAGATGCCAAGTGACAGCTGTGAGGCAGACTGCTTGTCTAGAATGTTCCAGGCGTTGGGTGCCTTTCCAGCATGGTGTGGTGTGTGTGTGTGTGTGTGTGTGTGTGTGTGTGTGTGTGTGTGTGTGTGTGTGTGTGTGTGTGTGTGTGTGTGTGCATATGCTTGTGAGAGTGAGCTACAAAGCTTGGAAAGATGTTGAATCAAAAATCTGAATGATATGTACATTTAGTCAGATTGCTGGATCAAACGTGTCTGAGAACCACATGCCCCACAATCATTGACTACTGTCAGCCACTGGAGTTGTGTGCTTCTGCTCTTTCCAATGTGAAAACATCCTCTCAAGACCCACCAAAACCCAGCACAGCATGGGGTTCAGAATCCTAAAGCTTTTAAGTTTGTTAATAAATGAGCAAACATTTCTACCAGTGCTAGTGGGACCTTACGTCCTCCAAGCTCTGTTCAAAAGCCGCCCCCAGCTGGGCGCCGGTGGCTCACGCCTGTAATTCTAGCTACTCAGGAGGCTGAGATCTGAGGATTGTGGTTCAAAGCCAGCCTGGGCAAAGAAAGTCCACGAGACTGACTTTTAATTAACAACCCAAAAACCAGAAGTGGTGCTGTGGCTTCAGCCTTGAGCTGAAGAGTTCAGGGACAGCGCCCAGACCCAGAGTTCAAAAAGACCCAAGACTGACAAACAACAACAACAACAATACCCCAACAATGTCCCTTAGAGCCACAGAGCTGCCTTGGGCTGGTGCCACTCCCTCTCCAGTTCCCTTGTGTCAGGCAGGACCTGACAGCCGTTGGTGCCCGGACGCCAGGGTGATGTCTGCGGCACAGCGTGGACACAGCGGCCTCTGGGCCAGCGGTACGGGGATCCTCGGGTGAGCTGCACCAGGCACGGCCGCCCAGGCCAGCAACTGGCTTGACTCAGAGTCAACTCCTGGCCCATTTCCCAGTCCTGATATGTGTGTATGCCTTCCTTGGGGCTGACTGGTGGCCCAGGGCCATGGGAGGGGCCTCTGGACTCCAGACTGGCCCCAGGCCACCCACTGCCTGGTCCACCTGCTTCCCTGTCCACTTCCCCATGTCTCCCCAGTCCCCCCTGCCCTGGCTGCAGGGCTGCCAGGCAGGCTGGGTCTGACAGGCACCAGGAACAAGCAGCCAGCTAAAAGAACTGGCTGGATGTCCCTGGCATGACCAGGGCAGTGGGGACCAGGCTCAGGGAGACAAGGCTACCTGTCCAGAGGCTCCCTGCCATCAGCAGCCCAGCCGGGGCTCAGCGCCCGGGCTGGGTGTCTCTGCTGGGAGTCAGAGGTGGTTTCTATTTTCTCCTTCCTCATCTCAGTTTTCTACAGTCAGCTTTTGTACCTTGTACAATTAAAAATAACTGACAGTGTGTGTAGGCACAGGGGTGATGCTGATCCACCAGCAGCCCACACCTTACATAGCAGGGCTAGCAGCCCCTCGGAGAAACTCAGCCCCTCGGTGGGGGTCACAGACACTGGGAGGTTGGGCTGGAGAGCCTGACCCTCAGGATGGGGACAGAGGTCTGACACCCAAGTAGCAAGGGGATGTGGTCCCTTTAAGAAAACAAATGCCAGTGAGAGGAGTTCTCTCCAGCTGGGGAGGGAAGCAGGTTTGTTGCTAGGGGCAACGGGTCACCTAGCAACGAGCTCCCTCTTTCCAGTGCTCGCTCAGGCCTACAGCTGAGGAAGGGGCTTTCAGCCCTCCTTCCCTAACCCTATGTGGTACCCATCTCACCAGCCTGGTCCTGGGGCAGGTGTCCTCGCCCTCCCCTGCAACTCCCTCCCCACATCCACTGCTGCACAGCTGCCAGGGAGGCCAGCCACACCATCACGCCCACCTGCTCCTCAGGTGAGGTCAGGCTGGCCCTCCACCCCCTGGCCAGAAGCTGGGGGGGCAGTGACCAGGGAGGACCGGACGAAGGACAGGGAATGAATGAGTCAGAGCGCCATTGGGGGGATGGATGAGTAGACAGATGGATGACGGTTGGGTGGATGGGTGGATGCATGGATGGGTGAATTGATGGGTGGATGGATAGATGGATGGATAAATGGGTGGGTAGATGAGTGGATGGGTGGATGGGTGGGTGGGTGGGTAGATAGATGGGTGGATAGTGGGTGGATGGGTGGATGGATGGGTGGATGGGTGGGTAGGTAGTAGGTAGGTGAATGGATGGGTGGCTAGGTGGGTGGATGGATGAGTGGGTGGATGAGTGGATGGATGGATGGAAAGGTGGGTAGATGGGTGGGTGGATGGATGGATGGGTGGTTGGGTAGGTGGGTAGATGGAGGGGTGGATGAGTTAATGGGTGGGTAGGTGGATGGGTGGATTGATGGATGAATGGTTGGATGGGTGGATGGGTAGGTGGATGGATGGGTGGTGGGTGGGTGGATGGACAGGTGGGTAGATGGATGGATGAGTGGATGGATGGGAGAGTGGGCAGATGGATGGGGGGTAGATGGGTGGTTGGGTGGGTGGGTAGATGGATAAATGGGTAGATGAGTGGATGGATGGGTGGGTGGATGGATGGGTGAATGGGTAGGTAGGCAGATGGATAGGTGGGTGGATGGGTGAATGGGTAGGTGGGCAGATGGACAGGTGGGTGGCTGGTTGAACAGGTGAGTAGAGGTGGGTGGAACACATGTGTCTTGCTCAGCCCCTCTGGGTCGCAGCAGGGGATCCCTAGCTTGGGTGTTGCCGAGTGACAGGGGCTGTATGTGTCAAACCAAGGAAAGGCCCAGCTGTCCAGGTGGGGGTGGAAAGCCACAGCTGGTGTGACCCTGTTCCCCAAGGCTCAGCTGGGCCCAGGTTTGACTTCTAACTCTATTTCCTTTGTGGAATCTGCAGATCATGGAGTCTCACTCAGCTTCTGTCTGGCACTCTTGCCAGCATTGCCAGGCCTCTGAGTTCTGTCCACCCTCCTCCATAAAAGTCAGAAGACCCTGCCAAAATAAATGTAGAAAGTCTTACCCAAAAATGCTCCCCAAAATACGACATCCTGGTGACGTCTGACATCTGTGGTGATGTGGGGGGTCCCTGCAGGTCCTGCCCGGTGTCGGTCTGGAAAGAGTAGGTTGAATCATGAGTTATACCAGTCCAGCTGGGCAGAGATGGGGTGGGAGGAACTGAGAGGCTCCTGCCTGGGGGCCCGCCAGCGTCTGAGAGAGGCCAGTCATGTCCTGAGTCCTCATCCAGGGGACAGGATTGGATACTGACCGCTCCAGGGGTCGGCTAGGCTGATGGCTTGGCACAGGGGTTCTTAGGCATACATAGGAGTTACTGGGCAGGGCCGCACAAGCGCGGGGTCAGTTCACAGGTGAGTCTCCTGCTCAGAGGGGACGCTGCTACTTGGCTGACCACACCGCAGCGTACTGGTGTAGACCACGCCGAGCCGGCTGAGCCGGCACCCTAGATGGCTCCTGTGGGCAGACAATCTGGTAAGAGAAGGCAGCCAGGCAGGGCCAGTGCGGGGAGAGGGTCCCATGCCCTAGGGCACCCCTGTCTCCTGACCGTCCCCCCCCCAGGCCTGCCACAGGTATCTTCCTGGGCTGGGGCCCCAACCTCACCCTAAGCCACGCTCAGCTGGTGCGCCTCAGTGTTCAGCTCAGCACTTCACCTTCCCCATCTGCAAGACAGGGTGGAAGCCCCGGAGCTGGAGTCGCCAGGGCCCCTGGGCGGTCCTGGGGAGGGGGGAGGGCAGAGGGCAACCCCGGGCCAGGCCACCGTGGGGGAGGGGGCTGCCTGTCACCCGAGCCTGCCGGCTCATGCATCATTTATGGCCTCAAGCAGATCAACAGCAGCTGGGAGCCTGAGAGGCCATGGCGGTGGCGGCCGTGGCGGTGGCGGCAGCAGCCACAGGGGCAGGAGCTGGGCTGCAGACGCAGGAGGAAGATACCCCTTGGGCCCCACGAAGAAAGGACTGAGCGGGGGCTTGGGCCAGGCTGCGGTTCCAAGCCTCAGTTTACCTACTTTTGGGAGAGCTGGACAGATGTCCACCCTTTGTCTGGTAATGGGTAGTTGGAGATGGGCAGATTGGAGGTTCAAAAGCTGGGGAAGCCCTGACTGAAGGAGGGGATGTGGCAGCTGGGGTTTTCAAGCACGAATTGGAGTTCACCAGGAAAACGTAACTAACCATTCCCCAGTGCCAGGCAATGCTGGGGCCTCCACAAAGCCCCCCAAGGAAGCCGTGGGGCGCCAGTGTGAGGCCTGAACAGCAGAGCTCAAGTTCCCTTAGCTGACAGCCTGGGCTGGGCCCCGGCTCGGTGGACTCTGCACATCCCTGGGGGTACTCTATGGACAGAGCTCGGCTTTAAACCAGGCAAAATGGAGGAACCGAGCCCCTGGTCCCCACCAGGCAGCTGCAGTGCTCAGAGGCGGGGGAGGGGGCAGCATAGGAAAAACTCCCACCAGAATGTGGCTTCCACCAGGGAGCCATGATCCCCGCAGCCCCGGCGCCCCTTGCGTGTCCCCACTAGGGTCCTTCCCTGAGCACCAGGTGCAACCACCCCACCTTGCATGGCCACCTCATGGTGGAGACGAGGCCCATCAGCCCCCAGCCTCTGGGGATGAGGACCCCGCTGCTGTGACCTCCTATTTGGAGTCACCAGCACATGTGGGCCCTGAGTCCCCAGGTCCCCTGGGTCCCTAACGCGGCCATCTCCGAGAGCCAGCCCCGAGGCCGAGGGCAGGGCCACTCCCCACCCAGGAAGTCGCATCTGCTCTGTGTCCTAACCCACACTGCCCAGCTCAGGGTGGCTTTCTGGTCTGAGGGCCTGGAGGGGAAGGAGGGCGTCCTGGACGGGGCTGCAACTCACCGGCCGGCCGGCACACACCATGTGGGCTGGGGCTCTGGGGAGAGCAGGCTCAGAGACAGCCACTGGGCCTGGCAACTTCCGTCTCCAGGAGCACAGCGGCATATGTGGGGGACAGGAAGCTCACCCCGCCCGCTGCCACCAACCGCCACCTCCCCTCCCTCCCCACCCTCCCAGCCAGCTCCTGCAACGCCAAGGCTGACAGGAAAGCCAAGGGGAAACTGAGGTCCAGCCCGGGGCCCTGCTGGGGCTGGCATAGCAGACAGGTAATCATCAGGATTACAGTGGTAAAATAAATGACAGCCCTGCATCCACGCACATCCCCTGCCCCCACCCTCCCCGCCACCCCACCCCAGCTGGCCAGAAATGCCCGCCCTATGGGGGAAACTGAGGCTGAGAGGAGCCGGCTTTGTACCATCGTGTGTCCTCCCTCCATGAGAACCTCAAAATGCTAATTTTCCCAGGACACTGGTACCTGGATGCCCTTGAACATTAGTGTGGGCCTTTCCCTTCCACCCCACAGTGAGTGATCTGCCACCACCCAGAGACCAGCCCAGAAACAGTCAGCCTAGGGCAGGAGGTCATGCACCAGTTCCAGAAAACCTGGGGCCCGGGAGCCACAGAGCCAGGCAGCACTGAGTCAGCAGGGGCCCCAGGCCCCACCTGGAATGATGGGGTGTCCAGAGCCCTCAGGTCTTGCTGGGTGACCTTGAGCCACCTTTGACCTCTCTGGGCCTCCAGGCTCCCACAAAACAGAGCAGGCCCCTCACCCTAGTTGGCGTGAGGAAGCTGAGGCCCATGGCAGGGTCACGGGGTGACTGGGCCCTCAGGAGCTCCTCAGCTCACTCTGCGGTGAGCACCCATGGCGGGCCAGTTGTTTCCCGCCTTGCCAGGGGGTGGAGACGTGGCATTGGCTCCGTCCTCCCCCTCCCTGGTCAGCCATGACCCAGTGACGGGGCACCAATATTATAATTAATACTGTAATGAGCACGTCTGTGCAGCCCACAGCAGGGAGGGGGCGGCCAGGAGGGCAAAACCACCACCACCCAGGGGTGTCGCCCCCCCTGCCAGGGCCCCCACCCCGCGCAGGCTGGCCCGCGTGGGTGATGGAATGTGGGTCAGGGTGTGCCCTGCAGCCTCGCCGGTGAGACCGGCCACCGATGCCACCGGCCAGGTTTCACCCCGGCAGGCCGGGTCCTCCCAGCAGGGCGGGTGAGGCCGTGAGCCCACAGCACAGCTGGGTAAACTGAGGCTCCGGACAGGTGGGGCTCACGCAGGAGCCGCCAAGCCCACCGTCCTCTTGGCCCCAGGCAGACATGCCCATCAGAAGCAAGAGTCAGATCACCATCCAGCAAGAAGTGTGTGTGTGCGCGTGTGTGCGCGTGTGTGTGCGCGTGCGCGTGTGCTGAGGAGCTGCCGGACGCAGGGCTCGGTTCCCACCCAAGGAAACTGAGGCCATCGGGGCCCAAGGTCACCAGGGAGGCCGGAGGCGCCGGGCGGGCGGGGAGGGGCCCGGGGGGCGGGGGCCTCCCCGCCACGGCCTCCGCACCACGCCTGGCCTCCCAAGATCCCCATTTTGCCTCCGTTTATTTTCATCCCCAGAGCAGATGCCGCCCGCGCCCTGTTCCGCCGAGGGGGGTGCGCCCGGCCGCCCCGGCCCGGCCCCGGGCCCCGGAACCCTGCCCCGCCAGCCCTCCCCCCTCCCCCGCCCTCCCCCCGGCCCGGGCCCCGCCCCCTCCCCCTCCCCCGCCCTCCCCTCGGCTCGGCCCCCGCCCCCTCCCCTCCACCGCCCCCCATGCCCCGCCCTCCCCCTCCCCCGCCCTCCCCCCTCCCCCGCCCTCCCCTCGGCTCGGCCCCCGCCCCCTCCCCTCCACCGCCCCCCATGCCCCGCCCTCCCCCTCCCCCGCCCTCCCCCCTCCCCCGCCCCCTCCCCTCCACCGCCCCCATGCCCCGCCCTCCCCCTCCCCCGCCCTCCCCCGCCCCCCCTCGGCTCGGGCCCCCGCCCCCTCCCCTCCACCGCCCCCCATGCCCCGCCCTCCCCCTCCCCCTCCCCCGCACTCCCCCCTCCCCCGCCCCCTCCCCTCCACCGCCCCCCATGCCCCGCCCTCCCCCGCCCCCTCCCTCGCACTCCCCCATCCCCCTCCCTCCTCCCTCCCCCTCCCCCGCCCGGGCCCCCGCCCGCCCCGCCCGGGCCCCCGCCCGCCCCTCCCCTCCACCGACCCCCCCCCCCGCCCGGGGACCGGGGCTCCGGGGCCGCACCGGGCCTGGTGCACCTGCTGCGGGGGTCGCGCGCGTCCCCGCGGCCCGACCCGCCGGCTCCCACTTAGGATGAAGGACTCGGGAGCGGCGCGGAGGCCGCGGGCCCGCGGGCCCCGGGCGGGCGGGGGGGGGGGGGGCCGGGTCCCGCCGCGGCCCTCGGCCCCCCGGGGAGGCCGCGCCCGGCCTCGCGCCCGCCGCCAGACCCCGAGCGCACCCGCGCGGGGCGGGAGCCGCAGGGGCGGCAGGCGCCGCGGACGGGGCCGCGGGAGCCCGAGACAACTCACCTCCAAGCCCGGCCGAGCCCCGCGCCGCCACCTGCGGCTCCGACGCCGACACCGAGCCCGGCCCGCGCCCCGCGCCCCGCGCCCCGCGCCCCGCGCCTCCCTCGGCCGCCGCGGCGCCCGCCCCGCCCCCGGGCGTGGCCTAGCAAGCCCCGCCCCGTGACGACGCTGCGAGGGCGTGCTCTGAGTCGGTGCCGCCCACCATTGGACCATCTAGACAGCCTCTTCACCAATCTCGTGCTCTGATTGGCTGAGCCGGAGAAGCTCCCCCCCACCTTTTTAAAATCCTGCTCTTTCACTCCACCATCGCCCCCCACCTGCAATTAATTTGCATAATTTAAAGAGACAGTCACCGCTCCTGTCACCTAAGACCTACAGGGAAGGGTCAACCAGCATTCATTGTGTGCCTACTGTGTCCCAGTCACTGAGGAAGACTCACTGGGTCTTCCCCCCATCCTCCAGCGACGGGCTATGGGGGGACGATATTGATCTCAGAGATAGGAAGAGCGAAGCTCAGAGGGGTAAGACCCTACTTCGAGGTCACACAGCAGGCTTGCTGTCCCATGGACACAGACATGGTGTCGGTGCTGCAGACGGCTCTGCTGGGCTGGGGCTGTATCACTGAGCTCCACCCGACTCTACATGGCAGTTTTGAGGGACCCCCCCTCCCAGGTGCTCATTAAATGACGTAGCCTACCGGTCCACCTGGACAGCTGCCTTCCTCCTGCCTCCGCAGGCCAGAGGGGCCTAGTTACCCATGACAACTGCACACTTTGGCGTTTTAGACCAGCTTCAGCTTTAAAATCACTGAGGATCCCTAGGAGAGAGGGCATACGGGGGTTTGAACTTGGAGCCTTGTGCTTGGTAAGCTCTACCACTAAGCTGGACCAGCCCTTTGTGCTGTGTTTTGCTTTTAACTAGAGTCCAACCGTTGGCTCAGGCCAAGAAAAATCCTACTTAACTGGGATAACAGACCTGATTCACCACACCTGGCTTGCTGTTTGGGCTAGGGTCTCTTTAGCTTTTTACCCAGGCCAACCTGAGACCTGTTCCTCCCAACTTCGTCTTTGCTAGTTGTGGAGAATTCCTCTGTGTGGCTCATTTGCAAGGTTACTGAGCCACCACTGAGATCTTACCACCAAGAGAAGCCTACGCTTTATTCACACCCCCACCCCCATGTTTCTCCTCTGTCCTAGGGCCTCGCAGGAGGCAGCCTCCACCTCGGGCTTCTTGCTGCAAGGACAGCACTGAGTCCTATCGCTTCCAGGGCCCGGGTCCTGGTCGAGAAGATGCTGGGATGCCTCAGTTACACCAAAGCTGCGGGGGGCCCAGGCCTCAGGAGGCTGCAGCAAGACCCAGAGCCAGTCTGTGCTCACACACAGGCACTGCCTAAGAACAGAAACACAGATCAGGTGGCTCACACCTGTAATCCCAGTTACTCAGGAGGCTAAGCACTGAGGATCTCAGTTTGAAGCTGGCCTGGGCAGGAAAGCCCTTGAGAATGTTGAATCACCAAAAACTTGGAAGCTGAGCTGTGGTTCAAGTTGTGGAAAGCCAGCACCAAAGCTCAGGGACAGCGCCCAGGCCCTGAGTTCAAGGCCCAGGGCCAACACATGCACACACACAGAAAATATGAAGACATTACACTATTTGCACACACATCAAAACATAACCTGGCACACATGAATAAGTTTAAAAACAGGCTGAAAATCCCCAGTCACTGGCTGGCATTGGTAGTGGGGACCACAGGCCATTTGCAGCCCTGCATGGAGGCATGGAGGCAGGGCTGGTGTGAGCCGAGTCCCAGGTGCTGCTCCTGACCTCAGATCTGCTCAAGGAGGGCTGCCCACCTGCCGTCACCAGAGTGGACGCAGGAATGCTGACTCCAGGGTGCCGTGTGTGTCTTATATCATCCTGGTCCCGCTCCTCCCCTCGGCCAGCCTTGTCTGGGAACTATGGAGAAAGCAGAGCACGCAGACCCAAACAGTTCTCCAACAGAGCCAGGGCAATCCCAGCTCATGGCCTTGATCTGGGCAGGTCAAACCCCACTCCTGGCTTTTTTTTTTTGGTTGTGGGGCTTGAACTCTGGGCCTGGGCACTGTCCCTCAGCTCTACCACTTGAGCCACAGCACCACTTCTGGTTTTCTGGTGGTTTACTGGAGATTAGAGTCTCATGGACTTTGCTGCCCAGGCTGGCTTTGAACTGCAATCCTCAGATCTCAGCCTCCTGAGTAGCTGGGATGCCAGGCATGAGCTACCGGTGCCCAGCCCACTCGTGGCTTCTTGAATGTAATTTTAACAGGGTCTGTGTAGTCCAGGGTGGCCTGGAAATCGGGAATCCCTCTGCCTCTGGCAGTGTCTGGAGCACAGCACATTAGAGAGTAGCGTCAGGCTGTTCCAATCACAGCTTTCCATTGTCTCTGCAGTGTGCAGTATTCTTTCTGTATTCTGTAGTGCTGTTCACTATAGAACTAGAGCATTTCTTTTTTCTTGCCAGTCCTGGGGTTTGAACTCAGGGCCTGGGCGCTGTCCCTCAGCTCTTCAGCTCAAGGCTAGCACTCTACCACTGGAGCCACAGCGCCACTTCTGGCTTTTTCTGTGTATGTGGTGCTGAGGAATCAAATCCAGGGTTTCATGCATACAAGGCAAGCACTCCACCACTGAGCCACCTTCCTAGCTCCTAGAGCGTTTTGTGCAGTTATAGCTCCCTCCACTGGGATGAGACATTTTCTATTGTTGAGTTACCTATTATTTTAGTTTATACCGTCTTTTTTTTTTTTTTCTTTTCGGTCCAGCCATGGGACCTGAACTCGGCCTGGGCCCAGTCCTTCAGCTCTTCAGCTCAAGGCTAGCATTCTACCACTTGAGCCACAGCACCACTCCTGGCTTTTTTCTTTTTGCTTATGTGGTGTTGAGGAATCGAACCCAGGGCCTCAGGCATGCAAGGCAAGCTCTCTACCACTGAGCCACCTTCCCAGCCCCAATACCGTCTTCTTCTTAGCCCAAGGTTTGCAGAACTAACGGTTATTTGATGGTGTCCTAGAGGTTTTGTGAATTCTGTTAGTGTTTTTCAGTGTCACTGTGAGGCTGCATCTCTGCTGTATCTGCAGCCTCCAATGCATTTTCAGTTGCTCCTTTTTCTTTTTTTGCTGGTCGTGAGGATTGAACTCTGGGCCTAGGTACTGTCCCTGAGCTCTTCAGCTAAAGACTAAGCACTCTACCACTTGAGCTACAGTGCCACTTCCAGTTTTTCTGGTGGTTTATTGGAGATGAGTTTCATGGACTTTCCTGCCCAGGCTGGCTTTGAACTGAGATCCTCAGATCTCAGCCTCCCGAGTAGCTAGGATTACAGGTGTGAGCCATGGGTATCTGGCTTTAGTTGCTCCTGTTCTATGATGTAGGCTTTCCAGAGGTTTGAATTTGGGCCACTGAACTCTTCATTTCTGCAATTTCAATTTGATCTTCTTTCAGTAGTCCTATCTTTATTCCTATTTCCCATACTGCACTGCCTTATTTCCTTTGCGTGTTTTGCATGTGTTTACCAGTTGAACTCAGGGCCTGTGCTGTCCCTGAGCTATCTTGCTGTAGCTCAGGCTGGCCTTGGAACTTCTATGCTTTTCTACCTCTTCTGGGTTTTTTTCCCCCCATGTTTGGGCAATCTTATGAAGCTTTATCTTGTAACTCACCAGTTTTCTGTCCAGCTTTCCCAAGTCCCTTGTTAAAACCTATCTCGTGTTTAAATCTCAGCCCTGAGCTTTCCTTTGGGTTGTTTTGAGAAAAGATCATGGTAAATATTCCAGGATGGCCTCAAATGTGAGCTTCTCCAGTCTCAGCTGGTCCCGGGCACTGCAGCGGCTGCAGGTTTGCCCACCATACCCAGCCTGCCCAATCCTGCCTCACTCTCACCTTAAGTGACTGGTAGCAACAAGGGTGCTGGGGACCGCTTGAAGGCTCTTGCAGTGGCCTGTGGCACAATGGGAAAGTGATATACCTGTGGGCATGGCTATGAGGAAAGTGTAGGCCCCTGGTGGTCCTGGGGCTTGAACTCAGGGTTTGGCTGCTATCCAAGATTTTTTTTTTTTGTCGGTCATGTGGCTTGAACTCTGGGCCTGGGCGCTGTCCCTGTAGCTCTTCAGCTCAAGGCAAGCACTCTACTGCTTGAGCCACGGCACCACTTCCCTGTCCAAGATTTTGACCACTTGAACCACAGCTCCACTTCCAGCTTTTAGTAGTTTCTTGGAGTCTCACAGTTTCCTGTCTATGCTGGCTTTGAACTCCAATCCTCAGAGCTCAATTGGTAGCAAGGATTACAGGCATGAGCCACTGGTGCCCAGCTTTTTCCTGCTTCCTTGGCCAAATGTCCTGTCTCACCCCAGGCCCAAAGCCACGAGGCCAGCTGAGCTCCCAACGCAGGCCAGGTTCACCCATGAAAACATTCACAGCCTAAGTATGTCCTCACCTTGACAGAAAGCTGATCCACCACTGAAGGATGCATGGTTCGTGCAGCTGCAGGCTAGAACCATACACTTGTGCAGATACAAAGTCAGCCCGGCCGTCACAGCACAGAGGTGGCAGAGCCTGGCACCATGGTGCAGACCCCAGGTGCCACACCTCACTGTCTAGTCGGCTCCCTTGGGGGCTCCGGTTTCCCACCACATCCCTGCCCTGTGCTGGGACAGCAGTTCTCTGAGCGCAGATGCGCTCAGAGGACAGGGCGGGGAGACTGTCCCAGCTGCAGTTGGACCTGACACTGGCGACATTTCTTACTAGGCCTTCACCCTGGGAATCCCCAAGGGGGAATCTGCCCATGAAAGGCACAGAGAATTTATCAGTTTTTTTTCTTTCACCAATCAAAGGCTGGATGGCAAACTTTCCCAGAGCACGGGCAGCCTGGGCTCCATTCTAGCACTTGGGGGTCAGGGAATGACAGACCCCAAAGAAAAACAAGGACTTAAAGACCAACAGTGTAAAGCATTTACATAAAATCTGTCCACAAACTAGGTTGGAAAAGCACTGAGCGCCTCTTGCTTAAAGAGGATTCGGGGCCAGGCACTGGTGGCTCACACTTGTGACTGAAGCTACTGAGGAAGTTGAGGTTCAAAGCCGGGCTGGGCAGAAAAGTCCTCTAGATTCTCATCTCCAACCACGCAGGCGCACAGGCCCTGACGGAGGACGCTCTGCCCGGGCCTCGGGGCTGGGCTCTGGGACCCTGGGCTCCCAGCCAGGCCGGGCCGCGTGCCAGCGGCCGCCACCCAGCCCGCACCTGCTCCACACCGCGCCGAGATCCCGGGCTCCCGAAGCACAGAGGACGCGGGACACAGGGCGGGCCTGTTTATTTTGCGGCTCTGGGGCGGCCGCTAGAACTCCACCTTGCAGGCGGGGAAGGCCTCGTCCTGCATGGACACCATGCTGTTGCTGCCCAGCACTGTGACGCCCAGCGCCTGGTGCCGGACGTGCGTCTCCTCGTACCACCGGTGCATGGTGGCGGAGTCGAAGGTGGGGATCAGGGTCACCTGTGGAGACAGCGGGCTGCGGTGGGCAGCGGCCCCGGCAGGGCCTGCAGGGCCGGCAGGGCGGGGGCTTCCCCTCCTCCGCCCCGCCCCCTCCTCCGCCCCCGCCCCGTGGCCCCGCCCCCTGCCCCTCCTCCGCCCTGCCCCTGCCCCCTCCTCCGCCCTGCCCCCTGCCCCTCCTCCGCCCCCTGCCCCTCCTCCGCCCTGCCCCCTGCCCCTCCTCCGCCCCCTGCCCCTCCTCCGCCCCCTGCCCCCTGCCCCCGCCCCGCCCACTGCTCCCTCCTCCGCCCCTGCCCTCGCCCCCTCCCCCCGGCCCCGCCCCCGCCCCCTCCTCCGCCCCACCCCCTGCCCCCGCGGCCCCGCCCCCGGCGCACCTGCAGGTCGCGGTCCCAGCGCTGCTTGCCCGCCAGCAGCGCGTCCAGCACGGCGCGCAGCCCCTCCTCGCGCCGCCGGTCCTGGCCGCTGATGACGTAGCAGAGCGCGCGCACGCGCAGGAAGAACTCCGCGTCTGCCTGGCACGCGCCCGCACCGCCCGGCAGGTAGGCCAGGTCCAGGTACACCGGGGTGGGCGCGGGCCGCGGGGCACCTGCGGCGAGAGGCGTGGGTCAGACCCAGCGGGCCTGGGCCTGGCTGGGCCGTGGGGGGATCCCAATCCCCCCCCCCCCCCCCCCCCCCGCTCCCCAGGCTCGCGGCCACCCGTGGGGCGTGGCCTCAGGGGGCGTGGCCACGGAGGGCGTGGTGTCCCCCCCCCCCCAGCCGTCCGCGGTGCTGTGCGGGCTGTGATCCCGCAGGAACCGGAGGCTGGGCGGAACCAAGCGAGGACCCCAGCACTACCTCAGCCCCCGCCCCGCCCATCGAGACCGATGACCCTGCCCACCTGCCGGCCCCACACTGTGCGCGCCCGCACCGTGCGCGAGCTCAGCTCGACCCCCGCCGGCCACCCCGGCGCGGGGCTGCACAGAGCACCGGCCCCGCTCCCCTCAGGAGCCCTGGCCACGCGTGGGACCCCAGCCCCGAGGCCAAGGCCAGCCCAGGCAGGAAGTCCGCCAGGCCCGGACTGACCCACAGCCGGAGGCGGGCCGTGTCGCCTCGAGCCCACAGCCCACGAGTGAACCAACGCTGAGGCTGGAGGCCTGGCTCCAGCGCGAGAACCCGCGGCCGCAGAAGCAGAGGGCGCAGGGCCAGGACCTGCAGCCAAAGAACGCTCTAGAGCAGGGACGTCTAAGACCACATGGAGACACACGAAGTCTGCACAGACCTGCGTGTACTGGAGAGATGGATGAACGTGTAGAGGTGGGCCAGGAGGGGGGGGTGAGGACAGGGGGGATGAGGGTAGGGGGTGGGAGCAGAGGGACGAGGACAGAGGGGTGAGGGCAGGGGGATGGGGGTCAGGGCAGAGGAGGGACGAGGACAGAGGGGTGAGGGCAGGGGGTAGGGGTGAGGGCAGGGGGTGGGGGTAAGGAGTGGGGGTCAGGGCAGAGGAGGGATGGGGAATGAGGGCAGGGGGATGGGGGTGAGGGCAGAGGAGGGACGAGGACAGAGGGGTGAGGGCAGGGGGTGGGGGTGAGGGTCAGGGCAGAGGAGGAACGAGGGCAGAGGGGTGAAGGCAGGGGGTGGGGGTGAGGGCAGGGGGTGGGGGTGAGGAGTGGGGGTCAGGGCAGAGGAGGGATGGGGAATGAGGGCAGGGGGATGGGGGTGAGGGCAGAGGAGGGACGAGGACAGAGGGGTGAGGGCAGGGGGATGGGGGTAAGGGCAGGGGGTGGGGGTGAGGAGTGGGGGTCAGGGCAGAGGAGGAACAAGGGCAGAGGGGTGAGGGCAGGGGGTGGGAGTGAGGAGAGGGGGTCAGGGCAGAGGAGGGATGGGGTGAGGAGAGGGGGAATGAGGGCAGGGGGATGGGGGTCAGGCAGAGGAGGGACGAGGACAGGGGTGTGGGGGTGGAGGAGTGGGGGTCAGGGCAGATAAGGGATGGGGGGTGAGGAGAGGGGGGATGAGGGCAGGGGGATGGGGGTGATGGGTGGGGGTCAGGGCAGAGGAGGGATGAAGGTGGAGGGGGGTTCAGCGCAGACTCCTCCAGCAGAGAAAAGCCCTGGAGGTGAGGTTCTTGAGGCCGGGGCCGGGGCCAGGTGGGGCGGGACTGGATGGGACAGGTCGGGCTGCCTGGGCCCCTGGCGGAGGGCGTCCGGCCTGCAGGGCACACCGCCCCACACCCAGCAGAGTGCCGGCTGGCGGTGCTGGCGGCCAGGCCGACCCAGCAGGGGCAGGCTCTCTCAGAGCACCACGCCGAGCTCGGGGCCTGGACTCTCACCAAGCCTCCAACTCAAGGCTGGTGCTGTGCACCTGAGACATGCTTCTGGTGGGCGTTTTTGCTGCTTAGAGAGGGAGCCCCAGGGCCTTTCTGCCCGAGCTAATCCTCTACTTCCTGCCTCGTAGGTATGGGCGCGCAAAGCCCAGCCACAGACTCGTGAACGTGCAGCCAGCTCTCCAGCCCTGTCCGGGCCTGGTGGTTGGCACCTGCATGCCAGCACCGGGCACACCTGGGCGAGAGGGGCTCAGGGCGGGCGCAAGCCGTGCCAGCAGGCGTCACCCCAACTACACCACATCCCGCGCTTCCCCCTGAAGAACACCCAGAGCCCGGGGCTGTGGACATGGCTCCCTGCGGGAGCTGGCCCGCCCGTACTCACCGGCCGGGCCCCTGGCGGCTGTCTTCGGGGCGGAGGGCTTCCTGCTCAGGGGTGCGCGCGCCGCTCTGTCGCCGGGCTCGCTGCGAGCGCTGGGCGGCCGGCTGGCGCGCTCGGCCCCGGTGGGCGCCTTGGCTCTGGGGCCGGTGGCGGGGGTGGCCCTGGGCGCGGCGGGGGCGGTGGAGGGCCGCGCCGGGCCCCGGCGGGCACGGGGCTGCGCGGGTGCCGCGGGGTCGGCCATGCAGGTGCCCGCGGGGCCGGCCAGCGGCAGCGGCACGCGGGGTGGCTCGGGCGGCGGGTCGCGGCCCAGGCCCGCGCAGCCGCGGGCGTCGTCGTCCGAGTCAGGCCCGGGCGCAGCGGGTGGCGGGTCGGAGTCCGACAGCGTGGGCAGCGACTCGCTGACCGAGGTGGGCGGCGTCTCCCCGGGGCCCGCGCGCTCCTGGGAGCGGCTGCTGCCGTCCGAGCTGCCGGGGGAGGCGGGCGCGGCGGCCGGTGCGGCCCTGCGGTGCTCGAACTCGCAGGGCGACACCAGGCACAGGTCCACATCGTGCGGAGACGCGGAGCGGCGCGCGCGGGGCCGCAGCGCGAGGCCCGGGCCCGCGTCGCCCGCCGGCAGCGCCTGCTCGAAGGAGGCGGACAGGGACTCGTCCACCTCGGTGGAGTGCGGGGAGCCCACCTCGGCGGGCAGTGAGGGCGTGGTGCCCGCGGGCGAGGCGTCCCCGCCGCGCAGGGGGCTCAGGGACAGGCGGCCGCCGGACGGCGAGGGCGGCGAGCGCGGGCGCTCGGGGCCGGGGACCGGCGCCCGCTCCTCTGCGCAGCCCTCGGGGCCAGAGCGCGGCGGCGGGGTCGGGGAGGCACTGCGGGCGCCGGGCGGCCCCGGCTCCTGGTGTGCCGGGCCGGGGGGGCTGAGGGGCCCGTTCTGCACGGGCCGGGGCGGGGGAGCGCCCGACGCCCGGAGGGGCCTGGGGGCCGCGGCCGCCCTCTTGGGGCCGGGCGCGCCAGCGGGGGCGCGGGGCTGGCTGCGGGGCGCGCTCGGCCTGGGGTCCTTCTTCGCCTCCCGGAGCGGCCTGGCGTCCTTCTCAGTCCGGCGCGGAGCCTCGGCCCGGGCGGGCTCCTTCCGCGGGGGCGCAGGGCGCTCGGGGCCCGGCCTGGCGGGTGCGGGGCCCGCAGGGCGCGGCTTGTCCCGTGAGCCCAGGCTCTCCCTGCTGTCGGCCCGCGCCGGGGCCTCCAGGTCCCGCGGCGTGACCACCGGCTCCCGCAGGAAGGCCAGGTGCTGCAGGCCCAGCAGGCCGTCCAGGAGGCGCGCGGGCGGCGTGCGGCCCGGGAACAGCACCCGAACCACCTTCTCGGTGGGGCCGGCGGGGAGCCACACGAGCAGGGCACACACGGAGCCCGCGCCGTCCGTGTCGCCGTCCGCGTCGCCCGCCTCGGGCGGGTGCAGCACGTACAGGTCCAGGCGGCCCACGCCCATCTTGCGGAAGAGCACGGTGGGCTTGGCGGGCTGCGGCCCGCGGCGCAGCGGCAGCGGCGCGATGCCCAGCTGGGCCAGCAGCCCGAGCGCCAACGCCGCCTCGTCCTGGCCGCGCTTCAGCCGCGACGCCGCCTCCCGCGCGTTGAGG
This sequence comes from Dipodomys merriami, assembly GCF_024711535.1. Taxonomy (NCBI): domain Eukaryota; kingdom Metazoa; phylum Chordata; class Mammalia; order Rodentia; family Heteromyidae; genus Dipodomys; species Dipodomys merriami. The sequence continues at coordinate 2,552,350 of NW_027206291.1, forward strand.
AAGACGACGCCCAGCGCGGGCGACACCAGGCGGCGCAGCCGGTCCCGCCAGGCGGCCCCCGGCTCCCCCGGCTCCCCGGGCTCGGCGCCCGCCGCCTCCCCGCGCTCTGCCACCTTGCGCCGCAGCAGGCTGTTGAGCCCCGGGAGGCTGTCGGCGCCCGCGTGCGTCACCAGCACGGCGTCCACTCGGTCCAGGTGCCTCACCAGCTTCCAGAAGCTGGACTTGGGGTTCGAGCCGCCGTTGACCAGCACGGTGAAGCCGTTGACAGCGAAGAAGGCGGCGTCCCCGAGCCCCCCGGGGAAGACGTAGCAGCAGGGCGCCGTGAGCCGCAGGAAGCCCCCGAAGGACGGGGGCTCCAGCAGGTCGAAGGGGGACGGCGGCTCCAGGGACTCGGCCAGGTACTCCAGGAACTCGCGCAGGCCCTCGGACGCCGGCAGCCGCGCCGGCGGGTTCAGCCGGAGCCGCAGGCCCGGCAGCTCCGGCGCCAGCTGTGCCCAGTCCCCGAAGGTGGGGCAGGTAATGGTGAGGGAGGTCGTGGGGGAGGCTGCCAGGGCGTCCAGGACCTGCAGATCGGCGAGTGGGCAGCACCCTGACCAGAGCTGGCCGTGAAGTCCTTCCCCGCTCCTTGGACAAGCCACTGCCGAGGTTCCCACCTCCTCCTCTGTCCCCCAGTGCCCCAGGGCCCTGGGCTTGGGGCTCACCTCCCTCCACCCCTGTGAGCTGCCACAGGGGACAAGGCCGGTGCCTCCACCGCTGCCCACACCCAGGCCCAGCGACGTTGGAAGGACCTGCCTCCCACTGAGGTAGGTCATGAGGTACCAGGACTCACTGGAGGAGGACAGCAAGACACCAGCTTACCTCTCTGTCCCCCAGGACCTGGAGAAAGTGATGGGGGGAAAAGCCCCCCGTCTGGAGCAGCAGGTCCCCGGTGTCCTCCAGGCAGGGTCCGGCCAGCACCAGCAGCTTGTGAGGAGCCGGGTCCAGCAGGAGGTTCCGGAGCTGGGGACAGCAGAGTCCTCTGCCACAAGGCACCAGCCCACCATCCCTTGACGCCCCCTGCACCTCGCCAGCAGGGCAGCCCTGGGCTCCCTGCAGGGCCCCGCGCCTTGGCAGTCTTTCTCCTCCTACCTGTCCTGCTCCAACACCTCCTTCTCCGGGAAGCCCTCTTGATGCTCTCGGACCTCCCAAGTCCTCTTTTTTCTGGAGCCCAGCCCTCCCAGCACAGGTCTCACCCGAGAGCTCCACCCCACCGGAAAGAAACTTCACTGTTTAGGTTCTCCTCGGTCCCATAGGCACTTTCCATCCTCCTGCCTCCATCCCTCCAGTGCTGGGTTAAAGGGGTCACTCTACAGGGGTCATCACACTACAATGCCTCACTCAAAAGGAAGCATCTCTGACCTATGGAATCCATGTGTAAAGAGGGGTTCTACAGGCCAGAAGCCAGTGGCTAATGCCTAGCTACTCAGGGGGTTGAGATAGGAAGATCACAATTCAAAGCCAGACCAGGCCAGAAAGTCCATGAGACTCTTACCTCCCATGAACCACCAGAAAACCAGAAATGGTTGCTGTGGCTCAAAACGGTAGAGCACATGAGCAAAAAACCTCAGGGACAGTGTCAGGCCCTGAATTCAAGCCTGACTGACAAATAAGGGTCTCTATTAGGGTGTCCCTGGGGCTCTGTCCTGTACACCCGTCAGATGCGAAATTCAGAGAAAGGAGACCTGCTATAGTGGCCCACGTAAGTCAGATTCTGAGGAAGGGAACTCAAGATAGCATCGCAGGGTCTGGGCCAGCCTCCCACTAAGCAGGACACCAACCCCCTCCCTCCCAGACCACCCCACTGAGATGGTGTGGGCCATGGGGCCAGGTCCTGAGCTTCTGGGGGGCTTCCTACCTCATCGCACAGGGACCGGTCCGACGGGTTTAGGAGGACCAGCGTCTCCAAAGTCTCTCCGCGGTGGTGCAGGCTCCGCTGGCCTGTGGGTGACCGGGCCAAGCCACCGCTCAGGGTCACGCTGTCTTCTGTGTGACCCTTGGGTACCACACCCCCAGGAAACCCACCCAGGGGTCACTGGGCACCAGGTGTAGCGGGTGGGGGTGAGAACTGGAAACCCGAACGACCTGTAGGCCTCACTCAGAAGCGCCAGTAAGCAGAGGCTGGGCCTGATCTGCAGCAGGAGCCCTGAGGGGGCCACTGTCACCTCCATCCTACAGACAAGGAACCCGAGTCCGAGAAGGGCCGGCGGCACCCAAGGGTGGACAGCCCGGAGGGCGTGTGCTTGCCGTGTGGGGCCGCCCGCCTGGGAAGGGCCTGTAGGGAGGCCTGGACTGGGGGAAGGGGCCACGGGTGTGGCCTGACCCGGGAGGGGCTGACATGAGGGCGTGGCCAGTGTGTGGTGGGGCGGCATTCAAGGGGAGGGGCCACTACAGGGGCGTGGTGTTGCCAGTGAGGCTGCATTCAAGGGGAGGGGCCAGCACAAGGGCGTGGCCTGCGATGTGGGGGTGTGTTCATGGGGGGCGGGGCTACGTGCGAGTGGCACAGTACAACCATGGGGGCGGAGCGCAGGCCGGGGGCGGGGCTACGTGCGAGTGGCACAGTACAACCATGGGGGCGGAGCGCAGGCGGGGGGGGGCGGGGCGGGGCGCAGGCCGGGGGCGGGGCTACATGTGAGTGGCACAGTACAACCATGGGGGCGGGGCACAGGCTGGGGGGCGGGGCTACATGTGAGTGGCACAGTACAACCATGGGGGCGGGGCGCAAGCTGGGGGGCGGGGCTACATGTGAGTGGCACAGTACAACCATGGGGGCGGAGCGCAGGCCGGGGGCGGGGCGGGGCGCAGGCCCGGGGGCGGGGCGGGTCGCAGGCTGGGGGCGGGGCGGGGCGGGGCGGGGCGGGAGAGGCCCGCTAGCAGGCTCAGCGGCACCGGCCCCGCTGCCCAGTTCCCCACTGCAGGACGGTCACTGCATGGCTGTCAGTGGGGAAACCAAGGGCGGGGTGGGCAGCCGCAGGTCACTCGGACCGGATTTCCAGGTCTTCCCTTCCCTCAGGAAGCCACAGCCCTGCTTCGACCAGAGACCCGACACTTCCTTCCCCGGGGCGGCAGTGACTCAGCCCGCTGTACCGGCGGGAGTGCGGCCTAGCCGCGCGGGGCCACCTCCGGCGGGGCCCTCCCCCCGCAGCCCGCCTGCGGGGCCCCGGGCAGGCTTCCAGCTGCAGCCGCCCCGCCCGGCCTCCCCCGGCCTCCCCCCAGACCCGGCTCGGCTCCTCCACACCGCGGGAGAAGAGCGTGGGGCCCGCCGCAGTGGGGCGCCTCGGGGGGCCCGGCGCGGGGCGCACCTTTCACGAGGCTGGAGAAGGTGGCCGAGTGTCGGGACACGAAGACCTTGAGCTGCTCGTCCAGGCTGCAGACGCCGGGCTCCACGTCCCAGGAGCGGACACCTGGGCGGGAGAGGCCGCGAGGCTTCAGCCCGGTGCCCAGCGCGGGGCCCGGGGGCCTGGAGACGCCGCGCCCGGCCCGCCCCGCGCCCGCCCGCGCCCGCCCCGCGCCCGCCCGCGCCCGCCCCGCGCCCGCCGTGCCAAGGAGCAGGTGGGCCGGCAGGTGCCGTGACTCACGGCTGCCAGGCCCCGGGGCGCCCAATTAGCGGCAGCGCGTGCGGCGGGGGCGGCCGGCGGCGGACTGGCCTCCCCGCGGCCCCGGCCCCGGCCCCGGCCCGAGCCGGGGTGTGAAGAGGACGGGGCGGCCGACCCGGCCCCGCGCCAGACCCCGGCCCCCGGCCCCGCGCCCGGCCCCGGCCCCGCGCCAGACCCCGGCCCCGCGCCAGACCCCGGCCCCCGGCCCCGCGCCAGACCCCGGCCCGCGCCAGACCCCGGCCCCGCGCCAGACCCCGGCCCCCGGCCCCGCGCCAGACCCCGGCCCCCGGCCCCGCGCCCGGCCCCGGCCCGCGCCAGACCCCGGCCCCCGGCCCCGCGCCCGGCCCCGGCCCCGCGCCAGACCCCGGCCCCCGGCCCCGCGCCAGACCCCGGCCCCCGGCCCCGGCCCCGGCCCCGGCCGACCTCGCTCCAGCTCCTCCAGCACGTAGGCCAGCGGCCCGCGGCCCCCGCACTCGCCGCCCACCACCAGCAGCAGCGAGCTCGGCGCCTCTGCCGCCGCCATCTTCGCGCCGCCCGGACGCCCGGCGCCACCTCGCCGGCCCCGCCCCTTAAGGGGCCGCACCGGAAGCGCCGGGACCCTCCCGGAAGCCCCCTCCCTGCGTCCCTCTCCCCCCCCCCCCGCCACTCCCCACCCATCCATCCGTGCATCCGTCCCCTCATCAATCCACCCCTGCATTCACCAGTGACCTGTGGGTTGGAGCCGGGTTCCCGCCAGCCCAGGGACCCTTGCATGCTCCCAGCTTCCCCAGGCAGGGCAGCTTGGGCATTGAGGGATGTGTAGGAGTTTGCCAGGCATGGGTACTGGGGCAGGAGAAGTGAGGCGCTCCTTTCAGCCCTAAAGTTTTAAGGTCTTTTTCTGGTGGGGACGGGAGTAGAGTGAGGACCGCCTGCACAGCAGGCCCCCAGCCCCTCCGGGCCGGGCGTGGGCAGGCCCACGCGCGAACTCCGCACCTGCGTGTGCCAGTGCAGCTCACGACCCCTTGAGCACTGTGGGGGCCACTTCACACGGGCTGGGGAGGCCGGAAGGCTGGAGCCGCGGGTCCCCGCGGCCGGCCTCGGGAAGCAGGTGGGGATACGGAGACCTGTGCCTGCCCAGGCGGCCTCCCCTGGCTGGGGGAGGGGAGCATCTCCCCGGACCCCAAGAAGCGTCCCCACGGTCCTGGCCTGTGCCCCTCCCCGCCCCGGCTCAGGCCACCAGAGTCCAGCGAGGACACGATGGACCCCAGCCTGCCGCGCTCGGTCTCCGACCTTCTCCTGCTCAGTGGGGTCTGTGGGCAAGTCCTGCCCTCCACCCCCCTCCCCAGTTTTGTTTTCGTTCTTTGTCGATTGTGGGACTTGAACTCAGAGCCCAGGCCCTGTCCTGGACTCTTTTGCTCAAGGCTAGTGCTCTACCACTTTGAGGCACTTTCCAGTTTTGAGTGGTTAATGGGAGAGGAGTGTCACCGGGACTTATTTCCCTGGGCTGGCTTCGAACTGTGATCCTCAGATCTCAGCCTCCTGAATAGCCAGGATGACAGGCATGAGCCACCAGTGCCAGGCCGTTTTGTTCATTTTTTAAATAGCATTTTGTTTTTTACCCAGACCAGACAAGACAGTGCGTACCCCCACGCCTTCTTTCTTTGAGCTGGGATCTTCGGAACACTTTTGCCCAGGCCGGCCCAGAACTTCAGTGCTCCGAATGTCCATCTGTCAAGTCGCTGACAGCAATGAGCCACCATGTGCATCTTGTTCGTTTTTGACCAGGGAGAACTTCACAAAGGAACCCAGGCTGGCCTCGAAGTCTCCTCCTCCAGCCACAGCTTCCACAGCGGTGAGATCATAGGTGTGCACACTCAACAGCATACAATTCTTGGGGCTTGTAATGGTGCTCTGGCAGATAGATTTACCAGATGGCTCTCTGCGTGCACAGATGCCTGTCGATCTGGCCGGGGTCTTGTCGGGAGGGCAGATCGAATGCCAGGCCTCTTGCCAAATGTGTGGAATTTATTCCCGAATAAAGTCAACATCCTAGGGCCAGATGTGTGGCACCCAGCAATGCAAGGCCTTGGGTTCCATCCCCAGCACCAAAATACATACAACATACATACGTACATACACTGTACGCACACATGCCAGTCAGCTCCTGAATGTAACTACCCATCCGCCTATTTGTACTATTCCGTGTCCTTCTTGTATCTTCAAAGCAGACGGAGTAGCTAGCACTACAGACGGAAGCCCCTGGTGCCCGGCCTCGCGTGTTCTTTTGTTTCTTTGTGTTGTTTTAGAGGTTTGAAGAAGACAGTGGAGAGGCCAGATTAGGGTCCCTTGTGGGCTCCAGGGTTCAGATCCAAGCTCCGCCTGGCCTCCGCACACAGGCTGTGCGCTTTCTTTATTTTGTGTATTTTGGAGAGAGTCTGGTCTGGCCTCCATCTGTGATCCTCCCACTTCAGCCTCCCCTGTGCTGGGATTGCAGATGTTACCCAATGTTTTTGCTGTTCTGCTCTCTTTCAATCCTTGCCAGACGAAGAGATAGAATAACTGCAGAGCTTTGGCAGTCAGCTCCCTCGCCCTACCCTGTTCTGCCCGGCCCCAGCCCCTGCCCGGGCTGGGCCTCACCCAGGGCCGCCCAGGGGCGGCTGCGGCTCCCCGCGGGCCAGGCTGGGCCCTGGAGCCAGAGCTCCGCCCCTCGCCTCTACGGACCTGTCCTGTTCCACCTCTTCCTCTTTTCTCCCATTTTCACCATTCTGGCCAATCAGATTACTCCTTTCCATTATAGGCCAATCCGATGCCTTGGCTTGCTTGCGCTAGCGGCGGGGCCGGGCGGGGCGGGGCCGGGCGGGGCGGGGCTTCGCCAGGGGCGCTAAGAGGGTTTGCTGCGGGCTCCGTCAGCGCCCCGCGTCCAGCGGGCCCGCGGCCCCCGAGTCCCCGCGCCCCCCACCCCCTTGACCCCCGCGATCCCCCCGCCCCCCCGCACCCCGCGCACGCCCGCCCCCCTCTCCCGCGACCCCCGTGCCCCGCCCCCCGCCCCTCTCTCCCGCGACCCCCCGCCCCCTGTCCCCCTCCCCCCGCGACCCCCACGCCCCCCCCGCGACCCCCGTGCCCCGCCCCCCGCGCACCCCGGCCCCCCGCGCACCCCCGCCCCCCTCTCCCGCGACCCCCCAGCCCCCTCTCCCCCTCCCCCCGCGCACCCCGCGCCCCCCCCCGCGCACCCCCGCCCCCCTCTCCCGCGACCCCCCAGCCCCCTGTCCCCCTCCCCCCGCGACCCCGCGCCCCCCCCGCGCCCCCCCGCCCCCCTCTCCCGCGACCCCCCAGCCCCGTCCCCCTCCCCCCGCGACCCCCGCCCCCCCGCGACCCCCGCCCCCCCCCGCGACCCCCGCCCTCCCGCGATTCCCCGCGCCCCCCCCTCCGCGCCGCCTTTCCCCCGCACCCCGTCCCGGGACCGCCCCTCCCCCGCCGCGGTCCGGCGGCTGGTCATCCTTCTTGTTGGAAGGATGAGGACACGGCGCCACCTCCCCGGGAAAGGCGCGGGAGGACACAGCCTGCCAGCGGCCACTTTCTGACTTTCCTTTGTTTTTAGCTGTTGGTCGGTGGTGGTTCTCGAACCCTGGTCCTGGGCGCCGGCGCTCCACCGCTCGAGCCACTGCGCCGCTTCCGGCCCTCTGGTGGTTTATTGGGGTTAAGAGTCTCGGGGTCTCTCCTGCCCGGGCTGGCTTTGAACCTCGATCCTCAGAGCTCAGCCTCCCGAGTCGCTGGGGTGACAGGCCGGAGCCACGGCGCCCGGCTTTTCTGTTTGGTGGTTTGGGACCTGGGCCAACCCCAGGTACAGGGCTCACCCCCCCTCCGTGCTCCCCTCCCCCGTGCTCCCCCCCTCCCCCGTGCTCCCTCCTCCCCCGTGCTCCCCTCCCCCGTGCTCCCCCCTCCCCCGTGCTCCCCCATGCTCCCCTCCCCCGTGCTCCCCCCTCCCCCGTGCTCCCCCCCTCCCCCGTGCTCCCCCCTCTCCCATGCTTCCCCGTGCTCCCCTCCCCCGTGCTCCCCCGTGCTCCCCTCCCCCGTGCTCCCCCCTCCCCCGTGCTCCCCCATGCTCCCCTCCCCCGTGCTCCCCCCTCCCCCGTGCTCCCCCCCTCCCCCGTGCTCCCCCCTCTCCCATGCTCCCCCGTGCTCCCCTCCCCCGTGCTCCCCCGTGCTCCCCTCCCCCGTGCTCCCCCCCTCCCCCGTGCTCCCTCCTCCCCCGTGCTCCCCTCCCCCGTGCTCCCCCCTCCCCCGTGCTCCCCCATGCTCCCCTCCCCCGTGCTCCCCCCTCCCCCGTGCTCCCCCCTCCCCCGTGCTCCCCCCTCCCCCGTGCTCCCCCCTCCCCCATGCTCCCCCCTCCCCCGTGCTCCCCTCCCCCGTGCTCCCCTCCCCCGTGCTCCCCTCCCCCGTGCTCCCCCCTCCCCCGTGCTCCCCTCCCCCGTGCTCCCCCCTCCCCCGTGCTCCCCCCTCCCCCATGCTCCCCCCTCCCCCGTGCTCCCCCCTCCCCCGTGCTCCCCCCTCCCCCGTGCTCCCCTCCTCCGTGCTCCCCTCCCCCGTGCTCCCCTCCCCCGTGCTCCCCCCTCCCCCGTGCTCCCCCCTCCCCCGTGCTCCCCCCTCCCCCGTGCTCCCCCCTCCCCCGTGCTCCCCTCCCCCATGCTCCCCCCTCCCCCGTGCTCCCCCCTCCCCCGTGCTCCCCCCTCCCCCGTGCTCCCCCCTCCCCCATGCTCCCCCCTCCCCCGTGCTCCCCTCCCCCGTGCTCCCCCCTCCCCCGTGCTCCCCTCCCCCGTGCTCCCCCGTGCTCCCCTCCCCCGTGCTCCCCTCCCCGTGCTCTCCCGTGCTCCCCCTCCCCCATGCTCCCCCCTCCCCCATGCTCCCCCCTCCCCCGTGCTCCCCTCCCCCGTGCTCCCCCGTGCTCCCCTCCCCCATGCTCCCCCTCCCCCGTGCTCCCCCCTCCCCCGTGCTCCCCCCTCCCCCGTGCTCCCCCATGCTCCCCCATGCTCCCCCGTGCTCCCTCCTCCCCCGTGCTCCCTCCTCCCCCGTGCTCCCCCGTGCTCCCCTCCCCCATGCTCCCCCTCCCCCGTGCTCCCCCCTCCCCCGTGCTCCCCCCTCCCCCGTGCTCCCCCATGCTCCCCCATGCTCCCCCGTGCTCCCTCCTCCCCCGTGCTCCCTCCTCCCCCGTGCTCCCCCGTGCTCCCCTCCCCCGTGCTCCTCCCTCCCCCGTGCTCCCCTCCCCCGTGCTCCCCCCTCCCCCGTGCTCCCCTCCCCCGTGCTCCCCCGTGCTCCCCCTCCCCCGTGCTCCCCCGTGCTCCCCCTCCCCCGTGCTCCCCCTCCCCCGTGCTCCCCCCTCCCCCGTGCTCCCCTCCCCCGTGCTCCCCTCCCCCATGCTCCTCCCTCCCCCGTGCTCCCCTCCCCCATGCTCCCCCTCCCCCGTGCTCCCCCTCCCCCGTGCTCCCCCCTCCCCCGTGCTCCCCCCTCCCCCGTGCTCCCCTCCCCCGTGCTCCCCTCCCCCATGCTCCTCCCTCCCCCGTGCTCCCCTCCCCCATGCTCCCCCTCCCCCGTGCTCCCCCCCTCCCCCGTGCTCCCCCCTCCCCCGTGCTCCCCTCCCCCGTGCTCCCCTCCCCCGTGCTCCCCCATGCTCCCCCGTGCTCCCCCGTGCTCCCCCTCCCCCGTGCTCCCCCGTGCTCCCCCTCCCCCGTGCTCCCCCCTCCCCCGTGCTCCCCTCCCCCGTGCTCCCCTCCCCCATGCTCCTCCCTCCCCCGTGCTCCCCTCCCCCGTGCTCCCCCCTCCCCCGTGCTCCCCTCCCCCGTGCTCCTCCCTCCCCCGTGCTCCCCCCTCCCCCGTGCTCCCCCCTCCCCCGTGCTCCCCCGTGCTCCCCTCCCCCATGCTCCCCCCTCCCCCGTGCTCCCCTCCCCCATGCTCCCCCCTCCCCCGTGCTCCCCTCCCCCATGCTCCCCCCTCCCCCGTGCTCCCCCTCCCCCGTGCTCCCCTCCCCCGTGCTCCCCTCCCCATGCTCCCCCCTCCCCCGTGCTCCCCCTCCCCCGTGCTCCCCCCTCCCCCGTGCTCCCCTCCCCCGTGCTCCCCCTCCCCCGTGCTCCCCCTCCCCCGTGCTCCCCCTCCCCCGTGCTCCCCCCTCCCCCGTGCTCCCCTCCCCCGTGCTCCCCCGTGCTCCCCTCCCCCGTGCTCCCCCGTGCTCCCCTCCCCCGTGCTCCCCTCCCCCAGCTCCAACCCCTGTTCTTCCCCCCTCCTCCACCCCTCAGTACTCAGTACCCCTGTATGCAGGCGCCCGCTGGGGTCTGGGGAGGGCACCTGGGCCTGGCTGGAGCCCACGGCCTGGCCGCAGCTGCTGCCCTGTCCCGGCCTGCTTCCTGAAGGGTTAAAGTTTTGAGGCAGTGACCACTTGCTGCTTGTTTCTAGCAGAGCAACACGTGGTGGTGATCCAAACACCTGGCTGGCTGGTGCCTTGATAACCCCTGCGAATCCTTAGCTCGGGCTCTCCTCCCTGTCGGAGTGTAGGTCCTTAGCTCGGGCTCTCCTCCCTGTCGGAGTGTAGGACGAGGCCCACGAGGCCCGGCCCGTCTAAATAAAACCTAAAACAGCTGTAGAGTCTGACTCTCGGTGGTCTTCTTGGTGTGGGTCCTGCGACCTAGGCACACTTCTCTGTCCCCCATGTATCTCACCTGGCCGCCTCTCTCCAGGCCTGGCTCCCCTGCTCCCCCCCCCCTGCGGGCCTCTCGGGGACCCTGTGTTCTGGCAATTTCCTTGGCTTCCGTGTTTGATGCCAGGGACTGGCAGGATCTGTGTGGCAAAGCTTTGTTCCCAGGCTCCAGATGGTGCCAACAGTCTGTTGAACAAACTGGGTGACATGTCCTCCCCTTCATGTCGGAACCCCCAGATCCCCCCCCAAGGCCCACAGAGCAGGGCCTGGGGGAGGGGCCTCTTCCCTAAGCCAGCTGCTCTCCCTGGGGACCCATCAGACTGGCGATAGAAGTCGGAGGGGAGGGTGTGAGTAGGAGTGCGTCCAACTCTCCCCCATTGTCTCACTCAAAAATTTTCACTTAGGGGCCGGCACCAGTGGCTCACGCCTGTCATCGCAGATGCTCAGGAGACTGAGATCTGAGGATCTCGGTTCAAAGCCAGCTTGGGCAGGAAAGTCTGTGAGGGTCTTATCTCCAAGGAATCACCAGAAAACCAGAAGTGGTGCTGTGGCTCAAGTGCTAAAGCACTAGCCGTGAGCTGAAGAGTTGAGGGACAGCGCCCAGGCCCCAAGTTCAAGTCCCATGACAGACCAAAAGAAAATTATCTTAGGGGTCCCACAAAGTGAACAAAATGAAAAAGTCAATACCTCTATCCCAGAGCTGGTGACTCACACCTGCAATCCTAGCTATTCAGAAAGTTAAGATCTGAGGATGGTAGTTCAAAGCCACTGAGGCAGAAAAGCCCAGGAGTCCCATCTACAATTAATCACTGTAAAATCCAGAAATGCACTGCTGCTCAAGTGGTAGAGTGCTAGGCTTGAGCCAGGAGCTTAGGGACAGAGCCCAGGCCCAGAGTTCAAGCCCCAGGATCACCAAAAAGAAAGGCCATTTGACCGGAAAAGGTCACGGGGCCCCTGCTTACTAAATAGGTGTTGTACCACAGAGCCATGCACCCAGCCTGGCTTTTGCTGGTTAATTGGAGATGGAGCCTCAAGGATTTTCTTTGCCTGGCTGACTTACGCCTTGATCGTCCAGATCTCAGCCTCCTGAGTAGCAATTTTGTCCTTGGGAGACAGTCCTGCTGGCAGCTCAGGCTGGCCTGGGTCTCCTGCCCTCCCGTGTCCATCTCCCCAGCCTGGGATCGCAGGTGTGGCCTCCACCCAGGACGGCCCTGGCATTCTCGATGCTTCTCCACGCGGCGGACACCGGTATATGGGACTCAGCCTCTGCTACCATTCTAGGTCTCCAGACTCAGAGCGCCTTGGTTTGTAGGGTGAGGCTGAGGCCCTCACGTGGCCCTGGCCTGCCAGAAGAGATGGGGTGGGGTGGGGGGTCCAAAGAGGTGGAAGAAAGACGGGGTGCTGGACATGGGAAAGGCTCCGTGGAGGAGGGGCTCGGGCCTGGCTGTGGTTGGATGCACTTAGGGGTGGCTTGGAGGGAGTCAGGGGCGGCCGAGAGCGACCTAGGGGGGATCCCCGCTGCCGGGAGGGAGGTGGGGCCAGGCCCCCGCAGAACCCCACGCACCCGAAGGGCCTAGGAGGGAGCTCAGGGGCGGGGCCACGCGACACTGCCGCGCCGACGCGCCCGCCCCGCCTGCCGCAGAAGCCACGCCCACCGGCGAGGTCCCGCCCACCGCGGCGCGTCGGCCCCGCCCCGCTGCGTCGGGCGCTGTCCGCGCCCGGGTGCTGAACCAAGATGGCAGGCGACGGCCGGGCCCCGGCGTGAGCGCTGCGCGGTGTCCCGGCCCCGCGGCCGCTGACCGCCCCTCGGAGCCGGCCGCGCCCAGGCCGCCGCGGCCCGGCAGGGCGACATGTCTCTGCTCTGCGTCGGAGGTAGGGGCGGCGCGGGGCTAGCGGATGCGGCCGGGCGCCCGGGGCATCGAGCGCGCCGCGGGCTTGGCGGGTCGCCGGGGTCCTGTCGGGGCCGTGGGCGCGCGGCGGGGAGCGGGGCCTCGGCCGGAGGCGCGGGGCCGGGCGGCTGGGGCGACCCCGGGGGGGGGTCGGGTGCGGGGACGGGGAGCGGGCGCGGGGAGGGTCCCACGCCGGGACCGGAGAGCCGGAGCGCGGGGAGCCTGGGCGCGGAGCCCACTCGTGGCGGCCCGGAGCGCGGCCCGCGGCGTGGCGGGAGCCGACCCCGCGGCGGAGCGGAGTCCCCGCGCGCCCGCCGCGGCTGCGGGGAGGGCGCGGACGTGGGGCGCCGCTATTTTGGGGCCCGCACGCCATCTGCGCCGAAGCCCACGCCCAGCCCCGCGCTCGGCGCCGGGGGCGGGGAGCGCGCGGACCCTCCGCCCTGGCGGCTGGGCGCGGGGCGCTCCGCCGGCGAGCGCGGGGCTCGGGGCGGCCGGCGGCCCCGGTGGCGGCCCTCGCGCAGGGCGGGGGTCCGGCCCGGCCCGTCCACCCCGGGCCGGGTGGGGGTGGGGTGTGTCACCGAGCCCGGCGGTGCGCCTGCGGGAGGCCGCGCGCGCGTGTGTGCGGGACCGCACGCGTGCGTGCGCCGCGGGGCGCGGGACGGACTGGTCCCGCGCCGGGCCCGCCCCCGCGGCCCCTCCCCCGCTCCATTCACAAACCCAGCCCCGCCCGCTCCCCGCGCTCCCCGCGCTCCCCGGGGCCGGGCGCCGCGCCGCGTGGACGCGGCTGGTCTTAAAGGGCCAGCGGCCGGGTCCTCAGAGCCGCTGGTCGCCCGGCTGGGGTGGCGGGAGGAGGGTCCCGGGCGCGAAGGCCGGCCGTCAGGTCTGGAGCGAGGCGCGGGAGAGCCGAGCCCCGGGCACCCGGTGGAGTAGCGGAGGGGGCGCCTCCCCTCGCTCAGGCCTCGGGGCCTGCGCCCGGGAGGAGGGGGCTCCGAGCCCCGGGCCGCTGCGCGGCTCCCGCAGCCCGGCGTCTCCGGCGGGCTCGCGCGGGTGGGGTGCGGGGGGGGACACGCAGGGGTGACACCTCACCTCCAGCTCTGACGCAAACCGGAGGCTCGGCTGCGGGGGCGGTGGGGGGGCAGCCGAGGGCGATGCTTCCAGAAAGAGCCGCCGGGCGCAGGGCAGTGGGTTCGCCCCCAGCGGCTGCAGCAAGGAGGGGAGAGGCCAGGGAAGGATGCGGGCCGACCCTGACCCCCGCCCCCCAGCCCCGCAACCTGGCGAGCCCGCGGCTGCCGACCCGCCTGGCCCTCCGGCCTTCCCAGCGGGGTCGCGCCCGCAGCGCGCCGGGGCCTGGGAAGCAGAGACCCGGGGCGCGTGTTTATCGAGGGGGCCCGAAGGAGGACGCGGGTCCCCAGCCGGCCCCCCTCCCCGGGCGCGGGCTGTCCCGCGCCTGCAGCCGCGGTTTCCTGAGCGGCCGCCGCCGGTGCCAGACCCGAGGCGAAGCGGCCGCGTGGGCCGTGGGCTCCTGGGGCGCGCTGCCCGCTCGCGGGAGCCAGGACCCTCGTTCCCGGCCCGGCCCGCGCGCAGAGCCCGAGGCGTCCCTCACCTCGGGACCCGCCCCAGGCCGAGGGGGCCCCCTGCCACCCGCAGGCCCCGGGATCGGGGTCCCTGCAGCTAGGACTCAGGGTCACCGAGATGCGAAACAGCCCCGCCACACATTGAAACCGGCCGTCCCGAGGGGACGGTGGTCGCCGTGGGCCGCGCCGCGGGCGGGAGCGGGACGGCGGGAAGAGGGGAGCGCACGGGCGCCGGCCCCGGCCGCGCCGCCGCCTCCGCCGCGCCGCCAGGCCCCGCCCCGCGCCGCCCCGCCCCGCGCCGCCCCGCCCCGCGACGCCCCGCCCCCGCGTGACGTCAGTCCTCCGGCCCCGGCGTATAAATAGCTTCGCGCCCCGCCGCCCCAAGCCCTGGGCAAGGCGGCGCTTCCCTTCCCGGACCGGCTCCTGCCGGAGGCGGTGCTGAGGGGCCCGGCTGGAGCGGGGAGGGAGGCCGCGCCCCCTCAGACCCGACCGCCCTCCCTCAGACCCCCCTCCCCTCCCCTCAGACCCCGCCTCCCCTCAGCCCTCCCCTCCCCTCAGACCCCGCCTCCCCTCAGCCCTCCCCTCCCCTCAGACCCCGCCTCCCCTCAGCCCTCCCCTCCCCTCAGACCCCCCTCCCCTCAGACCTCCCCTCCCCTCAGACCCCCCTCCCCTCCCCTCAGACCCCGCCTCCCCTCAGCCCTCCCCTCCCCTCAGACCCCCCTCCCCTCAGACCCCCCTCCCCTCAGACCCCCCCTCCCCTCAGACCTCCCCTCCCCTCAGACCCCCCCTCCCCTCAGACCCCCCACCCTCAGACCCCCCTCTCCTCCCCTCAGACCCCCTCCCCTCCCCTCAGACCCCCTCCCCTCCCCTCAGCCCTCCCCTCAGCCCTCCCCTCCCCTCAGCCCTCCCCTCCCCTCAGACCTCCCCTCCCCTCAGCCCTCCCCTCCCCTCAGACCCCCCCTCCCCTCAGACCCCCCTCCCCTCAGCCCTCCCCTCCCCTCAGACCTCCCCTCCCCTCAGACCCCCCCTCCCCTCAGACCCCCCCTCCCCTCAGACCCCCCTCCCCTCAGACCTCCCCTCCCCTCAGACCTCCCCTCCCCTCAGCCCTCCCCTCCCCTCAGACCCCCCCTCCCCTCAGACCCCCCTCCCCTCAGCCCTCCCCTCCCCTCAGACCTCCCCTCCCCTCAGACCCCCCTCCCCTCAGACCCCCTCCCCTCCCCTCAGCCCTCCCCTCAGCCCTCCCCTCCCCTCAGCCCTCCCCTCCCCTCAGACCCCCCTCCCCTCCCCTCAGACCTCCCCTCCCCTCAGCCCTCCCCTCCCCTCAGCCCTCCCCTCCCCTCAGACCCCCCCCTCCCCTCAGACCCCGCCTCCCCTCAGCCCTCCCCTCCCCTCAGACCCCACCTCCCCTCAGCCCTCCCCTCCCCTCAGACCCCACCTCCCCTCAGACTTCCCCTCCCCTCCCCTCAGCCCTCCCCTCCCCTCAGCCCTCCCCTCCCCTCAGCCCTCCCCTCCCCTCAGACCCCACCTCCCCTCAGCCCTCCCCTCCCCTCAGACCCCCCTTCCCCTCAGACTCCACCTCCCCTCAGCCCTCCCCTCCCCTCAGACCTCCCCACCTCCCCTCAGCCCTCCCCTCCCCTCAGCCCTCCCCTCCCCTCAGCCCTCCCCTCCTCTCAGACCCCCCCTCCCCTCAGACCCCACCTCCCCTCCTCTCAGACCTTCCTCAGATCTCCTAGCCCCTGGGTTACTTCCCCCCCCCATCCTTTCTAAGGCCCTCTCTTCTGATTCTCCTAATTTTGTTCCCTGAGCCCACCTGAGGGTAGAGCCTTGGGCAGGTCTCCTGTTGCCTGTGTACCCCAAATGAGGAAAGAAGGAGGAGGGAAGGGGGTATGGGGAGGACACCCCTGAGGAGCAGTGTCTAGGGAGACACAGTGTGCTGTGGAAGGACTCTCCCCACGCTCCCTCCTTGACTGCCCAGTGGTGGGCATGGCATTTAAAGCCTGGGTGTTCTGGGGAGCATTGCCATTATCCTAGTATCTCACACATGCCTCTGTGAATTCCCGCGTGTGTGCGTGTGTACACACGTGTGTGCATGCCCAGTGTCACTGGGATGAAATGTTGACTGACACGCATTTAGAGCCTCCAGCGTCCCCTGGGAACCGGAGCTGGTCTTCATGGGCTGCAGTCAGGTGCTTTTGTGAGCAGGGCGATGGGTCAGGGATGAAACTGGGCCTTCTCCCCTTGGGCAGAGCTCTGACCCAGGGTGCTGCCCCTCACCTCAGCGTGCACCCACTCTGTGTGTGTCCCCTGGACCTGTCTCCTTCCTTGTTCCTGGGAGCCTGAGCAGGGACGGGGCAGACCCCGGCTTGGGGCCACTCTGGTGGCCTCCGGCCCCATGTGCACACATCAGACATCGCCAACACCCACAGGGCATTTGCCTTGGATGGCGGCGGCAGCGGCGGGGGGGGGGGGCGCGCGAGAGGGAGAGGGGGGTAGAGGAGGGTGTGCTGGTGGAGAGGGTCTGGTGTGGCCGCAGGGGTGGTACCAGGAAAACTTCCAGGAGATCCAGCACTGGGAGGAACTTGGTGCCAACATGTGAACAGCTTCCAGCCAGTCCTTGCCTAGTGTTCTGTCCCACATTTTAGTTCTGAGCTCCAAGCCCCAGCATTTGGGAGGACAACTGAACCACACAATTGAGGGAGAGATGCCCAGGACACTCATTTGAGGGGAGCATGGGGGTCTAGGGGTGACGGCTCCCCAGGTCCAATTTTCTTCTGCCTTGGGGGGCTGGGTTCATCTGTCTGATGGCTTCTTCTTTCCCTTTTTCCCCTCCTCCTTCCCATCTCTCCTGTTTCTTCCCAACTTTCCCTGTCTTGTGTTGTCTGCTCTCCTCTACATCTCCCAACTCTGCCTCTACTCCGTCTCTGTCACGGTCTGTGTGTCTCCCTCTTTCTCTGTCTTCCCGTCTCGTCTCCCTTCCCTATTTCTGTCTCTCTCCACAGTCAAAAAAGCCAAGTTTGATGGTGCTCAAGGTAAGTGGCCTCTTTCTGCCCTGTCTCTGCACCTGTCTGTCTGTCTCTTAGGGAGGTCAGGAGGGTCCTGGACCTCTGAGTCCACTGGGCCTGCGGAGGGGATGTGGGGGCTGAACAAGGCCTGGCATTGGGCGGGATCCAGAGGCTTTGTGTGGTCTCCTGTCCTCTGCCCCTGGTGGCCTCGCCAATGGCAACCTGTTAGGCACAGGGCTTTTGTTTTTCCTTTAAAATTTTATTTTCTGCTCTACTGGGCTCAGACCTAGTCACCTGAGCATCCGGGACCACAGTTCCCAGTGTGGATGCTGGTGGTGGGGTCAGCTGGGACAGGGAACCCAAGGCTAGGCACTAACACTGGCCCTGCCCGCTGTCCCCACCACAGAGAAGTTCAACACATACGTGACGCTAAAGGTGCAGAACGTGAAGAGCACCACCATTGCTGTGCGTGGAAGCCAGCCCAGCTGGGAGCAAGACTTCATGTTGTGAGCCTCCCCTCCCCTCGCCCCTACTATCCACTACCTCCACTCGCAAGGCAGCAGGGGTGGGGGGTATTTTGAAAACTGCAAATCACACCCTCTCCCTCCTGTGTTCCAAACTCGTCTCTGTCTTGTCAACCTCGGGATAAAAGCCACACTCCTCCCTGTGTCTCTGCCAGTTCCTTCCTCTCCTTGGCTCAGCCCCAGGTCCCTGCAGCATGCTACGCCGCCCCCCATCCTCCACTGCCCATGCTGGGCTGCCCCGCCAGGCTGCTTCCTGGGGGCTCCTAGGGCCTTGACCTGGGTGCCGCAGCCCCCCTCCCCCAGAGCCCTGATCCCTGGTGTCTCCAGGACTGCCACACTTTGAGCCCCAGGAGGGTGGGCTGGGAAGCTTCTGTCCCCTTGGTATGGGCCAGGCCATGTGGTCTGGCAACAGTAGCTGAACAGCAAATAGTTGAGGAATGAATGAACCCATGACCTGTGTCCGGGCGTCCGCCTGGAGCCATGAAGGGCCACAGGGGCCCTGGTTTGGTTTACAAAGGCACCTTGGTCCCACAGCTGCAGATGATGGCTGTGACAGTGTGTGGGGAGTGGGGTAGTCCCATACTGCAGATGAGGACAGGGAAGCCCAGAGAGGCAGAGTCACTGTTGAGTGACACACAGCCCCACAACCCTAGCCCCAACATCATGTTACATTCCCTCCCCCGGCCGTGCACTTTGGGGTGAGGCTCCAGGGAGGCAGGTGTGCAATTGGGACTTGATTGGACTCAGCATTGGAAAGGTACCCCAAGGGCCTCATCTTGGGGTACCAGGGAACTATAGCATCTTCCACACATTCTCCTGTCAGGGTCTGAGGGTCCCAAGATCCTTATCAGGATGGAAGTCCTCTTTCCTCACAACTTCTTTTTTTTGGGGGGGAGGGGGGTCCAGTAGTGGGGCTTGAACTCTGGGCCTGGGCGCTGTCCCTCAGCTCTTCAGCTCAAGGCTAGTGCTCTACCACTTGAGCCACAGCGCCACTTTTTGCTTATGTGGTGCTGAGGAATCGAACCCAGGGCCTCAGGCATGCAAGGCAAGCGCTCTACCACTGAGCCACCTTCCCAGCCCTTTCCTCACAACTTCTGATCCTTCTGTGATGCTCTAAGCTTCTTCCTTCCCTCTCAGACCTCCACTTCCCCTCTATAGGGCAAGAGCCCTGTGTTTGTTAGTTGTTTCCTGCCTCAGGTGCCTCAAGGCCTGGGGTTGGTTACAGGAGGCTGTGTGTCCTCAGGTGAGTGAATGAACCTCTCTGAGCCTCCATGCCCTCCCATTCCTCTGATACCCAGTTCCTCTGTCCTTAGTGAGATCAACCGCCTGGACTTGGGGCTGACTGTGGAGGTGTGGAACAAGGGCCTCATCTGGGACACCATGGTGGGCACTGTGTGGATCCCACTGCGGACCATCCGCCAGTCCAACGAGGTGGGTGTGGTGGGCAGAGGGTGGGGAGGGAGGTCCTGGGCCAGGCAGGGTGCTCCTCCCCACAGCCTCCTTGAACATCTGAGGTGTCCCGAAGGGCTTGAGCCCCTTTCCCCTTGTTATCCTGTCTTGTCTCCGCCCAGGACTGGCGCCTTTTAGCCTAAAGATACTTGTAGTTACAGCTGCATTCCAGCCAGGGGAAGATAGCAGAAGAGGGCTAACCCTCTCAGCTAAAGCCTGAGCAGAAGCTGCTCACTGAGCTCTCCTCAGTCCCCTGTGCTGGGCCTGACCTCACGGGGCTGGGGTGCCCTGCCCGCCGGGATGGTGAGCTACTTTGGGACTAATAGGCATCACCAGCCCTGCCAGGTATGGAGGAGGTGCAGAGAGACTTACCTTGGGGCCACAGTGCCTTCCATGTTTGGATTATTGAAGGAATGAAGTCAGGGAGGAGACTGCTAAAGTCTGGAGGGTCCCCCCAGCTTCCGAGGGCAGACCCCAGACTCTACCCATCATTTCTACTTGGAGATGAAGGCTCCTGCCTGCTCGCAGGGGCTCCCTCTCCCGTGCACCCCCTAGCTGGAAGGGGCTGGGAAGTCAGGGGCCAGAGCCCCTGGACGTGGTGGGGGTGGCGTGTGAGGCTGAGGCCTGGCCAGTCCCGAGGGCCTGTCCTTAGTGTTCCTCTCTGGGCCTCAGTTTCCTCGTGCGCCCTGGGGGGGTGGTGAGGGGCGGCAGGGGGCACCGTGGTGCCTGGGCCCTGCCCGGCCCTGAGTGGCCTCCCTTCCCCATGTAGGAGGGCCCCGGAGAGTGGCTGACACTGGACTCCCAGGTCATCATGGCCGACAACGAGATCTGCGGCACCAAGGACCCCACCTGCCACTGCATCCTGCTGGACACGCGCTTCGAGCTGCCCCTGGGTGCGGCAGCCTGGCCCGGGAGGGTGGGTGGGGCCTCGCACCTTCCCTCCAGCCCGTCTGAAGCTGGGGCTCCCCCACACTGAGCCCACAGCACAGGGCACATCTGAGCCTCCTGGCTGGTCCTGGAACGTTTCGGGGTGGGACAGGAGGGACCACAACAGAATGATGAGAGAGACAAAAAGACGACATGAGAGACAAAGCAGCAAAGACAGATGAGAGACAGCACAGAAAACAGACGAGAGAGCCACAATGACAAGAGTCAGACAGTGACAGAGACGGGAGAGCAGCAAGAGATTAGAGAAGGCCGAGTGGCACAGACATGCCCAGGTCCCCTTTCTAGAAGCCTGCGTGGTCTTTCCAGGGCCTGCCGGGTTAGGGTTAGGCCGCCCTGTCCGCGCCTGGCTGTGACCGAGTGGCTCTGCTTGCAGACATCCCGGAGGAGGAGGCGCGCTACTGGGCCAAGAAGCTGGAGCAGCTGAACGCCATGCGGGACCAGGACGAGGCACGGCATCCGGCCCCTGCCTCTGCCACTGCCCTGCCCCTGCCTCTCTCCTGTCTGCTTCCATCTTTCTGTCCCATGGGGAGGGGGGCTGGGAGGCAGGCGGCACAGACCACACTGCCCGATCCTAACGCTGTCCATCTCCACAGTACCCGTTCCGGGATGAGCCCGACAAGCCCCTGCCCGTGCCCAGCAGCCAATGCTGTGAGTGTCCCTTGTCCGCTCTCTCCACCACCACCCTGTCCGGCACCTGCAGAGAGTGCTGGTGTCTCTCTCTGAAATGGAGCCCACGGTGGCCCCCACTCTGAGGGATGTGGGAAGTGTCCCTGGGGCCCCGCAGGGGCACGGACACCAGTATGTAGGCCAGTGGGTCCATTGGTCACCCGGTGCATGGGGGCCCAGCGGGCATTCAGCAAACCCACGGGGCCACCCAGATCCCAGGCCACCCTGGGCCAGGCAGTGGGGTCAGCACTGGTTCCAGCACCTCACACCTGCAGGCCCCTCCTCTTTCTCAGATGAAGCCCAGCAGTGGGAGACGTGACATGCTCAAGGTCACACAGTTGACAAGCAGCAGAGCCAGGAGTTGAATGCAGGTCTGAGGAACCCTATGGTTTCTCTTCCTATTACACCAAGTCTGTTAGTATCATGACAGTTACTGAGCCGGCCGCTGGCCCCGGGCTGCCCTAACCCCCAGGCTGTACCGTCTTCAGTCTGTCTCCTGACTCGCTGGGACCACGGGTGCCAGGGTGTCCGGCGGCCCTCTGTCTCCTGGTCATGGTAGTGGCTGTGTCCCTCTGCCTGTCCCCCTTGGCTTTGGACAGAGGCCCCTGCACCAGGATGTCCCTGTCCTCAGGGTAGGGACCAAATGACAACACAGCCCTGGGCGGAGGCCCTGTCACACCCACCTCCTCCTCAGCTCCCTGCCAGCTCCCCGGCTCCCCCAGGGGCCCAGGACCGTGGGGCACAGCCTGGAGGGGGGTAGGCCATGCAGCTGGTTCCCACCTTGACGTTGGGGTACCATTGAGAAGGTACCTGGTGTCCCCTGCCTGGGGACAGGGCCAGGCGGTGTGGGAGGGAGCAGAGGCACAAAGCCAGGAGACTTTCAGTTGGGAAATGGAGGCACTGCCTTGCTGTGTGCTGGTTGCTGAGTGTACACAGAAGAGCACTGTGGCTGTTGCCTAGAGGAAGCAGCTGAGGGTTAGAAAAGGCAGGACTCAGCGCAGAGAAATTTCCAGAGGCTGGATGGAGGCGGAGCATGGTTTCTCTTCTTGGCCTGCAGCTGGGGCTGTGTGACTTTGGGCTGCTCACTGGGCCCCCTCTCTGAGCTCAGCCCTGATGAGGAACAAGTGTGGTTTCTCTTTTGACTTTTTCCATCCATGAGCAGGAGTAGAAGGAGGTCTCATAGTCCTGGGTCTCAGTTCCCATTTGCTACTTCCTGGCGTACTCCTCAGAGGGGCTGAACAGTGGGGACCCTGCTTCCTCCTGTGGGGGACAGCATAGGACACCAGGGACCCCACCCCAGGGCCTGGGCAGCGGGGGGGAGTGAGGGTCATGTGGCACCCATCACCTGTTCCTCTGCCCTTTCTCTTTGTAGGCAACTGGAATTACTTTGGCTGGAATGAGCAGAGTAAGTAAGGTGCCTCTTCCCAGGGTCTATGAGATCATCTGGGGACCCCATGGTCCCTGCAGGCAGCCAAGACAATCTGTCCTGTCCTCAGTGCCCACCTGGACCCTGCTCTGTCTGTGTGGGGGGAACAGAGGGGTCCGTATGTGTGTGTGCACATGTGCACACTGATCCTAGGGCTTGGACTCAGCCTTGGCACTATCCCTAGCTTTTTTGCTCAAGGCTGGCCCTCTACCACTTGAGCCACAGTTCAACTTCCCACTTTTTTTTTTGTTTTGTTTTGTTTTTTGGGTCCAGTCGTGGGCCTGAACTCTGGGCCTGGGCGCTGTCCCTCAGCTCTTCAGCTCAAGGCTAGCACTCTACCATTTGAGCCACAGCGCCACTTCTGGCTTTTTTCTTTTTGCTTATGTGGTGCTGAGGAATCGAACCCAGGGCCTCATGCATGCAAGGCAAGCGCTCTACCACTGAGCCACCTTCCCAGCCCCAACTTCCCACTTTTTACTGGTTAATTGGAGGTAAGAGTCTCAGGGATTTCCCTGCTTGGGCTGGCATCAAACTACAGCCCTCAAATCTCAGCCTCCTGATTAGCAAGGATTACAGATGTGAGCTGCCAGCACCAGGCCAGGACTCCCTTCTTTCTTCTCTTGAATAACTTCATCCCTTCCATCTTTTGTCTGTACCGTCCCCTCCTGGAAGTGGACCATATCACGGTGGTTTTCATAGAGCCTGGGCATTGGCAAAGTTAACGCTGGTATGTGGTAGGGCCTGCCTTGGACCCCCATAGTGTAGGTTTAGCCTTGCTCAGGGGGGACACAAAGGACCCCCCTCCTGGTTCTAAAGCTCCTACCTCTGTTAACACAAACACTACCCTTCATCTGTTCTCATAACAATTCCTCTTACTGGGTGAGCAGCCAGTGAACCCCCAAGTCTGGGGGAATGCATTCACCCCATTTGCTCCCCTCTCCCCCTTGTCCCCCTCTCGCCTAGACGACGACCCCGATAGTGCAGTGGACGATCGGGACAGTGACTACCGGAGCGAGACCAGCAATAGCATCCCACCGCCCTACTACACCACGTCCCAGCCCAACGCCTCGGTGCACCAGTATGCCGTGCGGCCGCCACCCCTGGGCTCACGGGAGTCCTACAGCGACTCCATGCACAGCTATGAGGAGTTCTCGGAGCCGCGGGCCCTCAGGTAGCCGCCCAGGGTCAGTGGAGGTCGGTGGGCCCATTCTACAGATTCCAGGTTCATGTGGGCCATTGGGCCTTTCCATTACCCAGATGCTGGCACAAACATTCTAGAAGGTTGGTAGAGGGTGGTTTGGCTCCAAGCGAGGGGTCACCTGTCCCCCTGGGTCCAACAGGAAGGACCTCAGCAGCATCTCCTGTGAAAGCTTCCATCCACCTCTGCAGATCCAGATCTGTACCTGCTTCTGGGAGGAGACGGAGGCCCAGGGCCACAGTGTCCATGGCTCCCGTGGCCATGGCTGGGCACTGGGGAAGGCAGCACTCAGCTGTGTGGGGACAGGAAGGCTGAGGAAACCATCAGCCGTGTGGCAGTTTTTACGACCAGCGTCCTGCCATCTAGAGCAGGAGGAGCACGCTGGGTGCTCAGTCCTGCCTGGCGCCCAGGGCAGGGGCTTGCACACAGTAGGCACTCACTCGCTGGCCTACCCTGCCTGGTGAGATCACCCAGCTGAGCCCCGGCCTCTCCCAGCCCCACAGGCAGCAGCCGCTATGCGTCATCCGGGGAGCTGAGCCAGGGCAGCTCACAGCTGAGCGAGGACTTCGACCAGGATGAGCAGAGCCTGCAGGGCTCCGAGCTGGAGGATGAGCGGGACCGGGACTCCTACCACTCCTGCCACAGCTCAGTGAGCTACCACAAGGACTCGCCACACTGGGACCAGGACGAGGAGGACCTGGAGGACCTGGAGGATGAGGAGCTGCCTGAGGAGGAGGAGGAGGAGGAGGAAGAGGAGGAAGAAGAAGAGGAAGAAGAGGAAGAGGAGGAAGAGATCCCTGATGACCTAGGCAGTTATGCTCAGCTTGAAGAGGTGACTGTGGATGAGCCCAAAGACTTCAAGCGCATCAGCCTCCCACCGGCTGCACCCGAGAAGGAGGACACAGCCCCAATGCCGCCCACAGAGGGCTCTGAGGTGACCAAGGGGGCCCCCAAGCCGGCCACACCCGAGGAAGTGCCTAAAGCCGAGCGGACACCCGAGTCTGAGCCCCCCAAGGCTGAGGAGAGGTAACAGGACAGGGCTGAGTGGCAGTCACAAGCCTCAGGCCAGCATGGATGTGGGCAGTGGTCACAAGACTGTGGCTTTATTGGGAAGGTCAGAGGTGATCAGAGGTGTGACCTTAGTGCTTCTGAGGTGGGAGAGGGCACAAGAAGGTGGGGTGGGCCCGTGATTAGAAGACTCGGAGGCCTGGGGACTGTGGAGGATGAGGTAGGTGGAGGCAAAGGCAGATAATGGAGCCGTGGAACACCACACCTCTTTGGTGAGTGGAAGGCAGAGGCAAGGTTGGGTTTGTGGAAAGCTGTTCTGATGTCTCACAAAGTCCTGGGCTCAGTTTCAGGCAACGAGAAGATGAGGAAGGCCACGAGGGTCAGGATTCCATGTCAAGGGCCAAGGCCAACTGGCTTCGGGCCTTCAACAAGGTTCGGATGCAGCTGCAGGAGGTGAGTGAGAGTCCTGCCCTCCCTCAGCCAGGTTTTCCTCACCCACAACCTGCTGGGTCTCCTCCACAACCTGCTTGGTAATTCCCAGCATCCCACAGAACCTGCTTGGCCCCACCCACAATCAGCCTGGCAATATCCAACATCCCACACAGCCTGCCTGGCCCTGCCCACAACTGGCCTGGCCCTCCTATAACCTGCTGGACCTGCCCACAACCTGCTTGGTAATACCCAGCATCCCACACAGCCTGCTTGGGTCTGGCCATGCCCAGTACCCCACCCTTTCCCAATTGGCTCCTCTGATCACCGCTGGTGGCCTGTCCATGTCCTGTTCAGATCTGGCCATCACCACCCCTGCCTGTCGCTCAGCCACCCTGGCCCTTTCCTGGTCCCTGCCACACCTTTCCCATGGTCACCCATACCTAGACTGGCCATACCCACCCCCACCCAACCTGATCTTGCCCCCCCTCTGCCCCCCACCTCCCACACCCAACCACACACAGCTTTGTCACACCCTACAGAGCTGCGCCCTCATAAAGGGGACCCTTCACGCATAGGAGGTCCAGAACAGACTCCCCGGGAGACTACCAGATATCACGACTGCAGAAATTCCTCTTTCTCTCTGCCTCTTTTGTTGTTTGCTTGAGGCAGTGTAGCCCAGGCCGCCTCAGCCTCATAGGTGGGCACTCACTGCCCTGCCTGGCTAGAGTTGTTGAAATTTCAAATCAAATTTCTTACCTTGTTTTAAAATCCAATTTTATGTTATTTTTGACTAAGTCATGCATTCATATGCTTCTAAATTTCAAAAGCTAGAAAGGCTCTACAGTGAAAAGTCCATTGCTAACTTTCACTCAGTGAAAGTTAAATGAAAGCCAGCGGCAACCGCAGCCACCGTAGACCTGACCGCCAGACTGGGGTGTGGGCCAGAGTCCCTCCCAGCGCTGCAGGCATAAGAAGCACCATTCCGAGATCTCAGCAGCAGTGTCTCATGCTGCCTCTTGGGTTCCCACAGCCACCCTGGAGTTGTGTCTGTCACAGGAGAGGCGGGGGAGTGTTCTGGGCAGGAATGAGAAGGCATGCCAGCTGAGGGCAAAGGCCCCGGGGCAGGCGAGCTGAGGAGTGACTGAGGACACAGGGTGTTCAGGGACTGACAGCATCCTGAGTGTTGAACCAGAGGAGTGCTAGCACTAAGGCTGGCTGGATTTGGCAGTGCATGCCTTTAATCTCAGCCCTGAAGGGCTGAGGCAAGAAGACTGAAGGTTTGAGGCCAGCATGGAATACAAGCAAGATCCTGCCTCAGGAAAGCGGGGAGCTGGGCACTGTGGCTCACACCTTGCATCCCAGCTGCTCAGGAGACAGAGATCTGAGGATCGCGGTTCAAAGCCAGCCTGGGCAGGAAAGTCCATGAGACTATCTCCAGTGAACCATTAGAAAACTAGAAGTGGCGCTGTGGCTCAAGTGGTAGAGCGTTAGCCTTGAGCTGAAGAGCTGACAGCGCCCAGGCCCAGAGTTCAAGCCCCACAACTGACCAAAAAAAAAAAAAAAGAAAAAGAAAAGAAAAAAAGAAAAGGAGTAGATTTTAGCCCCTGAGCACCTCAGAACCATGGTGTATGACCTCTTGAGAATGCTGCTAACCCTCAAGATCTGCCATGCAGTCTGGTGATGGTGGGTGACAGATGCTCACGTGCCCGCCAGCCCATTTCACCAAAGGACAAAGTGAGGACCTGAGAAATCTAGGGGATCCCTAGGTAGACACTCCCAGGTACAGGACACAGGCTTCCTAACTCCAGTGCAAGCCAGCACAGGGTGGGAGGTGAACCTGCCTGGGAGAGGAGGGGAGGACATAGCGATCATATCTGCCTGTCTGTCTGTCCTGCAGGCCCGGGGAGAAGGCGAGATGTCTAAGTCCTTGTGGTTCAAAGGCGGGTGAGTGACAGTCCTGTGGGTGTTGGGAGGAAATTTGGAACCCAGAGCTCAGTAGCATCTGGGCACAGCCCAGGGAGGGTGGGAATGGCTTCAGGACTGAGAGATTTGTGGGTTTTTTTGTTTGTTTGTTTGGTTGGTTTTTTTTGTTGGTTGTGGGGCTTGAACTCTGGGCCTGGGCGCTGTCCCTCAGCTCTTCAGCTCAAGGCCAGCACTCTACCACTTGAACCACAGCGCCACTTCTGGCTTTTTCTGCTTATGTGGTTCTGAGGAATCAAACCCAGGGGCTCATGCATACGAGGCAAGCACTCTACCACTAAGCCACCTTCCCAGCCCCTTGTTGTTTTTTTTTTGCCAGTCCTGGGCACTGTCCCTGAGCTCTTTTGCTCAAGACTAACACTCTTACCAATTGAGCCACAGCGCCACCTCCAGCTTCTTCTGTGGTTTAATTGGAGTTAAGTCTCAGACTTTCCTGCTCTGGCAATCCACAGATCTTGGCCTCCTGAGTAGCTAGGATTACAGGTTTCAGCCACCAGTACCTGGCTGTTGGTTTGAGTTTTTGTTTTTTGTCAGTCATGGGGTGCTGTCCCTCAGCTCTTCAGCTCAAGGCGAGCGCGCTACCACTTGAGCCACAGTGCCACTCTGGCTTTTTCTGCTTATGTGGTGTTGAGGAATCGAACCCAGGGCCTCAGGCATGCAAGGCAAGCGCTCTACCACTGAGCCACCTTCCCAGCCAATGGTTTGAGTTTTTGAGCGGTCTTGCTGAACTCCTAGGCTAAAGGGTTCCTGCTGCTTGGGTCCCCTGAGCTCAGGTGATCATCCCCAAGCAGGGGAGAGGCTCAGTGCCACCGCCAGGTCCTGAAGAACTGAGTTTAAGATGAAAGAAACTCATCGCCACACCCCTTTACAACCCTGGAGTGATTTTATATATTTTTTCTTTTCTTTTCTTCAATTGTTTTAATTCCTCAGGTTCTCACCTTGTAGCACTTTAGTTAATGAGAGCCATTTAGTCTTAAATGAGGCATGCCAGCACATCTGAGCTCTTGAGTTTACTGGTTTGCAGGGATGTCAGATGGTTAGAGGGGAGGGCACACTAGTTAATTTTAAAATGACACTTGTGTTTGAAAATAGCAACCAGGCAGTGACCTCCTTCACTGCGATGTCTCTGCAAGCACCGGCAGCTAGGATTCTAAAAATAACCCAGCAGGTGTCTGGCTGGAGTCTGGACGGGGAGCCCTGGGCAGGAGAATGCTCTCAGGATCTGCCTTCTGGGTGGGGCAGGGAGGCTGCCCACCTGACCACAGCAGGGGCTCCGGGCTGCTGCCATGTCATTGGCTGCTGCCCCTCTCTTTAGCCAATGGGAAGGAAGCCTGTGCAGGGAAGCCACATCCTGAATCCTGACAGGCAGCTGCACCTCAATAAAGGGGTCTCGTCACTGGGCATCTCCCAGAGCGCCCCTTTCAACACAGCAGTTGATGCAAAGCCACCTGCAGATGGCAACACAAACAGGATTCTAATTCTCTGACATGACCCCTTCCCAGGTGGAGGTGAGAGGCACGGTGGCAGCCTCACGGATGGGCACAAAGGGCATTTGTCTTCAGTTAGTTAGTTAGTCCTCAGATGTGCCCTAGGCGGGTTTTCAGTTCATAAAAATGCCCTTGTTCCCCCCCACCCCACCACCGTCTCTCAGATTCGGAAGTGTCTGCATCTCCTGTAAACCCAGACCTTCAGTGTGGGACCGCGATCCCAGGCTGAGATCAAAGCAGTGCAGGGCCTTGTTCCCTTAGACCTAGGGGACACAGCCTTCTCCCTCTGTCGTCTGCCCCAGCCTCCCCTCACCCCTTCTTGCTTTGTAAGTCACTCAGCACCACCTCTGCCTGACTGTTACAGCACATGGATATCTTCTCCCTGTTTCTCTTTTTCTTGATCTGGTGCTGAGGCTTGAAACCCAGGCATAGCTGTTTTTGCTCAAGAATGGTGTTTTCCCATTTGAGCCAGTGCCTCCACTTCAGGCATTTGCTGGCTAATTGGAAATAAGAGTCTCTTGGATTTGTCTGCCCAGGCTGGCTTTGAACTGGGATCCTCAGGTCTTGGCCACTGGTGCCTGGCTTCCTGTGTCTCCTTTTGTAAAGATAACTCTCAGCTGCTGAAAGATATCAGTTTGCAGAGGTTCCTCATATATACTAAGGGGTCACACCTACACCTCGCTCCCACACAAGGCCCATCCTGCGGTCTTGGGGCTCAGGGTAGCTTTGCTCAGGACCCTGTTCAACCTTTGGTCTCACTGGTGAGCTGTCTGTGTGTGGAATGAGGAGGCGTGGGTCCTCTGTGTCCCTTTGTGCCCTGCAGCCCTGGTGGAGGTCTCATCATCATCGACAGCATGCCAGACATCCGCAAGAGGAAGCCCATCCCCCTTGTGAGCGACCTGGTGAGCGCCACCCTGTCTGGGCCAGCCCAGGGCAAGGGGGCCACGCTCCTGGGGTGGGGCTGTGGAGGCTTCTCTGGGACTAATCCAGTCTGGTTTCTACCCCCTGTGCGGCGGGACACTGCAGGCTATGGTGAGTGGGGGCGTGTGGCACCGGCAGTCTCCTCAGAAGGAGGGAGCTGTGTTTCCAGTTGTCTATGGCATGTTTTGGGGGGACCGGTCCACGGCCTCAGCCACCTGTTCCTTCACGTGGCTAACGGCTTCCCTGTGCCTGGTCCATTGCCAGGGGTGACTCCCAAGCCCCGAGTGTGGGGAATGTGAGCTGGGGAGGGCTGCCCTCCTCCTCAGGGCCCCTTGTGACCCAGAGCCTCTGTCACTCCCCGATCCGTCCCGTGGCCGCACGGTGGCCTGGCGTCCTATGGTGGCGGGCCCTCCCTGTGGCCGGCTGTGTGACTGATACCTTTGGATCCTCGGGCCCCAGTCTCTGGTCCAGTCCAGGAAAGCCGGCATCACCTCGGCCTTGACCTCCAGCACACTGAACAACGAGGAGCTGGTGCGTGAGGAGCCTCTGGGCCCCCTCCTTGGGGGTGGACTGGACTGGGGGCTCCTGAGTTCTGGGAAAAGGAAGCGGGGTGATGACGGAGGTGGGCATCCCGCAACCCGATGGGGCTCAGGGGTCCCTGCCGGCCCCCTGCAGAAAAACCACGTTTACAAGAAGACCCTGCAAGCCTTAATCTACCCCATCTCCTGCACCACGCCGCACAACTTTGAGGTGTGGACGGCCACCACGCCCACCTACTGCTATGAGTGCGAGGGGCTGCTGTGGGGCATCGCGCGGCAGGGCATGCGCTGCACCGAGTGCGGGGTCAAGTGCCATGAGAAGTGCCAGGACCTGCTCAACGCCGACTGCCTGCAGCGTGAGCCGGGGGCGGGCGATGGGCGGGGCCCGGGGCGGGGCTGTGGGGCGGGGCCTGGAGGCGGGCAGTGCCATGGGGCAGGGGCGGTGGGCGGGGCTGAGTGGCGGGTGGTGCTGTGGGAGCAGGGCTGAGGAGAGGCTTTGCATCTGGGCCTGGTTCTGGTCACATGGGTGGGATGGTCTAGAGGCCAGGGGCCAAGGTGGGGGCCTGGTCACCGACCAGGCCCTGTGGGGCTGGGCCCCCGTGGCTGGGGATGCTGAACACGTGGAAAAGTGGCTCTTGGGGGCCCTCATTTGAGCCCCACTTCTTAAACTGGTGTGGCCCCCTCTGGGGAACACATGTAGTGGAGGTCTGGGGACAGTGACGGGCCTGGGGCGTCCTCAGGGGCTGCGGAGAAGAGCTCAAAGCACGGTGCTGAGGACCGGACCCAGAACATCATCATGGTGCTGAAAGACCGCATGAAGATCCGAGAGCGCAACAAGCCCGAGATCTTCGAGCTCATCCAGGAGATCTTTGCCGTGACTAAGACGGCGCACACGCAGCAGATGAAGGCTGTCAAGCAGAGTGTGCTGGACGGCACGTCCAAGTGGTCAGCCAAGATCAGCATCACGGGTGAGGGGTGGGGACATCTGGAGCCTCCCTCAGGTCGCGCCCCTCTCAGGCCCGGGGCCCCAGCTGGCGCTCCTAGCTGGAGGCCAGGCTCCCCAAGCCACCTGGCATTGTGCAGTGGCTATTCTCTAGGCCACCTCCAAGTTCAATGTCTGGTCTTCATCTGTGTCTTCCAGTGGTCTGTGCCCAGGGCTTGCAAGCAAAGGACAAGACAGGATCCAGCGACCCTTATGTCACAGTTCAGGTTGGGAAGACCAAGAAACGAACAAAAACCATCTACGGAAACCTGAACCCGGTGTGGGAAGAGAATTTCCACTTGTGAGTGCCTGGCTGGGTGCCCAGTGCTGGGGCTCCTGGCTGCTGCCAGGGGCTTTGAGGACCTGCATGTGGTAGGTGCTGACTCTTGCTCTTGCCTCTCCTCCCTACATAGTGAATGTCACAACTCCTCCGACCGCATCAAGGTACGCGTGTGGGATGAGGACGATGACATAAAATCCCGGGTGAAGCAGAGATTCAAGAGGGAGTCCGACGATTTCCTGGGGCAGACAATCATCGAGGTGCGGACGCTGAGCGGCGAGATGGACGTGTGGTACAATTTGGGTGAGCGAGGATGGGATTTGCAGAGGGGAGGGAGCGGCCTGTAGAGGGGAGGGCAGAGCCTCAGATGCACAGGGCCAGGCCTGCAGAGGTTGACGGGGTTCTGGGAAAACAGACAAGAGATCCCACCTGAGGAGAGAGAGACCTACATCCGAAGTGTAGGGTTGAGGGGCTGGGAAGGTGGCTCAGTGGTAGAGTGCTTGCCCTGCATGCATGAAGCCCTGGTTTCGATTCCTCAGTACCACACACAGAGAACAAGCCTGAAATGGTGCTGTGGCTCAAGTGGTAGAGTGCTAGCCTTGAGCAAAAGAAGCTTAGGGCCAGCACCCAGGCCCAGAGTTCAAGCCCCAGAACTGACAAAAAAAAAAAATTGTAGAGCTGAAGAGTGGGGGAGGCAAGGTCTCCATGCCTTACTTGATCTGATAGGAGAGACAGGGCTTAGAATTGGATGGGGCCTGGAACTGGGGGAGACAGCCCCCAGAACACAGTGTGTATGTAAAGGAAGGATGGGGGCTGAGGAATGCCCTCATGATGCAGAGACAAGCCTGGCCTCAGTTTCTGGGCGTCTGAGGGACCCGCAGTTAGGTCAGGGCCCTGTCTGCCCCACAGACAAGAGAACAGACAAGTCTGCAGTGTCGGGTGCCATTCGTCTGCACATCAGTGTGGAGATCAAGGGCGAGGAGAAGGTGGCCCCGTACCACGTGCAGTATACCTGTCTGCATGAGGTGAGTCCACGTGCAAGCCCACGCTCCCTCTCCACACCCCGGCTCCTGCTCCGGGCCTCAGGCTGCGCCTCCGCCCCTGCCCATCAAGCCCCCTCTGGCAAGGCTGCCCTGCTCCAGCTCTGTCTAGTCCCAAGTCCTGTCCCAGGATGAAACCCTCGGTCTTGGCTGTGTGTCAGTCTGACTTCCAGCTGCCTGGGGTTCCTGGCAGAAGTCTTCCCAGCACTTGGCTTGTTGAAGGAGTTCTGAACAGCAGATGAATGAATGGTGGGATGGATGAGTGAGTAGAAGTAGACGGATTGGTAGTTGGGAGATAGATGGCTCCGTGGGTGAATGATGGACAGGTGGAGGGGTATGTAGTGGGGGTAGATAGATGAGAAGTAGATGGACGGCCGGGCACCGGTGCTCACACCTGTCATCCCAGCCACTCGGGAGTCTGAGCTCTGGGGATCCGCGTTTGAAGTCAGCCCGGAAAGACCAAGGTGAGAGGTCCTTATCTCCAAATAACCAGCAAAAAACTAGAAGTAGATTTAAGGTTCAAGTGGTAGAGCTCCAGCCTTGAAATGATTAAGCCCCAGTTTCATTACCTAAACAAATAAAATGATGAAGCTGGGTATGGTGTCCCACGCCTGTAATCCCAGCTACTCAGGAGACAGCAAACTGCAGCATTCACTAGACTTACCTCAGACGAAGCAGCAAAAAGCCAGAAGTAGAGGTGTGGCTCAAATCACGGAGCACCACCCAGGAGCAGAAAGAACCAAGCGCCCTGAGGCCAAGTCCCGGTGCCAGCAAGAAAAAAAGAGAAGGGAAGGACCAGTGTGTTTTAGATGTTTAGGGGTGGATGGATGACTGGACAGACAGACTGACAGATGGCTGGATGAAGAGGAGCAGGTGGGTGGGTCCCTTGCCGCGATGCCTCGTGTGTGATATGCCCCCCACCACGCACAGAACCTCTTCCACTTCGTGACGGACGTGCAGAACAACGGCGTGGTCAAGATCCCAGACGCCAAGGGGGACGATGCCTGGAAAGTGTACTACGACGAGACGGCCCAGGAGATTGTAGACGAGTTCGCCATGCGCTACGGCGTGGAGTCCATCTACCAAGCCATGACGTGAGGACCGGGGCACCCCACCCTGGGGAGGTCTGGGGTGCTGGGAAAATAGAGGTGTCCAGTGTCCGCAGGTGGGGTGTGCGGGAAAGCCTGGACATGGATAGGTGACAGCCAGGTGGATAGAAAGATGGACGTGGGCTGGGTGTGGGGGCCATGTCTGTGATCTGGCACTGAGAGGCTGTGGCAGGAGGATCACAAGCTAGAGGCCACTGTGGGCTGTACTGCAAAAGCCCTGGAGGGAAGAGGGGAGGGTGAGGTGGGGGGGAGAGAGGGGCCAGTGGTGTCCCACAGAGAAGGGCAGAGTCGGCAGAGGGGAAGGAGAGCCGGTGGAGAGGCAGCTGCTCCCAGGGCGCTGTCCTGGAGGCGAGTTGGAGTGACCTGGGCCCGTGCCTCCCTCTCTCTACACACAGCCACTTTGCCTGCCTCTCCTCCAAGTACATGTGCCCCGGGGTGCCGGCCGTCATGAGCACCCTGCTTGCCAACATCAATGCCTACTATGCGCACACCACCGCCTCCACCAACGTGTCAGCCTCCGACCGCTTTGCCGCCTCCAACTTTGGGGTCAGTCCTGGGGCTGGGGCTGGAAGGAGAGGGACCCGTGCTTGGGACTCCTGGGTTCCCAGCGTAGATCTGACTTGCTTTGTGTCAGTCGCTGTTCCTCTCTGAGTCTGTTGGCCCATCAGTAGCAGCCATAGGCTGGCACAGGTGCTGTGTGGGGTGTGTAGTGTGCAGAAAGCGCATCATGAACCCTTCAGCGGCCACCTCCGCCCGCCCTCTCCTCTGCAGAAAGAGCGCTTCGTGAAGCTCCTGGACCAGCTGCACAACTCCTTGCGGATTGACCTCTCCATGTATCGGGTGAGTACTTGCCTCTGCAGCTCTGGGCTCTGTCTCCCCCAGCCCGCCTCCCAGCTCCCTCCTTACCCACGCCTTCTCACTTCCAACAGAACAACTTCCCCGCCAGCAGCCCCGAGCGGCTCCAGGACCTCAAGTCCACGGTGGACCTGCTGACCAGCATCACCTTCTTCCGCATGAAGGTGCAGCCCTCTGCCCACCAGGCCACACATCTTCTGCCACCTGCCCTTACTGCGCCCTCTTTGCTTTGCTTTAGACTCAGGGCCTTGAGCTTGCTAGGCAGGTGCTCTGAGACTGGAGCCACGCCCCCAGCCCAGCCTTCACTATGTCATAAAAGAGTTTGAGATTGCAGCCCAGGCGGGCCTGCAGCTGGTGTGACCCCACCTGGCCTCCCCAGGGCCCTGGCGGCACAGGCCACCTGGCCAGTGCTTCATTGCTTAAAGTGACACAGCATCAAAGCTGTGCATGTAGGGTATTCTGCCGTGTTTGCATCAGGTTAGAAGTGTTCACCTTTACATTCACTGCTGCTCTGTGCTAAAAACCTTGAAACTCCCCTCGGGTATCTCTGTGACGTGTTCAGGACATCAGCAGCTACTGCATGCCGTGCGTTGGGTTCTGACACTTACTTCTGCCTAGCTGCCACCCAGCCCCACAGTCCACCCCGTCCCCAGCCTCCGATACCCCCCTTCCTCTCCACTCCACCCTCGATTCCACAAATGACTGTGGCCCTGCCTCTCTGTGCCTGGCTGGCTTCATAGGACTTCCGTCCATTGTCAAAATAGGATCCCCGTCCTTTTTCCCGGCTGAATGCTATTCCGTTGTGTGCATGGCCCGTGTTTTCTGTACCACTTATGTGTTGATGGTGAGCAGTGGGCTGTGGTAAACACAGGATGCCAATATCTCCCCCACAGCCCAGCCCTCAGGGCTGGGGTCACCAGATCTTCTGGTTATGCCACTTTGGAGGGGCAGCCTCCTGGTTTTCCGCAGTGGCTGCACCCACGGTGGTGTGCCTCTCTTTCCTCCACCTCTGGCCAGCCCTCTTGTATCCAGTCTGGTTCTCATTCGCCGCTTGTGGGCTGGAGCTGGGGCCCAGGGCCTTGTGGCGCGTGGAGTGTCACTCTGCCCCCTGCTCTCTGCCTTGCTTCTCTCGGGGAGGAATGGCACTCAGGGGCTTGACAGTCTGCATTGACACTACACCATTTCCTTAACCCCGGAGTGCTGGGGAGCCGTGTTCTGGCCCGGCCCGGCCCCCATGCCTGAATCCCACCTTTCAGGTCCAGGAACTGCAGAGCCCCCCACGAGCCAGCCAGGTGGTGAAGGACTGTGTGAAGGCGTGCCTCAACTCCACCTATGAGTACATCTTCAACAACTGCCATGAGCTGTACAGCCGCGAGTACCAGACAGACCCGGTGCGGGCCCCTGCGGCTGTGGGAGTGGGTGGGGGCCCCGCCATGCCCTGGCCCCTCCCCAGAGGCCTGGCTCTTCTGAGTCCATCTCACACAAAGTGGGGTCAGCACCCCATCTTGGGAAAGGGACACAGAGCACCACACGAGCTGTGCACAGCGCCCGCCCAGGTGCTTGGCATTAGGTGCACAGAGGCACACGGTGAGGTTGGTGGCTGAGCTGAGTTGGGCATAAAACACTAGTGTCGCAGCTCCATCCACGGAGCACTGAGGCGGACTGGGCACAGAGCCCAGGTTCATCCCTGCAGCTTGACTCACTGGAGCCATTTGAGAGGCGGTGTCATCCCAGCTCCTTGGGAGGCTGAGATCGGGAAGACTGCCGTGAAGCTTGCCTATAAACTGCACACGATCCCATCTCAACCACATCAGCTGGGCATGCTGGTGCACGCGTATCATCCCAGTTACCCAGGAAGTGCACATAGGAGCATCGTGCTTTGGGTAGAATGTAGGAACCTTATTCAAGAACTAATGAGCTGGGCACCGGTGGCTCACACCTGTCATCCCAGCTTCTCAGGTGGCTGAGGACCATGGTTCAAAGCCAGCCTGGGCAGGAAAGTCTGTGAGTCTCTTATCTCCAATAAACTATCAGGCTCAAGTGGCTGTGGCTCAAGTGGTAGAGTGCTCACCTTGAGCTGAAGAGCTGAGGGACAGCGCCCAGGCCCAGAGTTCAAGCCCCAGGACAAGAAAAAGAAAGGAAAAAGAACGTGGGAGGCTAAGGGATTGGGCCCTGTGCAGCCAGGTGCAGCTGTGCGCATGCAGCTCCCCAGGAGCATGTGGCGCAGCCGGGCCTGTGGTGGACCAGGCCCTCTCCTGCCCCTTTCCCCACCAATCCCCTGAACTGTGACTGTGCACTCCCCCACCTCCTGCTCCCCCACCCCCACCCCGCGGGCCCTGCACATCCTGGGTCTTCATAGCCTGCATGTGTATCGCCCCTTCCAGGCCAAGAAGGGCGAGGTTCCCCCAGAGGAGCAGGGGCCCAGCATCAAAAACCTGGACTTCTGGTCGAAGCTGATCACCCTGATCGTGTCCATCATCGAGGAGGACAAGAACTCCTACACACCCTGCCTCAACCAGTGAGTGCGGGACGCCGGGCCTTGTGGCCAGTGCGCATCCCCGGCCGGGTACGGAGGCCTGGGGGTCTGTGACCATGTAGCGGCATGTGGGGTCACCGTAGGTCTCCTGGCACGTGTGTAGATCCATACAGTTGGCTCTTGAGCCGTCCTGTGTGAGCGTGCAGCCGCATGAGTGGACGGGTGGGTGAGGACAAAGGTGTAGGGGGGAGGGGGAGGGGGAGCCAGGCCTTCTGTGGGGCTCGAGTCACTCACTGTCCCCCATGGCCCCCGTGCCCCTCACGACCCCTGGAGGAGGAATGTGACCCTTTTGGCCACCTCAGCCCAGCCTCTGTGTCACTGCCTTGGCCAGGTTCCCCCAGGAGCTGAATGTGGGGAAAATCAGTGCTGAGGTCATGTGGAACCTATTTGCCCAAGACATGAAGTACGCCATGGAGGGTGAGCGCCGGCCCCCCCCCCCCCCGCCCATCCCACCAGCCCCACAGCAGGCCCTCGCGCCTCAGGGCCCTGGCTGAGCCCTGCCTACCCCCCCAGAGCACGACAAGCACCGTCTCTGCAAGAGCGCCGACTACATGAACCTGCACTTCAAGGTCAAGTGGCTGTACAACGAGTACGTGGCCGAGCTGCCTGCCTTCAAGGACCGAGTACCCGAGTACCCCGCGTAAGTCCGCCCGGCCTTGCCTGTGCTGGCCACCGAGGCCCCGCTACAAGGGCCCCACAGGCTGTCTGCCGAGGACGCCCAGCCACTCGGCAGCTGGCGGGGATTCCAGCCCCGCGCCATGGATGCTGAGCGCCCAGCACGGTCACGTCCCAGGAGCCAGGGGTCCTCAGAGCTGCCGGGGCCTGCAGTGCGGGCCTGCAGGCCTCACAGAGCAAACCCACTCGCTGCTCTCAGATGATCTGAACCAGGGCTCCCCTGGTTTGTCAGCAGCATCCTGTCTGTTTCCTGGGGGGTGGGGGACTGTGGGGTGGCCTCCATGGGAGCCCAGGGTGAGGGGACAGTGGAGGCCTTCTGTTGCAGGTGGTTTGAGCCCTTTGTCATCCAGTGGCTGGATGAGAATGAGGAGGTGTCGCGGGACTTCCTGCATGGAGCCCTGGAGCGAGACAAGAAGGATGGGGTGAGGATCCTGGCGCTCCCTGGTGCTGGGGCCAGCTGGGTGGCCGTCTTGATGTTTAGTGCAGGCGTGGCTGTGTCTTCCGTTGGTCTCTGACCGCCTGGGTCCCCTGTGGACCGCAGCACCCTCCCTCCATGCGGGGACTGCCCTGTCCTCTGTGGACGGGGGGAGGCAAGGACCCCCACAGCCTGCCCTGACCTGGCCTCCTCCTCCCTGCAGTTCCAGCAAACCTCGGAGCATGCGCTGTTCTCCTGCTCCGTGGTGGATGTCTTTTCCCAGCTCAACCAGAGCTTTGAGATCATCAAGAAGCTGGAGTGCCCTGACCCCCAGATCGTCGGCCACTACATGCGGCGCTTCGCCAAGGTGAGCCTGGTGGGCTGGCACACAGACGTGGGGGGCACGGGGCTGGAGGTGGGCAGAGCCTGCAATGCTGTTGGTTCTGGAGCTCCCGGGGCCTGTTGGGGTTTGAGCGAGCCCCATGGAGTTGGGTTTTGAGCCAGCATTGAGGTAGCACAGAGTTCAGAGCTCTCCGGAGACCTCTGAAGTCCGTGGGACTGCCATCAATCCAGCTTGCATGGGGGGAGCTGCCGGTGGCTTTGGGGTACAGGAGGCATCAAGTCAGGCTTGTGATGAGGGCTGGGCTCACGGGTGGTAGCCTCACAGAGCAGCTGGGCAAAGTGGGGCTGTGATTCTAGCATGGCTATGGAGCGGGGTAGAGGATGGGGGTGGGCTCAGGAGGGTTGTGAGTTGCGGCCTGGGCTGTACCCAGAGGCCTTGCCTCAAATGCAGAAGCATGCTGGGTCTCCAGAAAACCGCCGTCTCCTCCCAGTATTGTATCCCTGCGTCTTAGTGGCCATCCCGGCAGGGGTCACCCAGCCCGGTGGCCACCGGAGTCCTCACACAGTGTGGAGTGGGTGTAGATGGGGGCGTGACCGGAGCTCTGGGCCCCACCCCCCTGTCTGTCCCCACAGACCATCAGTAACGTGCTGCTGCAGTACGCTGATATCATCTCCAAGGACTTCGCCTCCTACTGCTCCAAGGAGAAGGAGAAAGTGGTGACCTGGGCACCCTGTCCCGCCCTGCCCTGTCCTGCCCTGCCCAGGCCCCCACCCACACGCTGGCCTCTGTTCAGCCCAGCCTTGCCCTGCCCACATCGTGCAATGGCCACGCCTATACCACCCCCTGGTACCGCCCGCATTGCCCTGGCCCCACCCATGCCAGCATGGCCATGCCCACATGGCGTCTGGTCCCGCCCACACTCTCCCCTGGATCCCTGAGATCTGCGTGGGGTGCCAGGTGCTGCTGCCTGAGCGTGTTGCGTACAGGTGTGTCCTTGCTGTGCCCGTGCACTGAGTGTGAGCGTCTCTGCACACACCTGTGAGGGGGTGTGGGCGTGTGCACGCGCATGCATATTTGAGGAGTGTGTCTGACATGTCTGTGTGAGCCCACTGGTCAGAATGTCGGGGCCTTTCTGCTGCTCCCACATTTCCCAGCCCAAGCCCCAGAGAACATCACTTAAGTCCATCCCTGGGTTGGTCCCCAGCACCCCAGTCCTATTCTCACGGCAGCCCGGGGTCCCCAGCTCTCCCCTGACCCGAGCCCGGTCCCTGAGATCACAGAGGGCGGTGGGGAGGGATCAGGGCCCAGCCTGGATGGGGTATCAGAGCTCGGCTTCCTCTTCCCCCGCAGCCCTGCATCCTCATGAACAACACGCAGCAGCTCCGTGTGCAGCTGGAGAAGATGTTCGAGGCCATGGGTGGGAAGCAGGTAAGGCCCCAGCTGTCTAGCCCGGTGTCCTCTGCAGCCTGGACAAGGGCTCCAGTTCAGCCACTCTTCAACCCAAGCCGGGCCTCAGTTTCCTCCAGCCCCTTGGGGTCCCTTTCTGGGGTGTGAGGCTAAAATGCCAGGGACTGGCATGTGGATGCCATGTTATCTCACCTGACACCCGCCCCCCTCAGCTGGACACCGAGGCCAGTGACACCCTGAAGGAACTGCAGGTCAAGCTGAACAACGTCTTGGATGAGCTCAGCCGTGTATTTGCCACCAGGTGGGGGAGCTCCCAGGTAGGGTGTGGGGAAGGGGCCGCTGCAGCCCCGCCTGGGCACGTGTGGTTTCAGTGGAGGGGCAGCGGGACACAGAGGAGCCTCCTTAGATGAAGCCAGGTTCCTAATTCTGGCTACACCGCTCACTGGCTGCGTGGCCTCAGGCGAGTGCCTTCGCCACGCTGAACCTCAGCGTGAGAATGGGTCAGAGATGGCGGCCGGGGCAGTGCCTGGCCCCAGTCTGAGGATGAGGGAGGCGGGCAGGAAGAGCCACAGCTGTGACCAGTCCCCCGGCACGCTCCTGCCCTGTGGATGGTGGGGAAGCAGATCGGGGCTAGCCTGGGGGTCTGCTCCAGCTTCCAGCCACACATCGAGGAGTGTGTCAAGCAGATGGGGGACATCCTGAGCCAGGTCAAGGGCACGGGCAACGTGCCGGCCAGCGCCTGCAGCAGCGTGGCCCAGGACGCCGACAACGTGCTCCAGCCCATCATGGACCTGCTGGACAGCAAGTGAGTGGCCCAGGGGGCAGGCACAGCCACGGACAGGAGCACGGGGCCTGGGGGGCTGCGTGGCCCAAAGGGTGAAAGGGTGGGGCATGAGGGGTAAGAACATAGTCTAGTGCACAGCTAGCAGGACCAGCATCTGCTTTCACAGATGACAGGTGGATGGATGAGTGTGTCCACTGGTGGGTAGATGGACGGACGGATGCCCGGGTGGATGGGTGGATGGTGGATGGGTGAATGGATGGGTGGGTGGATGGATGGGTGGATAGATGGGTGGGTGGATGGGTAGATGGATAGATGGTTGGATGGATGGATGGATGGGTGGATAAATGGTGGGTTGGTGAATGGATGGGTGGATGGATGGATTGGTGGATGGGTAGATGGGTGGATGGATTGGTGGATGGATGGGTGGGTGGATGGGTAGGTGGATGGGTGAATGGATAAATGGATGGATCAATGGATACCTGTGTGAATAGATGGGTGGGTGGGTGGATGGGTGGATGGGTTGGATTGGTGGATGGATGGATGGATGGATGGATGGATGGATGGATGGATGGATGGGTGGGTGGGTGGATGGATGGGTGGGTGGATGGGTGGGTGGATGGATGGGTGGGTGGATGGGTGGGTGGATGGGTGGGTGGGTGGATGGGTAGATGAATAGATGGATAGATGGTTGGGTGGATGAATGGGTGGATGGGTGGAGAGGTAGATGGATGGATGGATGGATGTGTGGATGGATGGGTGGGTGGGTGGGAGGACAGGTAGATGGAGACTGGGCGGTGGATGGAGTGGGGTGGAGGATGGTGGGAGAGGATATGTTAACATTTAAGGAAGCTGGAGCAGTTGTGTGCATGGAGAAGCCTGGCTAGCAGGTGGCAGTGCTGTGGCCCCACAAATGCCTCATTTTCTCTCTGTCCTCTCTTCCTCATGGCCATATCTGGACCCCTTGTGGTTCCTAGAGGACTGGATGGTGCTCTCTCCAGCCCTCCTCTTCAAGTTCATTCCCACACTAGACTTTCAAACACCAGTGTCTGGGTGAATCTCTCCGTTGAACACTGTAGTACCCCACGCCCTCCCCTTTCCCCCTCTTCCCCCCATCTTCAGTGAGGCCCAGGCATTCCCCTAAGGCCCAGTGCCCGCTTCTGCCTGGCCTGTGCAGCCAGCCCCGCCCAAAGTGGGCCTCGGAGCCCCCTGGGCCCTGCGTGTCAGGAGGGGCCCCCCTGAGACCAGCTTGCCACCCGCAGCCTGACGCTCTTTGCCAAGATCTGCGAGAAGACGGTGCTGAAGCGGGTGCTGAAGGAGCTGTGGAAACTGGTCATGAACACCATGGAGAGGACCATCGTGCTGCCCCCGCTCACTGACCAGACGGTGAGCCGCCGGCCTCATCGCTGAGGGGCAGGAGCGGGGGGCGGGACAAAGACCCGAGGCTCAGAACAGTCGCCAGGCCAGGGCCAGTCAGAGTGACTCAAGCCGCCTCTGGCCAGAGGGTCCACAAGAGATTTTGCACGTGTGTCGTGTGTCAGGGGTCACAGCCTTCAGATCACACAGCGTTCAGAGGCGTCTTTAGGCACAGGGAAGTCATGAGGTCAGAGATCAGAGGTCACCTAGGAATGAAGTCAGCTTGGGACTCAAGGCCAGCCAGGAGTCACAGTGGGAAGGGCACGTGCCGGCCAGGGGCTCCCGGAGGTCAGCCTGCCTGACCACCAGAGATGGACCGGATGTCACCCCCACCAAGCTGCCCAGGGGGAGCCGGGGTGACAGGGGTGGTGGTGGGGGACTGAGAAGTAGACAGCAAGGCCCCGGGAGGCTGGGGCACGCCTTGCTCTGGCACCTTCACCGCCCCTCCCTGGCCTTCCCAGGACACTGACGGTGCCTTATTCCCCCTCCCCTGCCCCGCCCCACCCGGCTGACAGATGATCGTAAGTAGAGGCCCATTTGTCCGTCTGTCTGTCCGTCGCTGTGTCTGGACCCGGCCCGTTGCGTGATTTCCCCTTCCACCCTGGGCCCCCACCCCCTGCCCTCTCTTTGCCTAGATGTGCCTGTGTGTGTCCTGGATGGGGCATGGGGAGGGGTGGGCCTGGGAGGGCCACACCTACCGCCTCACCCTGCTCTGAGCCTGCTCAGAGACCAATGTCCCCTCCCGCCTCCCGAG
This sequence comes from Dipodomys merriami, assembly GCF_024711535.1. Lineage (NCBI taxonomy): Eukaryota > Metazoa > Chordata > Mammalia > Rodentia > Heteromyidae > Dipodomys > Dipodomys merriami. Next base: position 2,594,282 of record NW_027206291.1, read on the forward strand.
AGTCCCTGGCTCTCTCCACTCCAGGAAGAGGGTGGATGTCCAGGGCTCCTCTCCGGCTGCCCTGAGGTCAGCTCTGTGGACCGTGCCCCCCATGCAGGCGCTTACCACAGAGGCCCCTCTGAGCTGTCAGCTGCTCCAAGCAGCCCTGCCTCTTGCTACTGGAGATCTCAGGGCCCAGTCTGCCCCTCCGTCCCTCTGTCCTCGGCACCCTGCTGCCCCTCCCACCATAAACACAGACACCCAGGTGGGAGAGATGGTGTTTGGGGGGAGGCGTCAGATAGATCTGGGGTCACATCCCAGCCTGGCCACTCTGTGACCCTGCCTGGGGAGCAGTGGAGGACCCAGAGTGGGCGAGATGCTAAACGTGCTGGCCCGTGCCTGCCCTGCTGTGGGGCTGCCAGAGGTCAGAGCGAGCCCTGCAGAGCAGAGACAGGTGCAGACCCCACCCACCATCCTGGTGGGTGCAGCCTGGATCGCCGTGACCCCGTGGAGACCAGGGCCCCGCCCAGCCCTGGCCCCACCCAGCCCCGGGCCCTGCCCAGCCAGGGCCCACCCAGCCCAGGCCTTGCCCTGTGAGCAGAAAGATAAGATTTCCAGTGAGTGGCTGTGTCTCCAGCCCGCCACAGCTGGGTCAGCTCAACTTCCAACAGGCCTTTGAGTAAGGTGACATCGTAGAAGAGGAAACAGGCTGGGTGGGCCCCTTGGAGGCTGTGTGCTAAATGGGGCCAGAGTTCAGACAGATGCCTGTGTGTGTATTGCGCCGCCTGCTTCCTGTGGCCCTTGCCTGTGCGCGCTGCGTGTAGCTGGGTAGTAGTGTGGCTTTCCTTTCTGGCCTTCTCTATCCCTGTCTCTCTGTATCTGTTTCCATCTCTCTATCACCTTTGGGAGTCACACACAACCCCACACAGCCCAGCCCCACGGCAGCATAGATTTTCTGTCCCCACGAAGCCCGGGCCCCAGCCCCCCTGCAGCGTAGACCCCGCACCCCCACAGGCCGTTGATCACGCTGTGACATTGTCTCTGCAGGGCACCCTCTTGAGAAAACATGGCAAGGGATTAGAAAAGGTAATGAGGGCTTCATCTTGCTGAGGTCTAAGTGCATGTCTGCACTGAGTCTGCACACACACAAGTGTGTGCGTGGGTGGGAAGGTCAGCGGGGAGGAGGGTTTGCGGGGATCCTAGCAAGTTCTACGAGAGGTCAGCTGTGAGGCAGACACAGGAGCCTGTGTGACACAGAAGTGTGTGCACATGATCACAGGAGTGCATGCGTGTGTGAACAGGTGGGCATGGGAGTGCACGCACAGGAGTGTTCACTGCGTGAACATGGGAGTTTGCGTGTGATAACGGGTATGCGTGTGTGAGCAGTGGAGTGTGCACATGATTATGGGTGTGTGTGCGTGGGAGTGTGCATTGTGAACACAGGCTCATGTGTGACCACAAGACTATGCCTGTGTGAGCAGTGGCACGCACGTGTATGTATATGAACATGGCACCATGCATGGGGGTGTGCCTGTGTGAGCACAGGCGTGCTCCATGGGAACACGAGTGTGCACATATGCATGGGAGTGAGCACAGGGATATGTGTGCATGGCAGTACTTGTGAGCTCAGGAGTGTAAGCATGAGTGTATGTGCACAAGAGTGCATGTGTGAGCATGGCAGTGTGTTGTGAATGTGGCAGTGTGTGCAAACATGGGAGTGTGCATGTGATCACAGGAGCGTGTGAGCTCAGGCATGCGTGTGTGCACCAAAGTGTGTGTGTGTGAACACGGGAGTGTGAGCTCGGGAGTGTGTGTGTGAGCACAGTGCACACTGGCCCCTCGCAGTGCTTGGCCCCGCTGGGCCGGCTGGCCTGGGAGCCGGGCAGCTGGCCTGTAAGGATGTAGCCGCCTGTCCTGCACTGCCAGGCTCTGAGCCTGGGTTGTGTGGCTTCCCTTCGGGTTCCCGTCCAGGCCCTGGGCCCACAGGCACGTGTGGATTTCTGTGCCTGGCCGCGTGCATTGTGCGTTCTGCGTGTGGGTTCCTGTGTGCGTCTCAGCGCTGAGCTGTGTGTGGTGTGTTGGTGTCCAGTGGGTGCAGGTGCAGAGACACAGGACTTGTCACAAGGCGTTTGCTCTAGTCAGGCTGTGGGGAGAAGGCTCAGTGCTTGGGGGAGGAGAGACCCCGAACCCTCTTTTCTCCCCCTTTCCCTAAACTCCCCAAGGCCGGCTGTGGCACCCGTCCCCTGAGGACAGCCTTTGGGGCACCCCACAGTGTGCTGTGGTGGAGAAATCTGGCCCCTCAAATCCAAACTCCTCCACCCGGGGATGAGGGGAGGCGAGGCGCAGGGCAGGCTTAGCATCTGGCTGAGGACCCGGGGGGGGAGCTCGCGGGCTGGCGGTGAGACTGGGCTTCGAGGGGGCAGGGAAGTCCCACCAAGTAGCCTCCCCGCGGCCACCAAGACTCTGACCTCCACCTGATTCTCTCCACAGGGCAGGGTGAAATTGCCAAGCCACTCAGACGTAAGACCAGCCTCCCACTGTCTGTGTGGCTCCCCCACCCCCACCCCTGCCCCTCCACGTCTGTGGTCCGTGCCGTCGGGGGCGGGGGTACTGGGTACCTGTCTTGTGATTCTTCCTTTGTCTGTCTGGCTTGCTTGTGGGGGGCGTGGGGAGTGCAGGGCTCGCTGCCCGAGAGGGCTCTGCCCCCTGCCGGGCTGCAGGTGGGCATGGCAGGGATGCCATGGCCCAGGGGCCAGGCTGTGGGCAGCAGTGCCGTAGACTGTAGGAGGCCGAGGGCCGCAGCGGAGGAGGGGCTGGGGAGGGCACGGGGTGCCCGCCCAGTGTGCACAAGAGGCCCGGCTCCAGCCCGGTGCCTCCAACTCAGCAGCTCCCATCAGTCAGCGCCAAAGCGGTGCCTGCCAGCCCTGGCGCGGTCCAGAAAGCCCTTCCCCACCCCTGGGCGCTCCCGGGCCCCAAGATTCGCACCCTTGTGGAGCTCGGTCCTACCCCACACGAACACGGGGCCCCCCCTAGCCAGCAAGTGCCCGGCCCACACGGGGGCCGGTGTGCCCAGGACCCCTGCGCCAGGATGGAGGCGGCGGCCAGGCCGGGCCTGGCAGGAGGTTAGAGTGAGCCCTGGGCAGACACACCGGGAGTCTGCTCCTTGGAGAACGGGCCCAGAGGTCGGTTCATATGCTCGAGGCCACAGGGCAGAGCTGAGGTTTGAACCCTGGCCTGTCTAGCCATAACAGCATCGGCACCTTTCAAGTGTCTGCTTTGGAGTGCCCACCGAAGCACACATTTTGGTGGCACTCATCCTTTTGGAGGTCAGATGAACAGCCGCAGGGCGGCGTCGGGAAGGGCTGACCCACAGGGTCCTGTCCTTAACCTCAGGCCCACCTTGTGTGTCCCGCTCACGCCCCACCGCGCCCCTGCCCCGCCCCTGCCTGTTTCTCTTCTGTTCCGGGCCTCTGGGTTGCAGGGCTGGGGGAGGGGTAGCGTCTGTACCTCACTGGTTTGGCAGGGCAAAGCAGCCCCCCCCCACCCTGCCCACCCCGGAAAGTACAGACCTCTGTCCCCAGACCACAGCCACCACCCAGGATAACCTCTGGGCAAGAACCACCACGTGCTCAGGGCCAGGAGCCGGGGCGGCCAGAGCCGGGGCCAGTGGCCCTCACCCAGCCTGTGCCCCCCCACAGGGAACCCAGATGATCTTCAACGCGGCCAAGGAGCTGGGTCAGCTGTCCAAGCTCAAGGTGAGGCGGGGGCTCCGGGGCATCCTGCTCACGACTCCATCCAGGCACTCTGACCGCGTGGGGTTCTGGGACATGGACTGCATGGTCCATTTGGGAAGGTGCGCAGGGTGCGGTTACCTCCGGGTACAGCCGGCCGAGGGCACAGGCGACATGGGTAGCCAGCAGGGAGCACCTGGCGCACGCTGCCCGGTGCCCCGCCCCGAGGTTTAGCAGAGCCTGAGACTGCAGGTGAGGCCCCCCACCCCACACACTTCCCGTCCCCAGGACCACATGGTACGAGAAGAGGCCAAGAGCTTGACTCCGAAGCAATGTGCGGTGGTTGAGCTGGCCTTGGACACCATCAAGGTGAGAGCGGGGTCCAGGCCCTTCCGGAGCAGTGCACAGCTGTACGGGCCCACAGACCTCCTTCCCCTCCTGAGATCCGGCCTGGGGCAGAGGGAGGGTCAGCCTGGGGGAAGAGGTGGGAAAGCCAGGAAAGTAGCAGCAGCAGAAGCATTGGGGAAGGTTGTAAGGCCTGCATAGGAGTTCACCAGGGAAAGCCAGTGTGCTGGGGCTGAGAGGACCTTTCCAGCCTTGGGAACAGTACGTGCAAAGGCCCTGAGGCAGGCAAGACCTGAAGAGCACTGGAAAGTCAGCTGGGATGGTGCGGGCGACCTGGGGCTGGGGAGCCATCGCAGGCGTCCCCTCCTCCCCCTCGCCCGCTCCCCATAGCAATACTTCCACGCGGGTGGCGTGGGCCTCAAGAAGACCTTCCTGGAGAAGAGTCCAGACCTGCAGTCTTTGCGCTACGCCCTGTCGCTGTACACGCAAGCCACCGACCTGCTCATCAAGACCTTCGTGCAGACACAGTCTGCCCAGGGTAAGGGTGGCGCCCCGGGGCCCGCCCCCCGGTGATGTCACAGCCAATGAGCGGCCGACAGAGTGTGGGGGTGGGACTTCTGGCGCCGGAGGGCCATTTCCTGGGAGAGGGCCGGGAGTTATTAACAGCTCTGGGGCGGGACCTGGTGGAGGTGATTGACAGCTCCTACAGGTGAGAGTCCAGCAGGGAGTGGTTATCAGCCCTGGGGCCAGGACCTGTGGGGATTGATTGACAGCTTGGGAGTCCCACCGGCAAGAAATGATTGACAGTTCCAGGAGAGACCAGGAACGAGGTTCCCCCAGAGGAGGGGCCTCTGATCCTCAGGACCTTGGCCTTGGGAGGGGGTGGGTGGTGGGGAAGGCCCGAGCCTCAGTTCTCTCTGTCTGTCTTCTGCTTCTGTCTCCTGTCTCTCTGACCTCACACGGCAGCCACGGCAGGAGGGCGGGACCCCAGGCCCTGGAAGGGAGGTGTTCTCTGTCCTGAAGGATCCAGGCCTGGGCCCCTTCCTCCCACCCAGTGATCCAGGGCCCTCCTGCGCGCCAGCCTCGGTTTCCCTCCCAGCCCTCACTGCTGTTAGTGTCCCTGGTGTTCCCAGAGCAGGAGGCCGTCCGTCTGTCTGTCTGTCTGCTGCTGACGTTTCTCTCTCTTTCTCTCTCTCTTGTTTTTCCTCCCCACCACTCGCTGCCCTCTCTCCACACCTCCCTGCCCTGTCACGCACAATTCATTTCTTCCTCTCACTCGCTCTCCCTCCTCCCATCCCTCCTCTCTCCCCTCCCCCAACTAGTCCATGGTGGAAAGGGGGCTAGGTTTACCCTTAGTGAAGACATTTATCCTGACAAGGGTACGTGCCTCTGCCCCCGCGCCCGCCCGGTGCTTGTGCCCTTCCCGGCCTGGCTAGTAAAAGGCCTGTCCTTCCTCCTTGGGCTGGGGAACCCGCCCAGCCGGGTGAGGGGAAGGGTGGCTTGCTGGTTCCACTCGGGGAAGGAGGAGCAGTGGAACCCGTTTTCTCTCCCGACCCATCAGATCCGGACCCAGGGCTGCTGGGCGGGTGGGAGCGCACGGCAGGCTGTCGGCAGCTGGCCCTCGCTCTTCAGAGTGGAAAAGAACAAACTTGTGCCAGGCTTGCCTCAGCGCCAGGCCTGGGCAGACAGCCTGAGAGGTCTCAGGAAGATTTCTCCAAGGCAGCCCCGGTGGCTGCACCTGAGACCCCAGCCCTTGAGGCTCAGCGGGGGACGGCGGTTCCAGGCACCCCGGGGCACCCTCGTTCTATGTCTGTCGGGTCAGGGGCCGGGTGTCCGGGGTGAAGTCGCTCGCCTGGGAGCCCATGGATACCCTGATACCCTTCTGCGTGGAGCCAGCAAGCCACGGGACGGGGGTGCCCCGCACTGCCCCCTCCCCCTCTTACTAGCTTTGACCTTGGTCTGACCTCCACCCAACCCACCACAGCACCCCAGTCTGGCTGGGATGGAGCCTGCTAGAAGCATCAGCCTGGGGGTGGGGGGTGAGCATGTGACTGTGCCTGAGGTGGGAAGGAGGGCCGCCTGGGGCCGCAACCCTGGCCGTGACCGGAACCAGGCTGACGGGTGTCCAGCCCCCTCCCCGTGCTCGCTGACCCGCAGCCACTTCCTCCCCTGCCAGGTCACCTGGTCAGCCTCTGGCTGAGTACCTACCCCCCTTCCTGCCACTGCTCCTGTCCCTGTCCCTGTGCATGGGGTGCTCCAGGAGTGGGGAGCCAGTTGGGGGGCCCGGCGGGGGTGCTGGCGGTCACAAGTCCGGCCGGATGAGTGAGGAAGCGGGTCTGGGATGCACGCTCTGGTGCTGTGCGTTGTGAAGTGTGCATCTTGGACACTAATGGAGGATAGAAAGATGCTCATCACCATGACAACCAGAGCACACAGGTGTCGGCCATGGACTGAAGGGGGGTGTTGGTGTCTCAAGTCTCCAGCGATGCTATTGGTCAATGCTATTGGAGACTTTTGTGGGGCGTAGCTCTCCTTATTGGTTTAGCACCAGAGAAGGACAAAGTTGTGTTTGTTTGCTTGGTGCCAGTCCTTGCTGACCCTGAGCCTCTGTGCTCGAGCCTAGTGCTCTGCCACTTGAGCCACAGCTCTACTTCTGGCTTTTTGGTGGTTAATTGGAGATCAGAGTCTCATGAGCTTTCCTCCCTGGGCTGGCTTTGAACCTCAGATCTCAGCCCTCCGAGTAGGATTACAGCTGTGAGTCACAGGTGCCTTGCAGGACAAAGTGTTTGACAGGAGCCAAACTCTCAGAGCCATCTCCTATTGGCCTAACTAGGGTCACGTGAACAGAGCGTGGCCAATCTTCGTAGCCAGAGGCAGGAAATGCTCTGATTAGACAGCTGTGGCTCATCAGCCATCTCGAGTGAACCTGAGCCACAGGGTCTCAGGCAAGGGTGGATGTTTCCCGTGGAAACCTGAGAATTGATTAGACTGGGAGGCAAATAGGGAGGATGAGAAATACCTAGACAGAGCGGCCGCTTTGGGAGGACCAGGACTCTGACCACCTGGTCAGTGTATTGAAGTTGCAGCTGAGTAGCTTGAGTGCTGTGGTGGCGGTGGGGTGGATCGAGGTGTTAGCAGGGTGCACCTTGGGGTGCTGCAGACTCTCCCACAGGGAGAGAAGGTTGTGGGGCTCTGACCTGGGGCGTGTAGAGTAGCTGGGAAAGGCGACAGTCCAGGAGTCCTGGGGTGGAGCTGAGCCCCTAGAGGCTTCCATTGTGCCGGCCCTTGGGGGCAGGAGAGCGGGGACAGAGTGGGTGAGACATGCCGAGCAGGTCCGGTGCACGCCTGGAAAGCGCGTCGCTGCCCAGCCCGGAGGAGGCCAGGGCGCCAGATGCTGCAAGGGCGGACAGGGCAGCACAGCCATTGCGTGCGGGGAAAGGAAGGCAGCGGCAGGAGGCTCAGACCACACAGCAGCGCGCGCGGCCAGCGCCCCCCCGGGGCTGAGGACCCGTGCCGCCAGCACCGGGGTGGGGGTCCCTGCCGCGGCCGGGCGGAGGGGCTCACGCGGGGCGCCCTCCCTGCCACGCAGGCTCGGGGGTGGAAGACCCCGTCGGGGAGGTCTCGGTCCACGTCGAGCTCTTCACCCACCCGGGAACCGGGGAGCAGAAGGTCACAGTGAAAGGTGAGTGTTGCAAAGTGGCCGGTGCGGGCTCCCCGGGACCGCCACCCGGAGGGCGGACGGACAGGACCCAGGCCAGCGGGGGCTCGGGCGCCCGGGGGCCTCACGCAGGCCTGGCAGCTCCAGGGCGCCCTCCTCCGCGTGTCCGTCCTTCTCTCCTCCGCGTGTCCGTCCTTCTCTCCTCCGCGTGTCCGTCCTTCTCTCCTCCTCCGTGTCTGTCCTCCTCCGCGTGTCCGTCCTCCTCCGCGTGTCCGTCCTCCTCCGCGTGTCCGTCCTTCTCTCCTCCTCCGTGTCCGTCCTTCTCTCCTCCGCGTGTCCGTCCCCCTCCACGTGTCCGTCCTTCTCTCCTCCGCGTGTCCGTCCTTCTCTCCTCCGTGTGTCCGTCCCCCTCCGGGTCCGTCCTCCTCCGCGTGTCCGTCCTCCTCCGCGTGTCCGTCCTCCTCCGCGTGTCCGTCCTCCTCCGCGTGTCCGTCCTCCGCGTGTCCGTCCTCCGCGTGTCCGTCCTCCGCGTGTCCGTCCTCCTCCGCGTGTCCGTCCTTCTCTCCTCCGCGTGTCCGTCCTCTTCCGTGCCTCTGTCCTCCTCCGGGTCTGTCCTCCTCCGTGTGTCTGTCCTCCTCCGTGTGTCTGTCCTCCGTGTGTCCGTCCTTCTCTCCTCCGCGTGTCCGTCCTTCTCCGCGTGTCCGTCCTCCTCCGGGTCCGTCCTCCTCCGCGTGTCCGTCCTTCTCTCCTCCGTGTGTCCGTCCCCCTCCGGGTCCGTCCTCCTCCGCGTGTCCGTCCTCCTCCGTGTGTCCGTCCTCCTCCGCGTGTCCGTCCTCCTCCGTGTCTGTCCTCCTCCGCGTGTCCGTCCTCCTCCGCGTGTCCGTCCTCCGCGTGTCCGTCCTCCTCCGCGTGTCCGTCCTCCTCCGCGTGTCCGTCCTCCGCGTGTCCGTCCTCCTCCGCGTGTCCGTCCTCCTCCGCGTGTCCGTCCTCCTCCGTGTGTCCATCCTCCTCCGGGTCCGTCCTCCTCCGCGTGTCCGTCCTCCTCCGTGTGTCCATCCTCCTCCGGGTCCGTCCTCCTCCGCGTGTCCGTCCTCCTCCGTGTGTCCATCCTCCTCCACGGCTGCCGCCTTCCGTCAGCTTTGCTTCTGTTCCCTAGCATGCCAGCGGGGCTGCTTTCCCCACCTGGAGTCCGCTCAGGCTCTGGCCCCGCTGTGCGCGCGTGCGCACTCGTGTGCGCGCGTGCTGGGCATCGGAGCGCCCGGCCCGGCCGGCCGGTCTGCCCGGTGACCGCGCCTCTCCCCACAGTGGTGGCGGCCAATGACCTCAAGTGGCAGACTTCGGGCATCTTCCGGCCGTTCATCGAGGTCAACATCATCGGGCCCCAGCTCAGCGACAAGAAGCGCAAGTTCGCCACCAAGTCCAAGAACAACAGCTGGGCGCCCAAGTACAACGAGAGCGTGCAGTTGTGAGTCCGGGGACGGGCAGGTGACGGGGGCCTGCGGGGCCGGGCCCTCCGCGCGGGGCGGCCTCCAGGACCCGCGACCCAGGCAGCCCCGCACACGTGGCGCCTAAGGACCGCCTCTGAGGAGGAGCCACAACTGCGCAGGCGTAGCCAGCGTGCGTGGGGGGCGTGGCCGGGGCAGAGCTAGGGTGCTGGGCGTGGCCGGGACAGCTCGGGAAGGGGTGGTGGGCGTGGTCGCGCGAAAGCTGGGAGGGTGTGGCCTGAGCGTGGTGGGCGTGCCCGAGAGCGGAGGGGGCGTGGTCTAGGAGCTCAGGAGGGAGTGGCGGACGCAGGCGGTGCGACTCCTGGGGGCTGGGCAGGAGGCGGCGGCCCCCAAACCGCTGCGGAAATGGGGTGGGCGTGGTCAGAGGGCGCAGGGCGGGGCCTCCCTCACGCCGCGCCCTCCTCCCCGCAGCACGCTCAGCGCCGACGCGGGCCCCGAGTGCTACGAGCTGCAGGTGTGCGTCAAGGACTACTGCTTCGCGCGCGAGGACCGCACGGTGGGGCTGGCCGTGCTGCAGCTGCGCGAGCTGGCCCAGCGCGGGAGCGCCGCGTGCTGGCTGCCGCTCGGCCGCCGCATCCACATGGACGACACGGGCCTCACCGTGCTGCGCATCCTCTCGCAGCGCAGCAACGACGAGGTGGCCAAGGAGTTCGTCAAGCTCAAGTCGGACACGCGCTCTGCCGAGGAGGGCGGGGCCGCACCTGCGCCTTAGCGCGGGGCGGGCGGGACGCGCTGCGCCGGAGCGGAACGAGTGCTGCGGCCGCGGGCGGGGCTTGGGCTCTGGCCCCGCCCTCGCCCCGGAAGCCTCCCGGGCGGGGCGAAGAGGGCAACCGCGCCTGCGCTTTCGACTGGGCCTCCGGGGGCCTTGTGATCCCGCCCTCTCGTGAGGTCACGTGCTGGCGCGGAAGAACGAAGCCCCGCCCCGCCCCCGGGGCCCGGAGCTGGGAGGCAGTAAGACCCGCCCCGGGAAGGAGGCCGCGTCCCGGGGCTCCGGTACCGGGGGCTTCGCCTCCTGGCGTCGGAAAAGCCATAAGCGGGTCCCAGAGCCCTGGGGCCCAAGACCATGCCAAGCACGCACCGCGCTCCGCGGTTCCCGGAGCGCTGCGGAGCGGGGCGAGGCCCGCGTCGCCGGGCGGGAGGGATTCAAAAGCACACGCGCCCTCGGGCGCCCACACCGGGGGCCGCGCGCTCCCGCCGAGGCCCGCGCGGGCTGAGCTCCCCGCCGCTGCTAACTTCCGCAGGGCCTCGTCCTAGCGCCCCACCGCGGGAGAGGGTTTGAGTGCGGGGCGGGCGGGCCCGCGGGGAGCTCCGCCCGGGGCCTGACGACTGCCACACAGACCGGGGCCGGAGGGGCCGGGGGGCGCCAGGGGGTGTCTGTGCGATGAACTAGACAGTCCCCCACTTTTACCCAGAGAACTACTCATCCTTCAAAACATCACACACGCACACAGCCCGCCGTGCCGCCCCGGGCGCCTCTGTCTCTCCAGCTCCTCAGAGCGGCCCCGGGAACCTCGGCTGCGGGCCGCACAGCGGTCGGCAGGAGGCTGCGCGTGGCCGGCCGCGCACGCGCGTGGGCGTGCAGGGCTCCCACACGGGCCTGGGGCGGAAGGTATCAGGCCGGCGCTGGGACACCGGAAGTCCGGGGCTCGGCTTGCCCCGAGGGGGCCGAACCGCGTCCCCGCGGGGAGTCCGGATTGCCGCGGGACTGGCGAGGGACAGCGGGGCTCCGCCCCGACGGGGCGGGGCCGGAGGGCGCACGCACCGGCCGCCAGCGCGCATGCCCGGAGTCCCGGACCCCACCCGCCACCAAGTCCTTCCATCAGAGATGCAAAAAACGCGACTCCGGCCTGGGCTGGGTCCCGGACCCCGCAGGGGGCGGGGCGTCCGCGCTCGAGGGGCGGGGTCCAGTGGGCTGGGGCGCGGTGGGTGGGGCGTCCGCGCCGGCCCCGCCCCTCCGCCGCCAGACGTCAGGATCGTTCAGGACCAAAGTCGCCGCCACCCCCTACGCTTTCTCTTCGCCTTTTCTAGAGATCGAGTTGACACTGTCGAGCCAGACCCCGCCCCGCCCCCGCGGCGGCCCGGTCCCCGCCCGCCCCGCGGGGCGCCCCTCCCGACGTAGCATGTAATCCCCGTGAGCACACGCGTGTCCCGTCGGCCCCCAGCTCTGTAACCGACGCTCCGACGGGGCCCGGAAGTCACGAATGCATGGTGTGGAGATGTTTTGCACTGCTCCGACTCTGAGGATATTTTACTAACGGCAGACATTAAAAAGAAAACAACGTAGGAAAAGACGAGCGCGGCGGGGACCGCGGGGCCGGGAGGGCGCTCGAGGGCAGGAGTTCGGACCCCGGCCTGCGTGGAGGGCAGGGGCCCGGGCGCGAGTCCCTGGGGCGAACCGCACCACGTGTCCGGGCCTGACGGCTGCTATTGCCCGCAATTAATCCTGCAATCCCCATCCCGGCCCCCCTGGGGTGAAAGCCCCGGCGGACCCCTGGGGCCGGGGTCCCCGCGCCTCCCGCCAGGCTCGCTCCCAGCCCCCACGCCGACCTCCGCCCTCGGGCGGGGCTGTGGCTGAACCCCGAGCTGTGGACCCTGAGCCGCACCCCAGGGGCCTTGTTTTGGGGCGATCGTGGACGTCACCGAGGTCGGGTGACCCCTGGCTGGAAGGGGATTCCCCGAGCTGTGGACCGGAACGCGGCGCCTGAAGGGCTGCGTGTTCTAATCCCGTCCGCGGAGCACACGCGGTCCGCCTGTGGATAGGCGGCACCGAGTCCACATGCGTGCCGAGCGCGCTCGCGCACACACCCCGAAAGAACCAACGCGCGGCGCGGTGCGGCGTCCCTGCCCGGGCCGCCCCCCGCAGGCCGGGGGGGGGGGGGGGGAGAGGCACGACTCGCACAACCCACCCGGAACATTTAATGACAAGTCCGCACTAGCACCGGGCGCTGGAGGACAGCGGGCCGGCTGCTGCCGGGAGGGGTCAGTTCCGGCCGGGGGCCGCTGTCCAAGGCGGACCCCAATCACAGGACCCCACTGTCCTGACAACAGGTGGAGACCGATGGATCAGGAGGAGGCCGCCCCTGACCGGCAGGAAACCCAGCCCCGCCGGCGTCCTGCAGTGGCCGCTCCTCCGCGGGGGCCGCGCCCTGATGATGAGCTCTGCGCTCTGCGGGCGGGTTCTGTTCCCGCTCCGGCGCACGGTCCGTGGGTTGTTGCTGGCCATCGCCGCGCCCACGGGGCGCGGGGCTCCGTGCCTCTCACCGCGTGAGCCCGAGCGCCGGCTGCCCACGCAGCGTTCCCTGAGCCCCGCACGCGTGAGCCCGAGCGCAGGCTCCCCACGCAGCGTTCCCTGAGCCCCGCACGCGGTGGGCACTCAATAAATACTTGGGTGAAGAACCACGAGCGCGTGGTGCGGCTCAGAGCTCGTCCCGCGCCGCGCTGTCCAGCGGGGACTGCAGCACGTCCGAGTTCTCGGCCTCGCGGCTCAGCGCCTGCTGCTCCCGCATCTTCTGGGACTTGGCGCGGTCCCAGTCGGTCTGGACGCCCTCGTTGTCCCACACCACCGACGTCTCCGTGTCGCTCACGTAGCCGTCGTCCCCCGTGTAGTGCGTGGGGAAGAGCAAGAGTGGCTCCACCGAGAAGGCGCGCAGGTCCCGCGGGGAGAAGTGGGCCTTGTACTCGGACCTGCGGGGTGCGGGAAGGAAGGGCGCGGGGCTCGGTGCCCGGGGTCCGGGCCTGGGCCTCGGGGTGGCGGGAAGGGCCCCCTACCCCCAACCTCCCCCCCGTCCCGCGCGGCCCCTTACACCGGGTGCTTGTCGAACATGACCGGTAGGAACTCGTCCACGGGCAGCATCTTGGCCAGCGGCCGCGCGGCCAGCAGCTTGCGCGCGCCCCGCAGGGAAAGGGCGTAGCCCAGCGTCCAGTACGAGTAGTCAGCCTCCACCAGGTTCCGCACACGGGGCACCGCCTTCTCGGGGTGCTCCACCTGCATCCGCTTCCGGCCCACGTAGCTGGGGGCAGAGGGGGCCGTCACCCCCGCCCGCCTGCCGGGGAACGCGCGAGACCACACCCCCGCCCCTGCCCCAAACCAGGGGCTCGCAGGGCCGGGGAGCGGGCAGGACCCCCGCGGACCAGAGGGCGCAGCAGGGCCTGGAGTGGGGAACGAGGCCCCCACGGAGGCGGAAAGAGGGCAATGCCGGGCCTGGGAAGCCCCGCCCAGGACACACCCGCCAGTTCACATCCCAGTCCAGGTCTCCTATTCCCAAGCCCCGCCCGCACACATGACCACACCCCACAACACTGGCCTCGCCCAGTACCACTCATCCCAGTCCAGGTATCCTGTTCCCTGGTCTGGCCCCGCCCAGGACACACCCCTGAGCACTGGCCACTCCCTATCCATGACCACTCCCCCTTGGTCACGGCCCAGTCCTGGCCTCGTTTCCTGGCCCCACCCCTTAGATTTTTCCCCACCCTATCCACAACCACAATCGCCCTTGGCCACGCCCTAGCCCCCCACTCACATCCCGTTCCCTGGCCCCGCCCCGGCACATGACCACACCACTGGCCTGGCCCCGCCCCAGCACATGACCACACCCCAGCACTGGCCTGGCCCCGCCCCAGCACATGACCACACCCCTAGCACTGGCCTGGCCCCGCCCTGCCTCGGCCCCGCCCTGCCTCGGCCCCGCCCCGGCCCCGCCCCGCCCCGCCCGCTCACATGAGGTCCCAGTCCAGGCCCTCGCGTTCCACATCCTCCATGAGGTTCATCAGGCGCCTCTTGAAGAAGATCTCAAAGCGCAGGTCGTCCTCAAACACGAGGGACTTCTGCAGCCCCCGGTCCACAACCTGAGGAAAGGGTTCGAGGCCGGCCGGGCCCTGAGGCCAGGGCTGCGGAGAACCCGAGACGCAGCAGAGCCCCCCAGAGCCCCGGGCCCCACCTCCTTCCAGATGCCATAGTGGCTGAGGAAGCAGCCCAGCTCGCCCTTGGTCAGCGGCCGCCCGTGGTAGGGGTCGCGGTAGCCGGGCAGCATCTGGATGCCCAGCGCCTCCACCTGGCTGGTGTTCATGGCTCTGGGGGGAGGGAGAGGGGGAGGGGGACGGAGGGGGAGGGGAGGAGTCAGGAAGACGCCCCCTGCGTCCCGCCCCCAGCCCTCACCCCGCGGGCTGCCCCCCGCCCCCGTCCCGCGCTCACTTGCCGTCCACCGCGTCCACCAGGCGGCAGGCGATCTCCTGCTCCTCCAGCGCCCGCAGCATGCGCGCCCGCCGGTCCTGACGCCGCTGCAGGTTGATCAGGAACACCTGGCGCGCACGCCCGGCCTGGTCAGGACGCGCCCGGCCCGGCCCCAGCCCGACCCCGGCCCTCCCCCTCCCGACCCCGGCCCACCTCGTCGAAGCCCATCTTGTCGGGGGTCCTGGTGGGCGCAGAGATGAAGCGCGAGTAGGACACAGGCGGGTGCTTCACTGGGGGGCAGAGGAATCCGGGGGGCCTGGGTTGGGGACTCCGGGTCCCCACGCCCGGGCGGCCTGCCTGCGGACCCCACCCCACCCATTCTGGCCCCGGGGCCCTGCTCATGCAGGGCTGGGGGGGACGCAGACCCTCTAGACTAGGTCAGGCAGCTCTCGGCTTCCGCGCGGGTCCCCAGCCCGGCCTAGCCCCCTTCTGTCCCATGAGCCCCTGGGGAGGACACGGGTCAGGTGGCTCACCTGTCCCCCGGGTCCCAGCTCAGGGCTGGTCCGGGCCCGCGTGGGGCTCCTGGGCGGAGGACCCAACCCAACGGGGACCTGCGGCTGGGGGACCGCGGTCCTCGGACGGCTGTGTGCCCCGGCGACCATGCAAATGCGCAGTGGCAGCCGGTGGGCGGCTATGCAGATGCGCAGGCTCCGGCCCTCCATCCCGGCGGGCCTCGATCCCGGCCGCCTCCGCCGGGAAGCCCGCCCCGGCTCCCCCGCCAGCCAGCGCGCCACACGCAAACCCCGGCCCGGGAGGCGGAGGGGCACAACTCACCCATGACCTCCAGCTGCGTGTGCAGGAAGCTCTCGGCCTCGTCCCGCAGAGTGCTGTGGGCGCGCAGCGGCACGGGCAGGAAGCCGAACACCTCCCTGTTGCACACGTACATCTGCACCTCTGCCGGGAGGGAGGCGTGTCAGGCCGGCCACGCCGGGGCCGAGGCGCCCGGCTGGCCGCTCAGCGAGGACCCTCCAGCCAGCCGACCAGGGGTCTCCGGCGTGGGGCTTGGCGGGCGGCTCCTCCGCGCGGTCCGTGGCGGGGTCTGAACCCTGGCCTGGGCGCTGCAGCTCAAGGCTGCGCCCTGCCACCTGAGCCACAGCGCCACTTCCGGCCTTTTCTGCTTCTGTGGTGCTGAGAACTCGAACCCAGGGCCTCATACATGCGAGGCGAGCGCTCCACCACGGAGCCCCCATCCCAGCCCGGATGAGACTCTTCCCCTCCGGCCGGGGGCGGCCACGCTGAGGCCAGCCTCCCGCCTCCGGCCTCCCCAGGCCAGCCTCCCCAGGCCAGCCTCCCCAGGCCAGCCTCCCGCCTCCCCGGGCCAGCCTCCCCCCTCCGGCCTCCCGAGGCCAGCCTCCCCAGGCCAGCCTCCTGCCTCCCCAGGCCAGCCTCCCGCCTCCCCGGCCAGCCTCCCGCCTCCCTAGGCCAGCCTCCCGCCTCCCCAGGCCAGCCTCCTGCCTCCCCAGGCCAGCCTCCCGCCTCCCCAGGCCAGCCTCCCGCCTCCCCAGGCCAGCCTCCCGCCTCCAGCCAGCCTCCCCCCTCCGGCCTCCCCAGGCCAGCCTCCCGCCTCCCCGGGCCAGCCTCCCGCCTCCAGCCAGCCTCCCCCCTCCGGCCTCCCCAGGCCAGCCTCCCGCCTCCCGCGGCCAAGGTCCAGTCCTGTCACAAAGCTTCAGCCGCTGTCAGCTACGAAGCGGAAGAGCCACTTGCAGGACGGAAGCAGGCACAGAACCCCAACTTCTGCTTTGGGGCTCCACAGGGGGCACAGGGCACCTCGTTTTTCTTCAGGAAATGTCTTCCCCACTCGGCTCCGAGTCGAGGTTTCACTTCCGTGGTTTTGCTATCCGCTCTGACAATACTGGATGGAAAACTCCAGAAACCAACCGTGGTTTCTAACATAACTTCCCAAAGTCCGTTATCCGCCTTGTGAGACCCGAGGGGAGGCGAGGCGAGGCCTGCCCGGCCCTGCGCCCTCGCTCGGAACACCGGTGTGTGAGGTGCGGCCGTGCCCTGCGGGCCCCGACGGCCGGCCGGCGCCCCGGGGAGGCGCAGCCCCGCAGCCCAGCCCGCAGCCCCCCGCGCCGCAGCCCGCAGCCCCCCGCGCCCCGCACCCTACCCGCCTGCTTGCAGGAGAAGGCGAAGACCATGATGTCGTCGAAGGACCAGGTGTAGTCGGGGTGGGGCGGGTAGAAGGCCAGGCTCCGGGACGCGGCCTTCCGCAGGTCGATGAGGAGGGTGGAGTGCACCATGGGCACCGCGAAGCAGCCCCGCCGCTCTCGCTTGCGGATCGGGATGTAGGCCGGGGTCCGCCTGTAGTAACCCTGCGGGCCCACACAGGCCCACTGAGGGCGGCCGCGGGCACCAGCCTGGCCCGGCTCCGCCCCAGCTTGGGGGCTAATCGGAGGTAAGTCTCAGACCTTCCCGCCCAGGCTGGCTTTGAACCGAGATCCTGTCTCAGACTCCTGCGTAGCCACCGGCGCCCGGCAGTACAGGTGCAGGAGTTACATGAGATTATATTTTGGTCCAAGACCAGGACTCGAACTCGGTACCCAATGCTGCCTCTCAATGGCGGGCGCTCTGCCAAGCGGACTCGCGCCTCAGCCCCGACACATTTCCATGACCACAGGCCCCCCGCTCCGTCTCCCGTGTGACCAGGCCTGGCCAATCAGAGCCTCGTGTGGGGTGACAGGAGCCTGCATGACCCAATCAGAGTGGACCGTGGCTGGGCCTGTAATCCTGAGGAGCCCGAGAATAAAGCCACATAATGGGTGGAAAAAAGGACTCCCAGATCAAAGCGTGCCTGAGACCCGCCACCAGGCGGGGGTGTGAGCTTAGGACACGGCGAGGCGACCTGGGCAGCCCCCGGCCGGCCGGGCCTCCACCGCCAGGCCCCGCCTACCTGGGAGGTCATGCCACACCAGAAGTTGGAGTACGCAGCGCGGGACTCCAGCATGGGCGCCACCACCGTCTTGTTCTCCGCGATGAGCAGGCTCAGCAGGTCGGGGTTGGTGATCAGGTTGTCCGCGTCCACAAACTGCACGACACGCACGGCGGTCACACCTGGGCCGTCTCGGCCAGGGCCAGGGCCGGGCTGGGGAGCCCGGAGCCCCGCTCAGTGAGCACTGGCTCCCCACGCCAGCCAGGCACCAGGCCGAACCCAAGAGGGCCGGGAACAGCAGGGCCCCGGCCCGCAGGCCGCGGAGGATCAGTCCGCCAGCAAAAGGAGCAGATCGGAGGGCCTGTCACCGTGGAGAGGCCGCCAGAAATGCGGCCATGAGACAGACGGGAGCTGGGCCAGACGCGGGGCCTCGCGGGGTGGGTTGTTTCATAGGCGTGGCCTCACTGGGGCGGGGCCTCTGAGGGCAGGTTCTGTGGGCGGGGCCTGTTTTGTAGGCTAGGCTTAGCTTGGGGCTCGAGGGCGGAGCCTGTGCAGGACTGGCCTCAGCGGGGCGTGGCATCCAGTGGGCGTGGCCTTCTTGTAGGCAAGGCCTCATTGGGGTGGGGCCTCCAGAGAGCGGAGCCTGTCTGTTCAGGCAGTGGCCTGCTGGGGGTGGGGCATCTGGGGCGGGGCCTCGCTGGGGTGGGGCATCCGGGGCGGGGCCGCCCTGTAGGCGGAGCCTCGCTGGGATGGGGCCTCAGGGGCGGAGCCTCGCTGGGGTGGGGCATCCGGGGGCGGGGCCTCGCTGGGGTGGGGCCTCCGTGAGCGGGGCCTCAGGGGCGGGGCCTCGCTGGGGTGGGGCATCCGGGGCGGGGCCGCCCTGCAGGCGGAGCCTCGCTGGGATCGGGGCCTGATGGAAGCAGACAGACCAGCGCCATAAAGCGTCGGCTGAGCTGGGAAGGGGTGGGTTTGGGGCGAGTTGAAGCACCACAGTGGGTTGACCCAGGTAAGGATTTTTTCTTTCCAGTAACAGACACAGCTCCCTCCGAAAAGGTAGAGAGGCCTTTCTCATAATAACATTTACAGGAACCCCAGTTAAACAAAATGTAACTGTCAAAACTCTTCGAGTCCCAGGCAGGTTTCCTGGGGGACAAGGGGAGATTCACGCCAACCCCAGACCACAAGAGACTCCCAGGGCAGCAGGGCACAGTGCCCACGTGTGGAGGGTTCCAGAAAGAGCAAGATCCACATGTGCGGACCCCCACTGGGCAGCCGGCAACCCCCGCGCGCCTGCGTGCGCCACCGCCAGCCTGGACCCCGCCCCGGCCTCCCACGGCCCACGGCAGCCGCTGGGGCTCACTGGCCAGGGCCAGGCCTCCCGGGCGCACACACAGCCATGACCACCGCGGCCCTCACTGCCAGGCCCCGAGCTGGCCGCCCGTCACTCACCCACCCCGAGCCCGGAGGTGGATTCTCACCTGGCCATGGCACCAACAAGGAACCAGCGCCCAGCCCCGCCGCGCCCGGGACGCCCGGCCCCGTGTGCGCAGGCGCAGACATCCGCTCGCCCCCAGTGTCCAGCCGCCTGCGGCCCGGTTCCCTGACCCGCTTGTCCCTGTCACCCGCCACTTACAGCCATGCTGCCGGGACTCTTGGCCTCCCGGTCAACCCTCAGCTTCCCCTTGGCCACTTCCCCCCAGACCACCAAGGACACTGACCAGGATGTAATCGGCCCACATATCCCGGGCTGCCTTCAGGGCCGCCTGGCGCAACTTCATGACGTGTTCGTAGCGGGAGTCGGACCAGTGTTTGGGACCCTCCTCGTCAGGGTAGGACCTGTGGAGATTCCCGCGGTGTGAGGAACGGGGACGGGGCCCTGGGCCAGCTTGGGATGACCAGACCCCAAGCCGGTCTGGAGGCTGGGAGAGCAGGAGGCAGAGGAGGCCCTGAGCACAGCACAGGCAAAGGCCCTGGGGTAGACAGCTCCACACTGCGGGGCAGAGGGAAGCTCCCGAGTGGCTGGGAAGGGCAATGCAGCACCTCGGCAGGGCCACCAGGAGAGGCCACGACAGGGGCAGAGGTCAGACCCCACCCCCAGGGAAGGAGCCCCGTAGGAGGCTGCCCACGACAGAGCACAGCTGGGCTGGGCGTGGAAGCGACCAGCAGGGAGGCCGCAGGTGAGCAGGTGGAAGTGTGGCTTCCTTGTCCTCAGGTGGACTACCAGGGAGATCACCCAGGGCAGAGGTCAGAAAGGCCTTATCTGCACGTGGTCCCAGCCTCCGGAGGGGAGGTCCGGTGGGAGACGGGCTGCGGGCCAGGGGGGGCCGGGCCAGGCTAGAGGTGTAGGGGGTAAGGGGGGGCAGGGCCAGGCTGGGGGGCGGGGGGGGCAGGGGGCTGTGGAGCAGGGGGTGTAGGGGTGGGTGGGGGGACAGGGGGCTGTGGAGCAGGGGGTGTAGGGGTGGGCGGGGGGGCAGGGGGCTGTGGAGCAGGGGGGGTAGGGGCGGGGGGGGCTGTGGAGTAGGGGGGTAGGGGGGGGGGCTGTGGAGCAGGGGGGTAGGGGCGGGGGGGGGCTGTGGAGCAGGGGGGGTAGGGGCGGGGGGGGCTGTGGAGCAGGGGGGGTAGGGGCGGGGGGGGCTGTGGAGCAGGGGGGTAGGGGCGGGGGGGGCTGTGGAGTAGGGGGGGTAGGGGCGGGGGGGGCTGTGGAGCAGGGGGGTAGGGGCGGGGGGGGCTGTGGAGTAGGGGGGTAGGGGCGGGGGGGGCTGTGGAGCAGGGGGGGTAGGGGCGGGGGGGGCTGTGGAGCAGGGGGGGTAGGGGCGGGCGGGGGGGCAGGGGGCTGTGGAGCAGGGGGGTAGGGGCGGGGCAGGGGGCTGTGGAGCAGGGGGGGTAGGGGCGGGCGGGGGGGCAGGGGGCTGTGGAGTAGGGGGGTAGGGGCGGGGGGGGCTGTGGAGCAGGGGGGGTAGGGGCGGGGGGGGGCTGTGGAGCAGGGGGGTAGGGGCGGGGGGGGCTGTGGAGCAGGGGGTTAGGGGCGGGGGGGGCTGTGGAGCAGGGGGGTAGGGGCGGGGGGGGGCTGTGGAGCAGGGGGGTAGGGGCGGGGGGGGCTGTGGAGCAGGGGGGTAGGGGCGGGGGGGGCTGTGGAGCAGGGGGGTAGGGGCGGGGGGGGCTGTGGAGTAGGGGGGTAGGGGCGGGGGGGGGCTTTGGAGTAGGGGGGGTAGGGGCGGGGGGGGCTGTGGAGCAGGGGGGTAGGGGCGGGGGGGGGCTGTGGAGCAGGGGGGGTAGGGGCGGGGGGGGGCTGTGGAGCAGGGGGGGTAGGGGCGGGGGGGGCTGTGGAGCAGGGGGGGTAGGGGCGGGGGGGGGCTGTGGAGTAGGGGGGGTAGGGGCGGGGGGGGCTGTGGAGCAGGGGGGGTAGGGGCGGGGGGGGGCTGTGGAGTAGGGGGGGTAGGGGCGGGGGGGGGCTGTGGAGTAGGGGGGGTAGGGGCGGGGCAGGGGGCTGTGGAGCAGGGGGGGTAGGGGCGGGGGGGGCTGTGGAGCAGGGGGGGTAGGGGCGGGGGGGGCTGTGGAGCAGGGGGGTAGGGGCGGGGGGGGCTGTGGAGCAGGGGGGGTAGGGGCGGGCGGGGGCCGGGCCGGGCCGGGCAGGGGTCCGGGCTCACCGGGGCTCCTCCGCCGGCCGCCACTCCACCGAGTGGTACAGGCTCTTCACGGCCACCAGCCACTCCCGCAGCACGGCCGTGGTGTTGTCCGCGTTGTGGTCGGTGGCCACCCTGGGGACGGCACAGCGCCCATGCCTCAGTTTCCCCACCGCGGGCCCCGCGGGAGGAGAGGAGGCTCGGCGGTGGGGCTTCCGGGGCGGGCGCGGGCCCGGGGCGGGCGGCGCGGGCCCGGGGCGGGCGGGGGCTCACCACAGCGCCGTGCGCTCCCGCGGGTGCCGCAGCCGCTCCAGCGCGCCCAGCGTGGCGGGCAGCGCGTGGGCCGCGTTCCGCGCCAGCAGCGCCACGAGCACGCGCGGCGCCTGCAGCGGCGACTCCGGGCTCCAGCGCTCCTCCGGGAAGTAGGCGGCGGCGCGCGCGGGGCCGCCGGGAGGCGGCGGCGCCAGCAGCAGCAGCAGCGGCAGCAGCAGCCCGGGCGGCGGCTGTCCGCGCCACCCGCACGCGCGCGGGGCCGCCGCCATCGCGCCACGCGTCGCCTTTAAGCCTCTTTTCTGCCGGCGGGCGCGGGCCGCGCCTTAAAGGGAGTGATCGTTCGCCGAAGCCCCGCCCAAGACGTGCGACCTAAGGGGCGGAGCGCGCCCGGCCATCCGGTCCCGCCTCCTAGACTCCGCCTTGGGGCCCGGCCTTAAAGGCCCTAGGGCCTCGGACCTCCGACAGCTCCCGCCCCGCCCCGCCCCGCCCCGTCCTCCCGCCCCTGCCGCTCCCGCCTTAAAGGCGCACAGCTCGCGCGGGGCCCGGGGCCCGGAAGCGCGGTGCCGGCGCCCGGGAAGGGCTGGCCGGCCCGGCTGGTGTGGTCCCTGAGGGCTTTTTTTTTTTGCCGGTTAGCGGTGCTGCGGCCCACGTGGCCGAGCGCGCCAGCCTCGAGTAAAGCAGAGACCGCGCGGGGCTGGAGCTCCCGCCCAGGACCCGCGCCCCGGCCGAGGCTCCGGGCGCCGGCGGGGCGGGGCCACCGCGGGGGCGGGGCCCGGAGGACAGAACTTTCTTTTTCTTCTCTGGTGGGGCCGCGGGCCCGGGCGCACCCCCCCCCCGGCCCGCAGCGCGTGGCTCCCGCCCCGTCGGCAGCGCCTGGACACCCGTGCGAAAGGCTTTCCTGGACGGGTGCGGGGCGCTGCGGTGGCTCCTTTCCAAAATTAGCGTCTCAATCCCGTCCCGGGGGACCCGGCGCTCGCGGTCCGAGCAGAAGGAAGGAATCGGCTCCGGGCGGGAACGGGCAGGAAGCCGCCGACCCCCCGAGCTGACCGGCGGGAACGGGCAGGAAGCCCCCCCCCCCCGAGCTGACCGGCGGGAACGGGCAGGAAGCCCCCCCCCGAGCTGACCGGCGGGGACGGGCAGGAAGCCGCCCCACCCCCCCCCCGAGCTGACCGGCGGGCGGGCAGGAAGCCCCCCCCCGAGCTGACCGGCGGGAACGGGCAGGAAGCCGCCCCACCCCCCCCCCCAGCTGACCGGCGGGAACGGGCAGGAAGCCGCCCCACCCCCCCCCCCAGCTGACCGGCGGGAACGGGCAGGAAGCCGCCCCACCCCCCCCCCCGAGCTGACCGGCGGGAACGGGCAGGAAGCCCCCCCCCCGAGCTGACCGGCGGGAACGGGCAGGAAGCCGCCGCCCCCCGAGCTGACCGGCGGGGACGGGCAGGAAGCCGCCGCCCCCCGAGCTGACCGGCGGGAACGGGCAGGAAGCCGCCGCCCCCCGAGCTGACCGGCGGGGACGGGCAGGAAGCCGCCCCCCCCCGAGCTGACCGGCGGGCGGGCAGGAAGCCGCCCCACCCCCCCCCCCCCGAGCTGACCGGCGGGCGGGCAGGAAGCCGCCCCCCCCCCCCAGCTGACCGGCGGGCGGGCCGGCCGCGCGGCCCCGCGGGGAGCCCTGCGTGCCCGGGCCCCGCGCCCCAGCAGGCCGGGAAGAAGGCGCGGGCCGGCTGCGGGGCAGCCGACGTCAGTTCAGTCCGACCCCCAACGCCGTCCACATAAAGCCAGTAACACACGGCAAACGGACGCGTGAGTGCGGACGCCACAGAGCTGTAATGCCGGGACCCGGGTCTGGAGGGGTCGGGGCGGGCGGGGTCTGCGGGGGCCCCGGGGCGGGAAGGGTCTGCGGGTCGCGGGTCGGCCGCCCGGGGTCCGCCCTGCCCGTCGCTCGCTGTCCCGCGGGGTCGCAGCTCTGGTCCCGGAAGTCAGACCGGTCCCGCTCCTGCCAAGGACAAACGTCCGCGGTGGGTCTGGACAGCAGAGCCCACCAGACGGAGGGCAGAGGGCGGGACGAGGAGGACGTGGAGGGGGCAGGGAGAGAGGACTGGGCCGTTCTGTGAGGTGACGTGTGCGCATGCGTATGTCAGCGGCATCAGCTGGCTGTGTGCTGACCCCTCGGATGCTGACCCCGCTGGGGGACACCCAAGGGTGCATTGCCGCCATTGCCCCTTCCAGCGTAGAGGGCGGGAAGTGGGTGCTGGGAGCTCTCCTACCACACCAGGCCAGATGAGATGGGACAGTCCCACCTGAGTGCCCACGGGCCGAGCGCGCATGCGTGTCCTGGGAGCCCGGGCTCCACGGGCCGAGCGCGCATGCGTGTCCGGGGAGCCCGGGCTCCACGGGCCGAGCGCGCATGCGTGTCCGGGGAGCCCAGGCTCCTGGGCCCTTGCCGATGGCTCCTGTCCCGTTCTGCACCCACTTGGCCAACTTGGGAGATGAGGGGTCCACACCCCGTGTGCCTCTCCAGCCCCAGCAAGTCACTGCCAAGTCCCAGGGCCTTACCTGCTTGCTCCTGGGCCCGTGGGGCCTCTGCACAGTCTGTCAGAGGACAGGAGGTGCTGGCACCGAGCGCCTTTCTCAGTTCTGAAAGGGGAGACAAACCTGATGCATCCAAGGACCCAGATACCAGCTCAAAGGAGCCTCGGTTGCGGCTGTGCCTGTGGCAGACATTGCTAGTCAATCCCCACAAGATCCACCTATCTGGGAGCAGCCACCTCCTCCAGCTCGCCACAGACATCACACATCAACTGAAGACCATGGGTTCCCTTAGGGATCACGCTCCAGGGCTCCCGTCTAGATTTAGCTTGGCAGGCAGAAAACAGCTTTCCTTTTTTCTACCTAAAACATCAGCCAGAGCTGGAGGTGTGGGGTAAGCAGCAGAGCACCTGCCCAGCAAACACAAGTCCCAGATTCAAATCCGGATTCCAGGACAGTGGCCCCCACGCTGGTAATCCTAGCTACTCAGGAGGCTGAGGTCTGACGGGCAAGAAAGTCCATGGAGTCGCATCTTCAATTAACCACCTAAAAGCTGGAAGAGCAGTGTGACCCGAAGTGCTAGAGCACTAGCCTTGAGTGAAAAAGCTCGGGGACAGCGCCGGGACCTGAGTTCAAGTCCCATGACTGACAAAATAAAAAAGTCAGGCTGGGGGTAAGGCTCAAGTGGTAGAGCACCAGCCAAGCAGGCAGGAAGCCCTCAGTTCAAACAGCTCTGGTACCAGCACAAATTAAACTTACAAATAAAGGCATGAAAACCAAACACACCAGCTGTTCCAAGAGAAGTCACCCCAGACAAGGGCAGTCTGGCCCTTGCTACCGGCTCTGGGGAGCTGGCAGTTCTGACTGGCCATGTGCAGCCCCAAGGGGCCGTCTGTCGCCAAGCTGGGAGCTGCCGGCCACACTAGGCAGCCTAGAGAGCCCAGCAGTAGCTGTAGCAGGGCCATGCGGGAGGCCAGGCCTGGGTTTCAGACTAAAGGACATGACCTTTGCAGCTTTCCCCCACTGCTCTGGCCTTCAAAGAGGTCTCAGGAAAGCTGGGCAGAGGACAGTGTGCAGGCAGGTGGACCCACCATCATCGATCTTCTGCAGCAAGACCTCCCGGATCACATCCTCATAAACTCCTGTGGCTGCGTCCCCCTCCGTGGCCACAGCCTGCGCCTCCAGCAGCTCCTGGACACATGGGGGCGGAGGAGGGCAGAGTGGGACTCCCGCAGCCCACAAGGGGGTCAGCGCTCCCCTGAGGAGCTGGGGACCCTGGCCTGTTTTCTCCTCTGTAGAATGGACTGTGAGCCGAGGGGATTCCTGGGCTGGAGGAAGCGTCATGAGGGATGTGTGCTAACAACAAATCCTGCAGGTGCTGAGCTCCATTCTCAGACTTCCCAGCCCCTGGACATGGAGGACACCCACGTCCTTTGTCATACAGCCTCACACACTCACCACACAGGTAGACTGAGGCACCCACATGTCAGGCCTCCTTTCAGCAGGTCCAGCGGGTGTCTGCTAGGGTCCCACCAGGGCCATCTCACTAGACCACACCATTAGATCTGAGGAGGCCTTGCCTGGGACCCTGAGCCCTGTGCCCCCCCCCATCCTCCTACCTCTTCTCCAGTTTGGAAGCCCTGACTGCCTCAGGGCCTTTGCACATACTGTGCCCATTGCTCAGAATGCCCTTCCTGAAACAGGCTCCCTGCTATCTCCGTCTTTTTATCCCAAGGTTTTTGCAGTGCTAAGAATGAATTCAGGGCCTCCCACAAGTGAGGCAAGAGTCCCCAAACTACTTCCTGCCCTCAGGTGTCAAGGAGAGGCCTGCTGACTGCCTGGACCCCACTTCTCTCTGCTTCCCCGTGCCCCTCACTCACGGCCTGGGCCTGGCCCAGCTGGCCCAGCGCGAAGGGCAGGAGGATGGCGAGGAGCCAGTCCCGGGAGCACCTCCACCGTGCCTGCTCGCTGTCCCAGGAGAGCTTCTGCACAACACAGGCACCGTGGACGTGAGGGCCCAGCCCCAGGGGCATGAGGGCCCAGCCCATTCCCCTCACCTCACCTTCAGCACAAGACTCCTGACTCTCTCCAGCTGCCCTAAAGCCTGGTCAGGCTCCAGAGCCGAGGTCAGACACTGGTCAGCCAGCTGCAAGAAGGTGGCCACTGCGTCGGCCATGAGCTGTGGGAGGAGGTGTTAGGTGAGCCCTAAGCCTGGGCCTCTGCGCCCCCTGCCCCTCCCCTTCCCAGCCTGGGGAGAGGGGGGAGGGCAGCCGGAGCCCGGAATCCTACACTGTGCTTTACTTGCATGTGCACACACGCACGTGTGCGCTCATCCCGGGACTCGAACCCAGGCCCTGGGCGCTGTCCCAGAGCTTGCTCTGCGCAGGCCCTCCACCACCTGGGCCGCGGCGCCACTTCAGACTTTCTGGTGGCTCACCGGAGTCTCCAGCCTGGCGTTGAACCGCGATCCTTAGCCCCCGAGCCATGAGGTCGCCGGGACGACAGCGTGCGGGCTTGGGGCGCCCTCGGACCCTCCCCCCCCCGCCCCGCATCCAGCCCGGGTCCTGGGCAGGCCCCTTTGGTCCATCTGTCCGTCCATCCACCACCCGGCCCTCCCCTCCCAACTGCTTCCCGCCGCTCGCCGCACCTGCTGCGCCACACCCTGAACCCCGAACACCAGGCTCCGCGCGCCCTGGAAGCCGAACGGGGCGGTCAGCGCCGCCAGCCGCGCCCGGCGCCGCGCGGCCTCTTCATAGATCCTCTCCATCCTCTCAGGGCTCCAGGGTATGGCGGCCAAGGCGTGCACCTGCAGGGCGGGCGATGAGGGGCGGGGCGGCGATGAGGAGGCGGGGCCAGGGGCGTGGTCGGGGCGGTGAGGGGGCGGGGGCAGGGCGGTGGGGAGGAGGTGGAGGCCAGAGGTGTGGGGCGGCGATGAGGAGGCGGGGCCAGGGGCGTGGTCGGGGCGGTGAGGGGGCGGGGCCAGGGCGTGGGCGGGGCCGTGGGGAGGAGGTGGAGGCCAGAGGGGTGGGGCGGCGATGAGGAGGCGGGGCCAGGGGCGTGGTCGGGGCGGGGCGGTGAGAGGGGCGGGGCCAGGGCGTGGGCAGGGCGGTGGGGAGGAGGCAGAGGCCAGAGGGGTGGGGCGGCGATGAGGAGGCGGGGTCAGGGGCGTGGTCGGGGTGAGGGGCGGGGCCAGTGAGGGGCGGGGCGATGGGGAGGGCGGGGCGGTGAGGGGCAGGACCGGCCCGGAGCCTGGCCACACGCCGCCGCCCGCGCTCACCTCCCGGCGGAGCCCCGTGGCTGAGGGCCTCCCACGCAGCCGGCGGGTCAGGCGGTCCACGGCCCCTGTGAGGAGGCTCCGCACTGCTTCCAGCGTGGCCCCCACGGCGTCCAGCAGCGCCAGCGCCGCCCCGGGCAGCCACGCATCCAGAGCTGGGCGCAGGCGGGACTCCAACGCGCCCTGGACGTCCGCTGGTGGGGGAAGACAGGCTGGGTCTCCCGCAGGGCGCCCGGGTGGGAGGGGGGAGCCGGGCCCCCGAGCCGAGAGGGACGGGGAGGTGGGGAAGCGGGGCGCACAGAAGCACGGGCTCAGCGCCCACCCCCCCTCACAAGGAGGACTGGCGGGAGGCCCACGCTAGGGAGGCAGGCGTATTTGAACTTGCATCCCCACTGGGAGCGTGGAACGCCCCGCCCCCCAGATGCCCGGCCCAGTGCCAGGGCTCCGGCCCGCGTTCCTGCCAGTCCCAGCTCATGCCCCGCCCACCCGCTACGTAAGCCACGCCCAGTCTGCCCTCTAGTCCCGCCCCTCTCCCGTGTGGCCCCGTCCCTCCCAACATCCTGTCCGTTCTGGCCATTGGCGCCTGCTCCTCCTGGCCCCGCCCCGCCTCACCCCGAATTCTCTCCGCGGCGAGCGCGCGCAGCTGCAGCGTCTGGTCCAGGTCGACGCGCACCGTCCTCTCCAGCGTCGCCAGCAGCTCAGTCTTCTCCGGCTGGAAGGCGCAGAGCCCCGCGGAGGCCTCGGCCAGAACCACGGCGTAGACCGTGTCCAGCAGCTGCCCGGGCCGGGAGCCCGCGGAGGACAGAGATGGGTGTGGGGAAGGGCACGCGGGGCGGCGAGCCCGGCCCGGCCCGCCAGGTCGCCGCCCCTACCTCGGCCCAGGCGGCGCCCCGCAGGCCTGGCCCTGTCCGCGCCCGCAGGTCCGGCAGCAGCTCCCGCATCAGCACCGCGGTCAGCACCTGCGGGGGAGGAGCTGTGGGTGCCACGCGGACCGGACGGGGCGGCCGCGGGCCCGGGTGGGGGCGCTGACCTCGGCGTCCGAGCCCAGAGTAGCGTCGTCCTCGCCGAAGTGGCCCTGGTGCTGTCGGTAGTGTCGGACGGCGTCCAGGAAGGCACGGGCCGCGGGGTCCTGGCTGCGCTGCAGGACTGAGGGCTGCGGTCAGCGCCCCCCCTCCGCCGTCCCGCCCCGCCCCGCCCCGCCCGCACCCTCCCACTCCGCACCGGTGTCCCGCAGCCGGATGGCACTCTGCAGGGCCAGCCTCCAGGCACGCTGAAGCTCCGCACTGGGGCCCGAGAAGCAGAGGGGCTGGCGGAAGGGGTGCCGCAGACACAAGGGGAAGCGCGCTGAGACCTCCGGCGGGGCTGCCCGCCTCTCCCGGGCGCGGTCTGCGGACAGGGACAGAGCCGCGTTTCCCTGAGAGAGGCGCCCGGGCAGACCCTGTCCCGGGCTGACCACGCCCCCGGCAGGCCCCGCCCCGGGCAGACTCCGCCCCGAGAAGGCCCCGCCCCGGGCAGACTCCGTCCTCGTGCAGGCCCCGCCCCGGCAGGCCCCGCCCCGGCAGGCCCCGCCCCCGGCACACTCTACCCCGGGCACACCCCTCTGCAGAGGCAGGCGGGGCGGCTCCCTGGCCCCTCTCCCGGCCGGGCCGGGGTCAGGCCCGCCGGAGGTGTGCGGACGTCCGAGCCCGTCCCCGCAGGCGCGCTCCCCGGCCCGGCCCATCCCGCTCCCCTCGGGGCAGAGGCGCCCACTGACGGCGGGGCGCAGGGCGGGGCAGCGGGGGAGGGTGCGGGCTCGTCCCCCTGCGCTCCGCTGCGTGGGACGCCGAAGACACTGGGCGGAAGGAGGCCAGCGCCCGGCCAGCGTCCAGCCTGCACCTGCCTGCCGGCTCAGGCTTTGCCCCTGTGCGCTTCCCTCCGGGGCAGGAGGCGGGCCGGGGCCTCTGGGGTCCCCCCATCCCGCTCCGGCCCGGGGGCGCGGCGGGCGCCCCGTGCTCCGCGCGGAGCTGACCTGCAAGCTGCAGGCCGAGATGGACGTCCGGCCGTGAGGTCCCCAGCGTGAACCCCGTCAGGGCGACGGAGCCCAGCGGGCGAACCCCGTTCTCGAATTCCTGGGAAGGACAACCAGAGGACCAGCTGGGGACCGCGGGGCAGGGCGGGGCCCCTCCCCGCGTCGGCCCCTCCTATGCACTTCCGTCCTGAGAATTTCCTGACCTCCACACCCCAGGTCACAGGTGTGGAACCTAAGTCCCCGGGCCGCAAGGAATCTCTGCCAGCTCCTAGCTGGGAGCAGAAGTCTAACGGCCATCCCGGGCCCGGGTCTCCGTTTACCCATCCCGCCACTGGGACAAAGCCCGAACCCCCGCCCACCTGGGCGGAGCCTCAGCCCGAGCGCCCCCCGCACGCGTCCTCTCACCTCCTGGTGGCCGAACCACTCCAGGCGGCCGTCCCCGCGCAGGACGCAGAACACGGGCTGCCACCGCGGCGGGCGGCCCTGCAGCCACGCCAGGGCCCCTCGGTGCTCGCGGACCCGGGGCAGCTTCTGCTCAGGGAGAGCGGGGTGAGCCGGGGTCGCCACCGTGCGGCGCCGGCTTGAAGCTCCCGCCCCGCGGCACGCGCCGAGGCCCCGCCCCGCGCAAAGGCCCCGCCCCATTCTTTAAGCCCCGCCCCAGGCACACCCCGCCGGGAAGTACCTGACCCCGCCTACCCTCACCTAGAAGCCACGCCCACATACCCCGCCCCTCGGGAAACCCACAAGAGACCTCACCCTAGAGCCTCGCCCTCGCCACGCCCACCAACGAGGCCCCGCCCCGCGTGCGGCCCCGCCCCTCGCCGGCCCCGCCCCCGCGGCGCTCACCTCGCTGCGGAGCAGCTGCGCCCCCGCCGGCTCCCGCGGGCCCCGCTCCCCGGAGAGTCGCCTCAGGACCGCAGCCGCCAGCTGGGCGCGGTAGCGGGGCAGGAAGGTCCGCAGCAGCGCGTCCATGCGGTCTGTGGGGCCGGGCACAACGGCGCGGGCTGCAGCCCTGAGCGCCGGCGGACGGGAGCCGCCGCGAGCTCCTATTCTGCCGTCACCGCCCCGGACCGGGAGCTGCACTCGGCTAGGGCGCGCGCGGCCCGGCCTTGCGTGGTGGCCACGCGCCCCACGGAGTCCCGAGGCCCCTGGTGTCCTCAGACTTCCCCGTGCCCGCGGCCCCGGCGGCACCCAGGAGCTTGGGGAGGTCGAGGCAGAGGGGAGAGGCGGGAGGGAGGCGGCGGGGCCCGCAGAGGCTCGCCCCGCACGCGGCGCACGCGGTGCAGCGCCAGCCTGCAGTCAGCCCCAGGACTGGAGTCGGTCTCCGCGTAGCTCACAGCCACCGCGGCGGAGTGGGGCCGGGGCGGCCGGGCTCGCTCCCGGGACGGGACGGGACGGGACGGCGCAGCCCCGCCGCGCCCCAAGGCCGGCCCACGGGAGAACGACCAGAAAAGGCAGTTCCCGCGTCCCAGGTGCTCCGCCTCCCGCCCTCCACGAGAGGCGCAGCTTTTACCCTGTGCGGGCCCGCGCCCTGCCCGGCGCACGCGGGGTCTCTCCGCACGGGCACAGGCCTCGGGTTCCCGCACAGCCCGGCCGGCCGGGGAGAGGCGGGCCTCGGGTTCCCGCACAGCCCGGCCAGCCGGGGAGGGCGCCCCACTCACCCCTGACGCGCTGCTGCTGCTGCTTGTCCAGCGGCCTGGAGGCCGGCGCGCCCATCCTGCTCGGGACCGCTGCGGGCTCAGCGCGGGAGGCCGCCGCTGCCCCGCTCGGCCGCGCCCCTCGCCCCTCCCTGTCCCCCTCCCCGCCTGTCTCCGGGGATCGTGGTTTCCGCGGGGGCCTGGGCAGGGCCAGGGGAGGCTGGGGTGCAGAGGACGATACAAGCCCCGCCCCTGAGCCCCTCTCTGTCCCCATGTTGGATAGGAGGTTTGAACTCAGGGCTAGGCACGCACACCACCGGAGACGGTTCCCCAGCGCCGACGGAGCCCAGGCCGCCCACTTTGCTGGGTACAGGAAACCCAGGGGGGCAGCTGGGTCCTTGGCACCTCAGTATCCCGGCATGGCCGGCCCTGCCTGCCCAGCCCAGCCAGCTGCCACAGCAGAGCCCGGCATCCACTTAGGAGCCTCGTCTTCTCCCAGTGGGGCAAATGTGGGCATCGCCACTGGGCAGGGGCAACCACCTTGGGCCATGAGGAGGCTAGGTGCCGGGTGTACAGGGGGAATGACCTCGCGGGGAGGGGCAGCCACCAGGGGGCGGGGCTGGGCCACCGCCAGGTCCCAGCGGGCAGCTGCCTGCCTTGGTGGGTGCTCAGCCCACTTTCCCCAGGTGCCAGGAGCTGGTGATGGAAACCACCCAGGTTTCAGTTTGCCGCCCTCACAACTGCCACCACCTGGGGGTTTCAGTTCCCACGGCGTGCTGGGCCGGTGGGCAGCTCAGGACCGCCACCCAGGCCCCAGCCTCCACCCTGCCCCGAGAGCCTGGGGGAGGCCTGCACCAGAGGACGCAGAGCGCAGGTGGATGGCCCACGGGCTCCGAGAGGCACAGGCCGCCGGCACCAGACCAGGGCTGTGCAGCACAATGTCCACACAGGGCTGTGGACACCGTGTGCAGAGTGGCTGCATGGCTGTGGCTGTGCGTGTGGAGGGGCCGTGTGGCCGTGGACACCGTGTGTGGAAGGGCCGCGTGGCTGTGCGTGTGGAGGGGCCGCGTGGCTGTGGACACGTGTAGAGGGGCCGCGTGGCCGTGCGTGTGGAGGGGCCGCGTGGCTGTGGACACCATGTGTGGAGGGGCCGCGTGGCTGTGGACACCACGTGTGGAGGGGCCGCGTGGCTGTGGACACCACGTGTGGAGGGGCCGCGTGGCTGTGCGTGTGGAGGGGCCACGTGGCTGTGCGTGTGGAGGGGCTGCATGGCTGTTGAAACCACGTGTGGAGGGGCCGCGTGGCTGTGCGTGTGGAGGGGCCGCGTGGCTGTGGACACCACGTGTGGAGGGGCCGCGTGGCTGTGCGTGTGGAGGGGCCGCGTGGCTGTGCGTGTGGAGGGGCCGCGTGGCCGTGCGTGTGGAGGGGCCGCGTGGCCGTGCGTGTGGAGGGGCCACGTGGCCGCGCGTGTGGAGGGGCCGCGTGGCTGTGGACACCACGTGTGGAGGGGCCACGTGACTGGCTGTGCGCGTGGAGGGGCTGCATGGCTGTGGACGCCTCGTGGTTGTGTGTGTGGAGGGGCCGCGTGGCCGTGGACCCCGCGTGTGGAGGGCCACGTGGCTGTGCGGTGTCCAGGCGTGGACAGTGCTGTTTCATCCTCTTTCCCTCTTCTCTCCTGTGCTGGGATACGAGGACACCTGCAACACAAGCAGCCACCTTGGGCCGGGCGCGCGTCCACGTGACTGGAACCGCAGGCTTGGAGGCGCAGACTCCGCACGACCCCCAGGCAGGAACGCCCCGTCTGGAGTGAGGCCCTTGCCGGGCACCGAAGGAGGCCAAGGTGACCCCGCCGGGGGGAGGGCGGCAGCGCAGGGCTGCCCACAGGCCGCTGAGGGAGAGGTGGGCACTGGGATGGGGGACACCCAGGACGCGGGAGGCCAGGATGGAGGCCCGCTGGCCATGCCCATGTCCTGCCCAGGCCGCCTTCCAGAGGACAGGCCAGCCTCCATACACGTCCACCTTGCCGCCAGCACCACACAGCAGAGCCAGGGCTTTGGCAGACCTCCGTTTAATGCCGGTGACCCGCACACCATGGTCCGTGGCCATTACAAAGCCGAATGCTTCTCGAAGGGCACTGTCAGCAGGCGTGCGGCCGACTCGTCCAGGAACCAGCGGAGCTGCCCTGTGTGCGGCCGCACCAGCGCGGCCGGGAGTGGGCTTTCCTCCGTCTCCTCCAGGATGCGCTGTGGGGTGGGGCAGGGCGTCAGGACAAGGCGGGGGACCCTACCTCGAGCACCCCAGGACCCTCCCCCAGTGCCCCACAGCGCCTGCGGACCCCCCAGGGGTCAGGGAAGGGTGGGCACTGGCTGAGTGACCCTCAGTCCAGACGCCACCACAGGAAAAACTTCTCTGACTTGGGGCCATTTGTATAGGCAAATGAGAGGCCAGACAGGCCCACAAATGTGTGTAGGACAGTTTCCACCTGCCGCTAAACCGGAGCTCCAAGGTTTGGGATTTGGATTTGCCCAGAGGCAAATCAAACCCCTGTGGGTCTGATGGTGTTTGGAAAAAGCATGCCTATTTATAATAAGCTTTCAAAAACTATTAAAGCAGCTCCTCAACTTCTGACGTACGTGTGTGTGTGTGTGTGTGTGTGTGTGTGTGTGTGTGTCCATGTGTCCTGGAGATTGAACTCAGGGCCTGGTGTGTGTGTGTGTGTGTGTGTGTGTGTGTGTGTGTGTGTGTGTGTGTGTGTGTGTGTGTGTGTGTGTGTGTGTGTGTGTGTGTGTGTGTGTGTGTGTGTGTGTGTGTGTGTGTGTGTGTGTGTGTGTGTGTGTGTGTGTGTGTCCATGTGTCCTGGAGATTGAACTCAGGGCCTGGGCACTGTCTGAGCTTTTTGGCTCAAGGCTAGTGTTCTACCACTTGGGCCACAGGGCCACTTCCAGTCTTTTGGTAGTTAACTGGAAATAAGAATCTCATGGAGCCGGGCGCCAGTGGCTCATGCCTGTAATCCTAGCTACTCAGGAAGCTGAGATTTGAGGATCACATTCAAAGCCAGCCTGGGCAGGAAAGTCCCTGAGACTCTTATCTCCAACAAAAACCACTAGAAAAACATGCTGTGGCTCAAGCAGTAGAGCACTCGCCTTGAGCTGAAGAGCACAGGGACAGTGCCCAGGCCCAGAGTTCAAGCCCCACAACTGACCAAAAAAAAAAAAATCTCATGGACATTCCTTTTTTTTTTTTTTTAGGTCCGATCGTGGGGCCTGAACTCGGGCCCTGGGCGCTGTCCCTCAGCTCTTCAGCTCAAGGCTAGCGCTCTACCACTTGAGCCACAGTGTCACTTCCGGTTTTTTTTCTTTTTGCTTATGTGGTGCTGAGGAATCGAACCCAGGGCCTCATGCATGCAAGGCAAGCGCTCTACCACTGAGCCACCTTCCCAGCCCTGTTCTCATGGACATTCCTGCCCTGGTTGGCTTCAAACTTTGATCCTTAGATCTCAGCCTCCTGGGTAGCTAGGATGACATGAAAGAGCCTCTGGTACCCCGCTCATCTGATTTTTATTATTTCTGTTAACTCTTCTTATATTTACATTATTGGCCTTCTAGTTTTAGAAAAGTGTTTATTCCCTACTTCTTAACTAACACAGACACACACACAGACACACACACACACACAGACACACACACACACACACACCTTTAATGCTATGAATTTGCCTCTGGGTGCCACTTTGGCCTTATCTTACCAACTCTGCTTTCTTGCTGGGAATTCCTAACCAGCCTCTAATCATAGCTTTCACTTTCCTTCAATCCAAGAATTACTAGGGAATCTTTGCATCTGCCCCCCACAGCAGTGCCTGGCCCATATTCCACCCCAGCACCCCCAACTGGACCTCCAGCTGTTACCTTCAGGACGGCAGCCTTGCCTTCCCCAGTGGCCACAAAGACGACGGTCCGTGCGGCATTGAGCACAGGCAGCGTGAGGGTCACGCGCTGGGGCGGCGGCTTCGGGGAGTCGCTGATGGGGGCCACAATCCTGTCTCGCTCCTGTGGGGACAGAACAAGACCAGGTCACTCGTTTTGTTTAGTTTCTGCAGGGCTGGGGTGAAATGGGGTGATCCATGGGCAAGGCATGTACTCAGCCCATCTCCACCTTAGTGGGTTTGTTGGTTTGTTTGTTTTCTTTTGCTGGTACCTCCATTTGAACTTCACAAATCAAACTTGTTTGGCTGGGTCACTAGTATGTGAGCCAAGCCTCGACTCTAGCCGTGCGTGTGTGTGTGTGTGTGTGTGCGTGTGTGTGTGTGTGTGTGTGCTTTCTGAGGCTTGAACTCAGGTCCTGGGTGCTATCCAAGCTTCCTTTGCTCAAAGTTATCACTCTACCACACTAGAACCACAGCTCTACTTTTTTTTTTGTCTCCCATCCCTTTTGCTCAAGGCTGGCACTGCACCATTTGAGCCACAGCTCCACTTCTGACTTTCTTGGTAGTTAATTGGAGATAGTTAATTGGAGATAACATGGAGCCAGTTGCCAGTGGCTCACACCTGTAATCCTAACTACTCAGGAGGTTGACATCAGAGGATTTCAGTTGAAAGCCAGCCCAGGCAGAGAAATCCCCATGAGACTCTCATCTCCAATTAACCACTCAAAAACTGGAAGTGGCGATGTGGTCAATGGTAGAGCACTAGCCTTGAGCACAAAGAGACTTAGGGATAGAACCCAGGCCCTGAGTTCAAGCCCCACAATCAACATTTAAAAAAAATTAGAAACCCAAAGCCATCTCGTGGACTTCCCTGCTTGGGCTGGCAGTGAACCTTGATCCTCAGATCTCAGCCTCCAGCACAGCTGGGCTTACAGGTGTGAGCCTCAGACACCCGGCCAGTCCAGCTTTTTGCTGGCTGTTTGCAGGTGGGATGTGGAGAATCTTTCTGCTTGGGCTGTCTGGCTTCAAGGCAAAGCCCTCCACATCTCAGCCTCCTGAGTGGTTAGGATTATAGGCGTGAGCTGCTGGCATCCGGCTTCACCCGCATGAGTTAAGATGGGTAAACTGAGTCTCAGAAGGCAGAGTGGGCTGGAAGGTGAGTCTTGTGCTCACTTGCAGGAGGGGGTGTCCGGGGAAGAGGGAGCAGGTGTGGCCATCGGGACCCACGCCCAGGATCAGCAGGTCAAACACTGGAATGGCGTCATCTCCCAGGGCCTGGTGGGGAAGAGCAAGGGTCAGAGGTCGACCTCCGGGCCACGGTTCTCTGCCGCTGGAGCCAGCCCCCCGCCCGTGGGTGCTGCAGCTGCCACAGAACAATCGACATTTTTGTGTTGGTTTTCTTCTGTTGGTCGTGGGTCTTGAACTCTGGACCTGGGCACTGTCGCTGCGCTCTTCAGCTCAACGCTGACGCTCTACCACTTGAGCCACAGCGCCACTTCCCGTCTTCTAGTGGATCACTGGAGATAAGAGTCCCAAGGACTTCACTGCCCGGGCTGGCTTTGAACCGCGATCCTCAGATCTCAGCCTCCTGGGTACCTGGGATGACAGGCACGAGCCGGCGGTGCCTGGTTAAATGTTCGCCTTTTTGAGGAAAGGACTGGCTGCGGCCCTGGCTGCCGGGACCCCACGTGCAGGGGTCCCGGCACTAACCAGCGGCTCTAATTTCTCAGGTTCCACATTTTACCTGTGCGTGTCCGCTGCTGCGGGCCGGGGAGGAGTGGCTGCAAGGGGAGGGTGACCCGAGGCTCCGGCCCGGCCCTGCCCCGCAGGCCCCGCCCCGCAGGCTACCCCTCCGCCTTGCCCCGCCCTACCCCCACCTAGCCCCGCCCCACCTAGCCCCGCCCACAGGCTACCCCTCCACCTAGCCCCGCCCCTCCCGCCAGCCCCGCCCACAGGCTACCCCTCCACCTGGCCCCGCCCTCCCGCCAGCCCCGCCCACAGGCTACCCCTCCACCTGGCCCCGCCCCTCCCGCCAGCCCCGCCCACAGGCTACCCCTCCCGCCAGCCCCGCCCCTCCCGCCAGCCCCGCCCACAGGCTACCCCTCCACCTAGCCCCGCCCCTCCCGCCAGCCCCGCCCACAGGCTACCCCTCCACCTGGCCCCGCCCCTCCCGCCAGCCCCGCCCACCTGTCTGAGCTTGGCCGCGTAGTCCTCGGCCGCCGCCTCCAGCGGCAGCGCGGGGTCGATGCTGAGCACCTGGCTGGCGGGGACGGGCAGTCTGGAGAGCAGGTGCGTCTGTGCGGACGGAGGGACAATGTCACCGGCGACGCCACCGCGAAGATCGCCCCACGGAGCTCCCGGGAAAGCCCGCCGCGGCTCCCGCGTATAGACGGCAGGGAGGGCCGCGGCTCCTCCGGGCCTCAGTTTCCCTGTTTGTGAGACAGGACGTCCGGATCCGTAGGGACCCGAGCCCGAGCCCCCGACAACCAACCCAGAGGCCTGGGGGCGGCCTGGAGGCCGCGGGGCGGGGATGCGGGCCGCGGGTGGGGGCGCGGCCCCCGCGTGACCCCGCGCTCACCCGGTACAGCCCGAACGTGCTCTCGGGGTGCTCGAAGGGCACCAGGCGCTCGTCGCAGAAGCCCAGCGTCCAGCGCGCGAGGCGGGCGGGCCCGGCGGCGGCGGCGGCGGCGGCGGGCAGGTCGCGGGCCAGCATGGAGACCAGGCTGCCGCCCGACAGGCCGAGCGCGAAGCGGGCGCGGGCCCCGTCCAGGCAGCTCTCGGCCCGCTGCGCCACCAGCTGCGCCAGCGACGCGCTCAGCTCCTGCGGGCTGGAGAAGACGGAGATGAGGCCCGGGGCGGGCGCGGCCATGGCGGCGGCGGCGGGCGCGGGGAGGCGGAAGTGCGCCTGCGCGCGGGTCCGGGCGGCCGCCGGGCGCGCGTGCGCAGTTCGGTGGCCGAAGCCGGCGCGCTGCCGGGCGGGGCGGCGGCGGCAAGAGGACCCGGGAGCCGCGGCTTGTGGCGTCCTGGAGGGAGCTTCGGAGCTCCCACTCGTGTGCGTGAGTGCCGGCCGGCCGCGGGGTTCAAACGCTCTCCCCGGGAGCCGCAGCCCCACTTCCGGCCCGAGGCTCGGGCCCGACCTCCC
Source organism: Dipodomys merriami (assembly GCF_024711535.1). NCBI lineage: Eukaryota > Metazoa > Chordata > Mammalia > Rodentia > Heteromyidae > Dipodomys > Dipodomys merriami. The sequence continues at coordinate 2,632,004 of NW_027206291.1, forward strand.
AGCTACGCAGAGGTCTGAGGATCGCGGTTCGAGGCCAGCCCGGGCAGGAACGTCCCCACGAGGTGGTCCCAGTTAACCACCGCAAAGTCAGAAGCGGCGCTGCGGCTCGTGTGGCGGAGCGCCCGCCTGGAGCGAGCAAGAGCCTGAGGCCGGGCCAGCCCGAGCGCGCGCACGCACGCATGCGCACACAGCTGCCGGGGAAGCCGCCCCGCCCGCCGGCCCGGGGAGGAGCCGGGCCCGGAACCCGCCGCGCTCCCGGGGAAGCTGCGCCCGGCGGGGACAGAAGAGAAACGAGCCACGAGCCCCGGCCGGTGCCGGACGGCAGCGTTTATTTCTGAGAGCCGCTGGCCGGTCGGGAGGTCCCGGCCCGGCTCGGGCACCGTCGGGAGGGACGTCCCTCCATCACGGCGGCCCAGGGCCGCGCCGGGCCCGGGAGCCGCCGCCGTGCCAGAGGCTTCCGGGACATGGGAGGAGGAAGGCGGGTGGACAGCCCCTCGGAAGGGCCCGGCCGCCACACCGCAGACGGCCTCCGGGGAAGCCCGGGGACCCTCACAGGGCGAAGGCGCCCGCGCAGAGGCGGCTGTGCACCCCCTCGTCCAGCGGCAGGTAGTGGCCCTGCTTCAGGTCCAGGAAGAAGAGCGGGTCTGAGGTCTGGCGGGGGTCAAAGCCCTCTCGCTGCAGCCTTGTCTTCTGGATCTTGAAGGTGCCTGGGTGGCGGGGACAGGGGGCCTGTGGCAGCTCTAGCCATCCGGGCCGGGGCGGCGGCCTCTGCCCCCACCCCGCCGCCTTCCCAGGGCCTCCCCCACGCTCCACAGCTCCATGTTTGTCTGTTCTGCTGTCCACACATTCCCCTCCCCCTCACACACAACTGAGTGTGGCTGTGTCTCGCACACTGGGCCAGAGTTTAACCACTTACAATCTGAGGGCCAGATTTGGCCCTCAACTTGTGCGCATCAATAAAGATTTATTGACACATATCCATGCCTGTTCATTTACACACTGCTTGTGACTAGGTTTGTGCTGTGAAGGCAGAGACTGTGTGACTGGACAACCTGTCAGCATCCACTACTGTGACCTTTAAGGCAACATGTGCACTGTGTGGTAGCAGACTACACAACATTGCAAGAGGAGACCCTAAGAGGAAAAGGGTGTCTCTCCAACCAAAGGCCATCATGTGCAGAGCCTCTGCCCGGGAGGACTTGGGGGGCGATGGGAGGACAGCTCTTGGAGCTGGATCGGATGTAAGTGAACATCTCCGTCTGTCATGTGAGGGAGCCCCTGCCTTACCCCCTACCCGGGCCTGCCCTGCCCTGCTCCATCCTGTCCCGGCTGCTGGACCGTACCTGTGGTGTCCACCTGAGGCAGCAGGCGCAGGAAGATAGGCCGGGCGTAGGGCGCCAGCACCTTCTGCAGCTCCTGGTACATGGCGTCCGGGTTCAGCTGCCGGCAGGGGTCTGCGATGGCGGCCATGCCCGCTTTCCCCTCCACCCCTGCGTACAGACGCCTGCTGAGAGCCTCCCCCTCCCCTCCAATACCTCACAGCTCCCTGCTGGCCCCCGCGCCCCGGTTTGACAGCAGCGCCGGCACAGGTGAGCCTATACCACACCTGCCCATGCACCACCCAGGGCGTCTGGACCCAAGGACCCCTCTGCAGGGACCCTGGGCCTTCTGCACCCCGCACAGCCACCTGGCACTTGCCTGGCACGGCCACCCCGTACACGGCCACGTCCGTCTGCCCCAGCAGGCGGCTCAGCACACCCTCCACTTCCGTGGTGGACACGTTCTCCCCGCGCCAGCGGAAGGTGTCCCCGCTGCGGTCCCGGAAGTACATGTAGCCCAGGTCATCCATCACCAGCACGTCCCCTGTGAGGGCAGGGGCCGGGTCAGCCAGGAGGACGGGCCGCAGGCCCGGCCCGGGCGGGCTGCACACCTGACAGGTAGGCGCTGTCGCCCTTGCGGAACACGCTGTGTGCGATCTTCTTGTCCGTGGCGCTGTCGCTGACGTAGCCATCGAAGCGGCGCAGTGGGTCCTGCTGGTTGATCTGGCCGACTAGGAGGCCGGGCTCCCCTGGGGAGGAGCCGGGCTCGGGGCAGGTGAGGGGTGGTGCGGGGGGTGGGGGGGGGCCCTCCCTGCCCTGGGGCCTCTGCTTACCGGGCTGGCAGGGTATACACAGGCCCTGGGCGTCACGCAGCGGTTCCATGGTCTCCTCGTTCACTTTCACCAGCCGGATGGGGTACACGTGGGTCAGGATGCGGCTGTTGAAGCCACAGGAGCCGACCTGGCAGGGAAAGGAGTCTGTGAGCAGCCGGGGGTGGGGTGGGTGTCTTCGTGCCACTGCTGCTCCTCTTACCTCCAGCACCCACCCCCCACTCCATGACCTTGGGTGACCCGTCAGTCAAAGGCAGAGCTGAGTGTATCAGGCCCGTTCTTTCTTTTGGTGCCAATCCTGGCCTTGAACTTGGGGCCTGGGCGCTGTCCCTGACCTTTTGCACTCAAGGCTGGAGCTCTGCCACTTTGAGCCACAGCTCCATTTCTGGCTTTTTGATGGTGTGAGATAAAACCCTCACAGCCTTTTCTGCCCAGGTTGGCCTTGAACCTCGGTCCTCAGATCTCAGCCTCCTGAGTAGCTGGGATGACAGGCGTGAGCCACAGCGCCAGTTCAGGCACCAGCCCTTCGCAGGAGCCAGGCATGGGCTCTGCTGCCTCTCCAAACCCAGCACAAGGATGTGGAGCCCCAGGTGACCCCAGGGCTGGTGAGCCAGGGCGGGCACGCCTCCCATCGTTAAGTGGCACCCCTGGGTCGTGTGGGAAGCGTGAGCGGGGAGACGCCCGCTCACACCTTGCCGTCCATGTTGGCCATGCTGCAGTTGCACTCGGTGGCTCCGTAGAACTCGCCAATCTGCGGCACGCCGAAGCGCTGTGCAAACTCCTCCCAGATGGCCTGGCGCAGCCCATTGCCCATGGCCAGGCGCACGCGGTGCCTCCGCTCAGCCTCGCGCACGGGCTGCTTCAGCAGGTAGCGGCAGATTTCCCCGATGTACTGCACCACCTGTGCAGGAGGCCCAGGCAGCCAGACCAGCGGTGTTGGTGAAGGAAGGGGGCAGGAGGAGGGGGGAGGGAGGGGGAGGCCACCATGGGCACAGTGGGGGGAATCGGGGGGGGGGCAGGAGTGGGTCAGGGCCCCAACCCCGTGCCCCAAGGCCATGCCTCAGGAGCCCCTAATCCAGACTGGGGTTCTGTCCAGGTGGAGGCACTGGGCAGCCCCCACAACTCTCCCGGCCCCTCTGCCCCCGATGGAGCTGCCCCCCGTGTGGCTGCGGTGCAGGTTCAGCAGCACCCAGCCCCAGTCCCCACAGATCCCTGCCGGGGTGTCTGCCTCGGTTTCCACCCCCATGGGCCTTCCTGGGGTCGCTTCCCAGGTGGCCTCAAGTTCTGATCTTGGGTCAGGTATCTTGGTGACTGCACTCTCCTCTTCACAGTCAGAAATGGAGGTTCACACAGGTGCAGATCAAGGCCACAGAGCCAGTGAATGGCAGATCTGCCTCTGCAGTGGGCAGGAGGCTGGTCCTGCTCCAGTCTCATCAGCCTAGCACGGAGGCTTCCAACGTCCCTCCCAGGGTGAGGTCAGAACCGCCCTCTCCATCTGCCTCCTCTCTTGTGTCTACCCGCCTCTGCCCACAGGGGCCACCATCCCCTCCAGTGTACCCGTCCACCTCACTACTGCCACCATCAGGCCCGGCCGGCACCTGGCAGATGCCCCAGCGGCTGCCCAACTCTGAGGGACATGGGGAAGGCTAAGCCCAGGCCAGCTACACCACCGAGGGGCAAGCTGAAGGGACGAGGACCGGAGAGGAGCCAGGCGGCCCACAGCCACTGGCACACAGACTTTCCCGTGGCCATTTTCACCAGGAAGGTCCTCGTCTTTGGGAGGTGCCTTGGAACCACCAGCAGGAAGGCGCTGTCTGTCTGTTCCTCTCTAGGCAGACGGGGTGGGTGCGCAGAGGCAGGCGCTGGTTGGCGGTGGGTGGCTGCTGCACCCCCACAGGCTGTTTCTCTGTTTGGTCCTTTGGTGTGGGGCTGGTGATGCGATGCAAAGCCAGCTCCCATCACAAGCTACAGCCTTGGCTCTTTTGTTAAAAAGGGACTCCTCGCTGGGCCTGGTGGCTCAGGCCTGTAATCCAGCTATTTAAGTAGCTGAGCTAAGAGGAGCGTGGTTCCAAGCCAGCCCAGGCAGCAAAGTCCAGGAGACTCTCGTCTCTAATTAACCACCAGGAAAAGCAGGAGGGGGTGGTGCATGGCACAAGCAGTTCAAAGCTAGCCTTAGCATGAAACCTCAGGGACAGCACCCAGGCCCAGGGTTCGAGCCCAAGGCCCAACACCGCCCCCCCCAAAGTGACTGTTTCACATTTCAGGTGGATTTGCAATCTCATACAAGTTCTTCCAAAGCAGCTGAGCCTGGGGTGGAGCTCGCAGGGCCGGTGGGGGGGGGGGCTTTCGGCGGAGGAGCCCCTTCTCCACCTGCAAACAGGTTCCCATAGAGGCCTAGGCTGGGGCTGGACGGGAGGAGGGGCGCGGAGGGCCGGGCCCTCGTGGGGGCCCCGTCAGGCCGATTCCCTTAAATTGACCAAAGATCCGGGGTTTGCGTGGGAAAGGGCGTGACCAGCGCGAGTGGGCGGGGACTCGGGCACTGTGGGTGGGCGTGGCCAGCGCCGGCGTGGGCAGGGCCATCATGGGACAGGGTGGGTGGGCGTGACCAGCGCGAGTGGGCGGGAGTCGGGCACTGGGTGGGCGTGGCCGGCGCGGGGCAGGGTGGGTGGGCGTGGCCAGCGGAGGGGCGGGGCCTGACCGTGCAGTTGTACTTGACGCAGTCGTCCCAGAAGCGGCTGGCAGAGAACTTCTTGCGCAGGACCACCGTCAGCCCGTAGATGATGCACTGCCCCACGCCCATGATGTTCCCTGCGGAGGGCGAGGGCGTGGGGTGGGTAAGGAGTCCCGGGGGGGGCTGGGTGAGGGGCCGGGTCCCCCCCCCCGTACCTGCGGAGTGGTACAGGGGCAGACAGTCGTAGAGCACGTCCGACTCCCGCATGCTGTAGGAGTGGTGCCCGAAGGCCGCCATGCGGTAGTACCTGGGGGGGGGGGGGAGCCCGCAGCTGTGAGGGCAAGGCTGGCGCTGGTGGTGCGGGGCGTGGGGGCCGTGGCAGGCGGCGCAGGGGGCGCGGGGCGGGGCGCGGCGGCCTCACCGGCTGTGCACCACGATGGCCGCCTTGGGCAGCCCTGTGGTCCCCGACGTGTAGATGTAGAAGAGCCGATCTGCGGGAGGCGGACATGGAGCTGGCGGGCGCTAGGGGAGCGCGGCCGGGCGGGCCCCGCACTCGCCCCGCACTCACCGTCCATGCCCTGGCCGGGAGGCAGCGCGCGCGGGCCGGCGGCCGCCGCCTCCTTCAGCGCGGGGTCCAGGAGCTGCGCGTCCGGCAGGAGGCTCTCGGGCCCCAGGGCCCCGCAGCACAGCTTGAGGAGGCTCTTCCCGAGCTGCGGGCTCACCTCGGCCACCGCTGCGGGAGGGTGGGGGAGGGGGGCTTCGCTGGGCAGGACCCCTGCGCGGGGCCTGGTGGGCCCTCCCCGCCCCGCCCCGCGGCCCCGCCCCGCCCCGCCCCCGCCCTGCGGCCCCGCGGCCCCGCCCCGCCCCGCGGCCCCGCCCCGCGGCCCCGCCCCGCGGCCCCCGCCCCCGCCCCGCGGCCCCGCCCCGCGCCTCACCCGCCGCCAGCTCCCCGCCGTAGACCAGCGCCTTGGCCCCCGAGGCGCCCAGGCAGAAGGCCAGGGGCTCGCGCCGCAGGTTCACGTTGAGCAGCGCGGCCACCACGCCGGCCTTGGCCAGGCCCAGCCACAGCCCCACGAACTCGGGCCGGCCCTCCAGGAAGACGGCCACCACGTCGCCGGGCGCCAGGCCCAGCCGGCCGCACACGCGCGCCACGGCGTCCGAGTAGGCGTCCAGCTGCGCGAAGGTCCAGCACGCGCCGCTGCCCGCGTCCACCAGCGCCGGGCGCTCGGGCCGCCGCCGCGCCACGGCCCGGAAGATGTGCGGGATGGCGCGGCCCGCGCGCCGGTGCCGCCGCAGCTCCAGGCGCACGCGGATCAGCACGGAGAGGCCGCTGCGGGCGGAGGGCACTGGTGGGTGACCCGGCCTCCATCCCCCCCCCCCCGCGGCCCCGGGGCGGCGCCCTCGGCGGGGCGGGGCGGGGCGAGGGACGCCCGGACCCTGAGCTCCACCCGGCCCGCGAGGCGCCCCGCGGAAGCCCAGGCCGGTCCGGCTGCCCTCACGCCGCCCCTGGCCTCCCCGGTGCTTGCTCCCGGCGGGGCGGGGAGCTCTCCTCCCCGGGCAGGGGGCCCGCAGGGGTCTGGTGAACAAAGCCGGAGCATGGGTCAGCAAGGCCGGGCCTTCACCGGCCCTCCCTGCCAATGGGCAGGTGCAGGCCTGCGGCCGCGCCTCCCAAGGAGGAAGGCCCCGTCCCAAAGGCTGGGGGAGGCCAGGCCACCACTCAGGCCAGGTGGCCTCTCGGGGAGCTCGAGACCCTATGGTGAGTGCGGGCCAGCCACACACTGGGCCCTGGGCTGCATCCACGGCACTGTGAAACAAGCCATGAGAGACAGCACCGCCCTCACTCAACTCCAAGAGAGAATGGCCTCTCTGGGCCAGGCACCGGCGGCTCACGCCTGTCATCCCAGCTACTCAGGAGGCTGAGGTCTGAGGATCACGGTTCAAAGCCAGCCTGGGCAGGAAAAGCCATGAGACTCCTATTTCCAATGAACCCCCAGAAAATCAGAAGTGGCGCTGTGGCTCAGGTGGTAGAGTGCTCGCCTCGAGCTGAAGAGCTGAGGGACAGTGCCCAGGCCCAGAATTCAAGACCCACCAACAACAAAAAAAAAGGAAAAAAAGAATTAAGACTTTGCTCTCTGAGTTCTCTTGGCTTCATGCCCGGCAACCACAGCCCCAAGATCCCACAAGCAGCTCGTGCTGGGCAAAGCCCTGGGCAATGGGAACCCTTGTTGGCTGTCCCCGCACCCCCAGCCTTCCCTGTCCTGCCTGTCCCTGACCCCCCCTGCAGGGCCCCCCCATCACACCTGTTGGTGTAGAATCCATGCTGCTGCTCAGGGACCCTGTGGGGACTTTTCCTCCCTCCTTTCCCACCCCTCTATCCTTCTCCCTCTCTCCCCCCCCACTTGCCCACTGTGCCAGGCCTGTTCTGAGGATGGAGCTGGGGGCCAGGTCACACATCCCACCCTTGGCCTGGTCCTCTGGGAGTGCACCAGGGCTGGGTGGGCTGAGCAGGCAAGTGGACAGCTCAGTCAGAGGCCGGTGTGTCCTGGAGACCAGCAGGCCACACTGCACAGGGCCTGAGGGAGGAGAGATGGAGCAGCTGTGGACAAAGCGGGGTACACAGCCTGTACAAAGGTCCTGGGGTGGGAACAGGAGGTAGGTTTGGGGACCAGAATAGAGTCCAGGGTGACAGGGCATCCAGCCAGAGCCTGACAGAGGAGCAGATGCTGTGGGCAGGGTGGAGTGTCAGAACTCAACAGCAGCTTGAGAAAGTAGAGGTTCAGAGTTTCTCTAGTTGGTGGTGGTATTGGTTTCTTTGTGGTGCTGGGGTGCAGCCCAGGCTAGCTGGAACCGCGGGTGGCATGCAGGCCCAGCCAGGCTCACAGTGGGGCCCACACAGGCTGTGTCCCAGCTCAGCTGTTTCTGGGCCCCCTGGCACTGCCCCCCCCCCCGGGCACTTGGGACCTTCCCACACTTGCAGCTGACTGGTGCAAGGGAGGCCCTGGCTGCCACAGAGCGCCCCCCCCCCGCCCTCCCTGTACAGCCAGCCTGCCACAAATAATCCCAGAGGGGCACATCTCTGAGCAAGCTCAGGCCTGAAGCCCAGCCACCTGGCCTGGACACAGGCCTGACAAAGGGGCGTGGCGTGGGGGCTCCATCAGGACCAGCAGAGGGGTCACGCAGTGCATGCATCTCACAGAGGATGCTGAGAAGGGAGCCGTGGCCGGGTGGGCACCGGCCGGCAAGGCAGAACGGAGGCTCAGCCAGGCCTGGAGGCCCCGACACCAATGGCCAGCAGCCCCGAGCCACATACAGTAGACATGGTGGCCCCCGGGGCCTGCCAGGCTGCCTGTGACCCCCTCTCCACAGGAAGTCAGGCGCAGCTCTGAGGGGGGGGGTGCCCAGGCTACTGGTCATCCCTCCAGGATGTCCACAATACAGGCTTTACAGCTTTCTCGGCCACAGGCCTGGGCGCCACCTGGCAGTGGCCCAGGCCTCCGCCCTCTGCCCGCCCCCCCCAGCACAAAGCGCCCAGTGTCTGGCTGGGCCTTCCCACAACTCCACCCTCCACTCCTCTCAGCGCACTCCCTGCACTTGGGCAGAAGCAGTCCTCAGAAAGGACCAGTATGACACAGCAAGGATGGGAGCAGGGGACTGGCAGGGGCTCCCAGAGCCTCAGCACCCAGGGTCTAGCCTGCCAAGGCACAGTCCCAGCAGGAAGCGGAGGGTACAAGAGGGTCACAGGTTCTAGGTCAGCCTGGCTGCGCAACAAGACCCTGCCTCTAAATAAATAAAGTAAATGAAATTAAACGCAGCAGGGTGAGGTGGAGAGCACCCATCTGCCCTTCTCCCTGGCCGGGCTCCCCTCCTGCTTCTGTGTCCCCTCCCCATGGCGGCAAGAACCAGTCCCCTCTGCTGGCAGGGTCACACAGGCTGCCACCGAGCAGCCATGGCCCAACAGGACAGCGGACACGGATCTCCACGGCTGGAGTGCCTGGCTCCCTGGGTGACCCAGGGTCTCTGTGATGGGGGTGCTCCTGCAGGAGGCTGAGCCCACGCCAAGGTCAGAGCCCCCTCCCCGCTGGGGGAGGGGGACCAGGAATTGGAAGGCAAGAGAGCAGAGTGTAAGACTGCTGCAGGTGGCAGCGTGGCAAATGTGTCTCACAGTTACAGGCACAGGCCTGTCCCTGCAGCCAGCCACCAGACAGCCGTGGGGAGACGGCAAGGAGGAGACGACCCCTACTCATTTTTAAAAGCAGAGCCGCCCTGCCACAAGCTGTTAGCATGCACACTGCACAGCCAAGCACCTGGCCAGGCACGGCGGTGAGCCTGTAAGTGCCAGCCAGCCTCCCACACAGCAGAGGGCGTATGGGAGAGAGGAGCTCCCCGAGGAGGCGACATTTCAGCCTTGGCACATACAAAGTGAAGAGCCCTCCTGGCAGAGCCAACAGCACGTGCCAATGCCCAGGGGTTGGAGCAAAAGCACAGCACGGATAGCAGCTGCTTGCAGGCAAGTGTATCTGGAAGAGGGGCAAGGAGGTGGTGACATTACAGAATTCTTGTTATCAGGCTGTGAAGTTGGCTCAGTGGTAGAATGCTTGCCTCACATGCATGAAGCCCTGGGTTCGATTCCTCAACACCATAAAGACAGGAAAAGCCGGAAGTGGCGCTGTGGCTCAAGTGGTAGAGCGCTAGCCTTAAGCTGAAGATCTGAGGGACAGCGCCCAGGCCCAGAGTTCAAGCCCCAGGACAAGAAAAAGAAAGGAAAAAAGGAAGAAAAAAAAGAAGGAAAGAAAGGAAGGGAGGGAGGGAGGGGGGAGGGAGGGAAGGAGGGAGAGGGGAGGGGGCTGAGGTTCTCACAGCACAGGAGCAGAAGGGAGCTGATGGGAAGGGAGTGGATGGGTTCCCTGAGAGGCCCTGTTTCGCTTGCACACAGGCACAGGGTCTGAGGAGCCGGTGGGACCTGGGTGCCCGCTGGGGAGTGAGGCCCCTGCGGAGGAGGAGACCCGGAGACTTCGGGAGGACCAGGGGCCGTGCATGGAGAAGGCACGTCAGTCTTGGTTGAGAAGCAGCAGCCTTCCAGGCCCTCCCCGGGTCTACCACATCCTGCTCCTCTGTGTGCCTCAGTTTCTCCAACTCCGGGCACAGGGCCTGTGATGGTGGCCCGTCCCATGGTGTTCACGAAGTACTGGGCCTTACCCCCAAAGGACACGGGGCTAGGACCCCGACGGAAGGGTCTCTGTCAGCTCCCACACCACACACACCAGACCCCCCCCAGACCTCAGTCCCCCAGGACCCCCAAACAGACTCTGAGCACCCCGAGCCTCACAGTGTCATCAGACACCCTGAAAGCCCGTTAGAGGCCATGTAGACCTCTAGGTGAAGGGCATGTCGGGACAGCACTCAGGACACTGTCCCCGCCTTCCTCGCTCCGCGCAGGCCGCCCCCGGCCAGGCCCCGCCCCCGGCCAGGCCCCGCCCCCGGCCAGGCCCCGCCCCCGGCCAGGCCCCGCCCTGGCAGGCCCCGCCCCCGGCCAGGCCCCGCCCTGGCAGGCCCCGCCCCCGGCAGGCCCCGCCCCACTCACAAGAGGTCCCGCCGCGCAGTCTTGCAGACGATGCGCAGGAAGCGCCAGCCGCCGCTGCCTACATACACGCCGAACGCCGCTGCTGCGCTCCAGGTCCACGGCAGCCCCAGCAGCCACAGCAGCGCCAGCGAGGCCATGGAGGCCGTGCCCGCTCCCGGGGCCCGCATCCTGGGGAGGTGGAGAGTGCGGAGGCTTTGGCCGCCTTGGCTCCGCCCTCAGGGACAGCCCCGCCCCTCGTTGAGCCCCGCCCATGGACCGCGCCCTCCAGTCCCAGCTTGCCACACGGTAAGCCCGGCTTTTCCCCAGCACCTCCCCACTGGCTCTCCACTCGCCAGGGCTTCTACCCATTCACCACGCCCCCGGGCTGAGCCCCGCCGGCTCCGCCCCGCCCGACCCATTGACTCCGCCCCCTGGCCTCGCCTCGCTTGCCACGCCCCCGGGCTGAGCCCCGCCGGCTCCGCCCCGCCCGACCCATTGACTCCGCCCCCTGGTGTCGCCCCGCCGCTGGCCTCGCCTCGCTTGCCACGCCCCCGGCTGACCCACCCGCTGGCTCCGCCCCTCCCGCTCGCAGCCAGGCTCCGCCCCCAGGCTGGGACGGTTCCCCGCGGAGGAGAGCCTGCTCTCCCGCCTTTGCTGCCCTGCTCCTAGCCAACCATTGTAATGGGATGCGCCCCGACAGCCCAGTCAAGGTCAGACGCCGCCCCCTCCGTAACCCGGCGGCTGGCTCGCCAGCAGTTCCACCTCCCCCCCACCCCGGTCCAGCCTGGAAGCCTGGGGGGCTCAGGCACCGTGACCTGACCCGCACGGTTCCGCGCTGCCCCCGGTCTGCCCAGCCTCAGGTCCTGGGTTTTCCTCTAGAGGCCGTGTCCATCCCCTTTCGGGCCTTTACTGGGACCCGGCGCCCCAGTTAGGCCTCTAGCAGTGTCCCCAGCGCACGCCTCGACCCGGGAGCCCCGCCCTGCCCCTCGAGCTCCGACCCCTGCCTAGGCCTCGGGACAGGGTTCCAATCCACCCACTCCAGCCGGGGCCTCAGGCCCGCGCTCCACCACCGCCCGGGAGGGGGCGGCTCCTCGGCTCACCACGCAACCACCCAGCTCCGCCCCAACCTCCCCAGCCCAAGGCCGACCTGTCCAGTCCCTAGCCCCTCTTCCGCGGAGCCCGGGCTGGCCCCCTTCGGGAGGCCATGACCATAGAGAGGGCTCCGGGACCAGAGAGCCGACGACCAACGAGACGCGGGGAGGCTAGAGCGGCCCTCCCAGGACAGCCGGCGTTTCCAAGGCAACCGCGCCCGGCCCCGCCCTCGCGGGACGCGGGACGCGGGACGCGGCTCTGGGCCCGGCCCTCGACGGCACCCCGGACCCCGGCCCGCGCCCGGGCCCCGCCAGGGCCGGGTCGCACCCAGCTGGTCCTAAACGCGAGCCCGGCCTCCCCCGGCGCCGCCTGACTTTCGGGATCGCGCGCTCCAGCCCGCCTCCGTCCCGCGGGCCCGGGACCCCGCACGCCGGGCGGGCGCGGCCCCCGCCGGCCCCGCGCCTCCCCGCGCAGGCCCAAGGACCGTCCGCATCCGGCCCTCAGGGCTCCTCCGAGGCCGGGGTCCCGCACCCCGGGCCCGCAGACCCCGCCCGCTTCCCCGGCCCCGCAGACCCCAGCTCGCAGCTCCCTCGCGGGCTCCAGCTCGGGCGGGACTGCGCGGCGCGGGCGGGACCTGGAGCCGCCGGCGGGTGGGGCCCGAGGGGGCTGCGCGGGCCCCGGCTGGGCCCGGCCCGGCCGCCGCTCGGGTCCCCCCCTCCCCGCCCCCCTCCCCGCCCCCCTCCGCGTCTCGTGCCCGGCTTGGCCGGGGCTCCCCTTGGGAGGCGGCCAGCGCCGCCCGGGACAGGACCGGCGCCCGGCTGCTTGTGGGCCGCGGGCCTGAGCCCCCCTCCGCGGCCTCTGCCCTAATTCCCTGCTCTGTCTACACCTGCCCTTCCTCCTCCCCCTCCTCCCCTCCTCCTCCTCCCTTCCCTTCCCCCTCCTCCCTCTCCTCCCCCTCCTCCCCTTCCTCCTCCTCTTCTCCCTCCTCCCCCTCCTCCTCCCCTCCTCCCAGCCACCCTGCCCTCGACCCCAGCGCCACCTCACTGCCCCCAGGATCTCCAGTGCAGGCCTGGGCCAGCCGATCCCACACCGGGGCAGACTTTCCTCCCTGGACACCCCGGGCAGGACTGGGCAGCACCAGCCCGCATTTACCTTCCAGGGCATCAGCTCCCAGCTCTGGGCCGGCTGGTTGGACATTCCCGCACCCCTCAAAGGCAAATGGAGGCATCCACAGGAGGCACTGGCCGGCTGGCCACACAGCCTGAGCCGACAGCCAGGTCTGGGGTCAGCCACGAGGTGTGGCCGGTCGGGGAGTGCCAATCCCCACGAGGTCCCCCTCCGGGGAGCAGTCCAGCAAGGGTACCGGGCCGCTGGCCAGGCTGCCTGTGCCTGGGCTCGCCAGCCTCCCTACCCAGGGTCCGCGCTGAGCGCCTTCAAAGTCTGAGGTCTGTGTAAGGCCCAGGTTCCACCTCCCTGCCCTGCCTCTAAAATGAAGGAAAAGAAGAGGGGATGGGGCAGGTGGTTCACACCTGGTCCCAGCCAATGAGCCAGGTCCAGCTGGTCAGCTCAGCTCACCAGGAGATGGGGATTGGGAGGGTTGACATTTCAAGGCCTTCCCCTCCCAGTCAGCCCCACGTGACTTGTCATTCTGTTCATCCCAGCCATCTGGGACACCTCTGAGGGATCACAGACCAGGCTGACCTTGGGCAAAAACACTGCAGACCAAAGGGACTGGGAGTGTGGCTCAGGAGGTGGAGCACCCTCATGAACCAGAGGCCCTGAGTTCAGACCCCCATACTCCCCAGCACCTCCCTGGGGGCCATTTCCACTCTCCAGCCACCCACCCACCCTTGCGCTAGGCCAGCCTCCATCCTGACAGCCCCACTGGTCACCACACCCACACTACCACAAGGGAACAGATCTTCACGAGTGGCTCTGCATCCTGCGTGTTCTTTGAGGCAGGGTGGCCAGGCGCCAGGGGCCTGCGGAAGCAGGCAGGGCAGAGCTCCCCAGGGCCTGGGGCAGGTGGGTGGGCGGATTAGCTCCCCTAAGCTCTCTGAGCCTCCCAGCTGGCTGGGCTACCATGGTGTCCCTGTTCTCTGGGAGCATCCTTGTGCGCAACAACGGCGACCAGGACACGCTGGACACCGAGGCGGAGCTGTGCCGCAGGCTGGAGAACCGGCTGCTGCTGCTGTTCTTTGGCGCGGCTGGCTGCCCGCGGTGCCAGGCCTTCGCCCCGGTGCTGCGGGACTTTTTCGTGCGGCTCACCGATGAGTTCTATGTGCTGCGAGCCGCCCAACTGGCGCTGGTGTACGTGTCCCAGGACCCCACGGAGGAGCAGCAGGACCAGTTCCTCAAGGACATGCCCGACAAGTGGCTCTTCCTGCCCTTTGAGGATGGCCTGAGGAGGTGAGGTCCCAGGGCCTGGGGGGAGGGAGCAGGGACCTGGCTTTAAAGAGCCCCCGCAGGGTGTGACCCCAGAAATCAGCAGGGACAAGGGAGAGAAAGCATCCAGAAGCATGGAAGAGGACAGGCAGAGCCCCTGTTCCTCAGTACCTGGCAGTCAGGGGGAGGGGTACACTGGAACCAAAAGCAGGTCATGTAGCAATGGTGTTAGAGGTTATTTGTTTGTTTTTTGTTACGGCCAGTCCTGGGTCGTGAACTCTGGGCGCTTTCCCTGAGCTTTTTCACTCAAAACTATCGCTCTACCATTTGAGGCACAGCTAGCTCCGTGTCTGGCTTTTTGTTGGTTAACTGGAGATAAGAACCTCAGACTTTCCTGCCTGGGCTGGCTTCAAACCATGGTCCTCAGATCTCAGCCTCCTGAGTAGCTAGGGTGACAGGTGTGAGCCATCGGCGCCTGGCTTTGTTCTTTTTGAACTCCAACCAGTGGGAAAGCATGTCCAGAGGCTGCATGGAGCATGTGCAGAGTCAAGTCCCATCCCACACCTAAAGAAATAAATGTCAGATGTCCAGGAAGTCTACATAAACCCAGGAGATCCGTTACTGTTTGCCAGGTCTAGGTGGGTAGGTGGCTTGTATGGATGCACTCAAGGACAGAACATAAGGTGGCCACTTCCTGACCTTCCACTCGGCCACCGGCCATGGGGCTGTGCCCTCACCCACTGCCTGTGCAGCCCTAGCTCCCGGGCCTGTCCACCCGCCCTCTCAGCGCTCACCCAGGGCCAGTCCTTGGCGTGGCCTGCCCCCAGCTGCACCTTCCCGCGTGGTAGGGTTCTCCATCCCAGGGCTGTCACCCCACACCCTTCCCCAGCCACACTGAAATCACTAGCACAAATGCAGAGGAGGGCAGGGCTCTGGGAAGCCCAAGGCAGAGAAAGCTGCTCAGCACAGGAAGAAGCTCCTGGGGGCTGAAGTCAGAGAAGCACGGTCTTAGAGAGAAACTATGCTGGGACGAGGGCACTAGGTGCAAGGCATGTCCAGAGGTGGGAGGGACCTCAGGCGGGGAGGACCTGTCAGGGAAGACCAGGCCTCCGGCGGGGAGGACCAGGCCTCTGGCGGGGAGGACCAGGCCTCTGGCGGGGAGGACTTGGCGGGGAGGACCAGGCCTCTGGCGGGGAGGACCAGGCCTCTGGCGGGGAGGACCAGGCCTCCAGCAGGGAGACCAGGCGGGGAGGACCAGGCGGGGAGGACCAGGCCTCCGGCGGGGAGGACTTGGCGGGGAGGACCAGGCCTCCAGCGGGGAGACCAGGCGGGGAGGACCAGGCCTCCGGCGGGGAGGACTTGGCGGGGAGGACCAGGCCTCCGGCGGGGAGGACCGGACAGGGAGGCCCGAGCGCCCCAGCACGTCCCTGGCCGGCGGAGCGCCCACCGGCCGCGTTCCCCGCAGGGAGCTCGGGCGCCGGTTCTCCGTGCAGCGCCTGCCGGCCGTGGTGGTGCTGAAGCCGGGCGGGGACGTGCTCACGCGGGACGCAGCCGACGAGATCCAGCGCCTGGGCCCCGCCTGCTTCGCCAACTGGCAGGAGGCGGCCGAGGTGCTGGACCGCAGCTTCCTGATGGCCGAGGACCTGGAGGACCCGGTGCCGCGGAGCTTCACCGAGCCGCTGCGCCGCCGCAAGTACCGCGTGGACCAGGAGCCGCGGGGCCGGCGCCGGGCGGAGGGCGGGGCCGCGGCGGAGGGCGGGGCCGGGGCGCTGTTCTGACCCCGCCCCGAGCGCGGCCGGGGAGGGGGCGGGGCCGGGGCGCTGTTCTGACCCCGCCCCGAGCGCGGCCGGGGAGGGGGCGGGACGGGGGCGGGGCCGCGGCGCTGTTCTGACCCCGCCCCGAGCGCGGCCGGGGAGGGGGCGGGACGGGGGCGGGGCCGCGGCGCTGTTCTGACCCCGCCCCGAGCGCGGGGGAGGGGGCGGGACGGGGGCGGGGCCGCGGCGCTGTTCTGACCCCGCCCCGAGCGCGGCCGGGGAGGGGGCGGGGCGGGGGCGGGGCCGCGGCGCTGTTCTGACCCCGCCCCGAGCGCGGCCGGGGAGGGGGCGGGGCGGGGGCGGGGCCGCGGCGCTGTTCTGACCCCGCCCCGAGCGCGGCCGGGGGCGGGGCCGGGACGGAGGGCGGGGCCCGGGCGCTGCTCTGACCCCGCCCTGGAGAGGGCCGGGGGCGGGGCGCAGCACATCAGAACGCCTGGAATTTTTAAGCTTTTATTCCTTTTTCATGTAATAAATAACCTTCCCAGGCGGCCGCCGAGGCTCCCGCCTGTCATCCCAGCTACTCAGGAGGCTGAGATCTGAGGATCTCGGTTCAAAGCCAGCCCGGGCAGGAAAGTCCATGACACTCTTATCTTCAGTTAACCACTAGGAAACCGGAAGTGGCGCTGTGGCTCAAGCGGTAGAGTGCTCGCCTGGAGCTGAAGAGCTGAGGGACAGCGCCCAGGCCCAGAGTTCAAAACCCACGACCAACCAAAAAATAATAATGACCTTCCACACCAGTGTGCCCCGCCCTGGGGCTTGAACTCCACCTGGGCACTGTCTCCAACTTTTGTGCTCCAGCCTGGCATCAACCACTTGAGTCACTGCTCCACTTCTGGCTTTGTGGTAGTTAATTGGAATCTTAGAGACTTTCCACTCAAGGCTGGAACCGTGATCCTTGATCTCAGCCTCCTGAGTAGCTGTGGTGAGAGACAGGTTTGCTCACGTTCTTCATAGACTACGTCTCAGCCTTTGCTTCCAGGTGTTCTAGGACCCCAGCCAGCCAGCGGGGTCTCCCATGAATCCCCAAGTGATCACACAAAATAATAACCCTGGCTCTGTTGCAGTAAAGTTGTTACTTCTCGCTGCTGTCTCCCTGGCATGTCAGCCTAGAAGACTTCCCAGGGCTTGGCTTTGCACGTGGAGTTCCTGGACGGCCAATGGCCGGGTGGCTGGTGCTTCTGTGAGGCAGGTGAATGTAAATACCCCTGGTGAGCACCAGTGTGACCTTGGGGACCAGCAGGCCTGACTGCAGGGGTGGTCCGAGGGGAGGGAGGGAGGAAGGGGGCTGGGGGCTGGAGGCACAGCCACAGGCATATGCTGATTGGGCGCTGACTCACGCACACTGGGCCTGGTCCGGCGCAGCCAGACAGCCTGCTTTTCCCAGCTGTCCCTTCTCTGCAGGCAGTCAGTGCTTCTTAGAAACAGGGTGGGGAGAGGGCACGAAGAATGGGAGGAAACGCTAGAGGTCAGGTAGGTGACATACATGTACTGTCCAGACTTTTACCCAACAACAAAAAAGCTAACGCAGGTCCAGTGAGGTCCTGGTGCCCCTGAAAACCAGCACTGGGCAGCCAGAGGCAGGGAGACAGAGAGTTCCAGGCCCCCTGGGGGCTAAGAAACAACCCTGTTTGACAAAGTGAAAAAAAATGACACCCACACTCACACCTCCAAAAACCAGGTAACTGAATTTGAGATGCAGTCAAGGACTTGGATACATATTTCTCCAGCTCACCCTCACCAGTTATTAAGGAAATGCAGATCAAAACCACAGCAGGGGGTGGGGTGGAGGGCAGTCAGGACTTCACTAGCTCAGGCTAGCCTTGAATTGGATCTGCAGTCCAGACTGGTCTTGAGCTCTCAATTCTCCATGTCTCAATCACCAAGGCACCAACGCCCCCCCCCCCCCCCCGCCACAGTATTTTTGGTTTTGTCAGCCATACCGTCCATCTCCCCACAACCTTTGTAGCACAGAAGCAGCTGCAGACACTTTGTAAATGGATGAGCTGCGAGGTGGTTTCAGTAAACCTTTATAGGTATCAAATTCTGAATTTCAAATTATTAAAAAAAAAAAAAACCCACAGGGCTGGGAAGCTGGCTCAGTGTTAGAGTGCTGGCCTACCATGCTTGAAGCCCTGGCTTCAATTCCTCAGTACCACATACACAGAAAAAGCCAGAAGTGGGCTGGGAAGATGGCTCAGTGGTAGAGCGCTTGCCTTGCATGCCTGAGGCCCTGGGTTCAATTCCTCAGCACCACATAAGCAAAAAGAAAAAAGCCGGGAGTGGCGCTGTGGCTCAAGTGGTAAAGTGCTCACCTTGAGCTGAAGAGCTGAGGGACAGCGCCCAGGCCCAGAGTTCAGGCCCATGACTGGACCCCCCCCCCAAAAAAATAAAAAGCTAGAAGTGGTGCTAGCTTTGGGCAAAAGAGCTCAGGGACTGTGCTCAGGCCCTGAGTTCAAGACCCAGGACCAGAAGAAAGAAAGAAAACAGCAAATGCCACCTCACACCATCTGGGCTGGAGGGCGGAGGAGAAAACTGAGAAGTTTGCAGGAAAATAAGGAAAGCCCCCACGGAAGCTGACAGGAAAGGACCACACAAGGCTGTCTTGGGACACAGTTTGATGGTTTGCTTTCTGTTTAAATGAAGACGGATTTAACTGAGCAAGTCAACGCTCAGAGCTCAAAGGAGTTGAAGGCAGGGAGGCAGGTAACAAGCATGACTGCCAGAAGGTGGAAACGTTGATCCGCAGATGAACGGACAACCACAGTGCGGTCCTGCAAAGAAGATCACCGCAGTCCTCGCTACTCAGGAGGCTGACGTCCGAGGACCAGGGTTCAAAGCCAGCCAGGGCAGCGGGAGACTCTCGTCTCCAGTTAGCCACGAGCTGGAAGCGGCTGTGGCCCGAGTGTGGGGCGGACTGAGCCTCAGCGAAGAGGCCGAACGGCCGGAGCCAGGCACGAGCCAGGCCCGGCGGCCCCGGCTTCGCGGCGGCAGAGCCAGTCCGGAGGGCCAGCGGCTGCCAGGCAGCGGCCGCGGGAGGCCAGCTTGGGGGAGGACAGCGGGAGCGGGAAGGTGCACAGGATGGAGGTGCTAACCGCCGCTGAATAAAATGGAAACTTCTGTGTTGTTCATCTCAACTTCGTGCGCGCGTCGGCCGTGGGGCCTGAACTCGGCCTGGGCGCTATGCTCAAGGCGAGCGCTCCACCACCTGAGCCACAGCGCCACTTCCGGCTTTTTGGCAGTTGAAGATGAGGCACGAACTTGGCTGCCCAGGCTGGCTCTGCACCGCGATCCTCAGACCGCAGCCTCCTGAGTGGCTGGCGTGACCGGCCCGAGCCGCCGCGCCCAGCTTCAAATGTGGTTTTGGAAAATGTAATAAAATCGGTGCGGGGGGGGGGGGGGGGAGGGGGGACGGGGAAGGAGGGGCAAGCCGGGGAATCGGCCGCCCCCGTCCCCGCCAACAAATCCCCGCCCCCGCCCCTTCGCAAACTACGCCCATGGCCCCGCCCCAACCCAGCCTCCATCCACTCCAGACCCCGGCTCCGCCTCAAGCCCCGCCCACAAAGGAAGCTCTACTCTTTCCCGAACCATGCCCCTATCTCCCACGGCAGACCCCGTCCAATCCAGCCCTGCTTCCCAGCCTCGCCCCGCCTCTGGCCACGCCCACAAGGCAAACCCAGCTCTTAAGCCCCGCCTATGGCCACGCCCACGAGGCTCCGCCCCGCCCCAGCAGCCCCTGTCCAATCCAGCGCGGGCTCCATGCTCCGCTGCCCTCTGTCCCCGCCCCCTTCACGCCCCGCCCCGCAGACCCGGACGGGGCGCCCGTGGGGTCCCCGCAGAGCAGGGAACTCTGGGTGGCAGCTGTCCGGCGCTCCCGCAGCGCGACCCCAGGCGGCCGGACGGGCGGCGGGCCCCCCGCCATGGCCCGCACGTACGGCGGCCGCGTGCTGGCCGCGCTGCCCGCGCTCGGCATCCCCGCGGCCGTGCTGGCGGCGCTGGGCGCGCAGCTGCTCTTCCAGCTGCAGGCGGGGCGCGCCGAGCTGCGGGGGCCGCGGCGCGGGGCGCCGAGCGCGGGGCCCGGGCTGCCCGAGGACGCGGCGGGCGCGCTGCTGCCGCTGGCCGCCGCGCTGGCCGCGCTGGCGCTGGTGCTCGGCCTGGCAGGCCTGCTGCTCGCCGGCCTCTGCGGCCACCTGGGCGCCGAGCTGGCGCGGGGGCCCGGCCCGGGCAGGTAGGGGCCGGGCAGGTGGGGCCGGGCAGGTGGGGCCCGGGCAGGGGGGAGCCGGGCAGGGGGGGCCGGGCAGGGGGGAGCCGGGCAGGGGGGGCCGGGCAGGGGGGAGCCGGGCAGGTGGGGGCCGGGCAGGGGGGGCCGGGCAGGGGGGGCCGGGCAGGTAGAGGCCGGGCAGGGGGGGCCGGGCAGGGGGGGCCGGGCAGGGGGGGCCGGGCAGGGGGGGGCCGGGCAGGGGGGGGCCGGGCAGGGGGGGGGCCGGGCAGGGGGGGGCCGGGCAGGGGGGGCCGGGCAGGGGGGGGCCGGGCAGGTGGGGGCCGGGCAGGGGGGGGCCGGGCAGGGGGGGGCCGGGCAGGTAGGGGGCCGGGCAGGTAGGGGGCCGGGCAGGTGGGGGCCGGACAGGGGGGGGGGCCGGGCAGGGGGGGGCCGGGCAGGGGGGGCCGGGCAGGGGGGGGGCCGGGAAGGGGGGGGCCGGGCAGGTGGGGGCCGGGCAGGGGCGGATCGGGCAGGGGGGGGCCGGGCAGGGGGGGGCCGGGTGGGCTGCTCCCACCCCCCCTCCCCGGCATGTCTGACACGTTCAACAGGTGCCTCCACCGGTGATAAAGTGAGGCCCGGCCATTTCGGGGTGCCGAGCCGCAGCCCTCTCCCCGCTTCCCGCGCCCGCCCCACCGCGCCCCCAGCCCGGTGCCCGGGACGGCCGCTGCCTCCTCGCCGGCCGGGGCAGGCAGAGCCCGGGTGCGGCCTGGGCCGAGGGCCCTCCGGACTCAGCCCTCGCCCTGGGGCTCCCTGGGGCTCCGCGGGGCCGGCGGGGCTCATCCGAGCCGAGTAGGCGCCATCTTTCCGCGGGGTCTGGAAGTTTACCGGTTCCTCTCTCCCAACCTGAGCTCGGTGTCCTCAGGGGCTGGGCTGGCCGACCAGGGCTGGATGGCAGGGGACCACGGACCGGGGACCAGGAACAGGGACAGGACAGGGAAAGCGGCCGGGGGCGGGACACGGGACAGGGACAGCAGACAGGGGTGACAGGAGACAGGGATGGGGATGGAACAGGATGGGGGGTTGGGGGGGGGACGGGGACCGGACACAGGACAGGGATGGGGGCATGGAGCAGACCCTTACTGAGGGTCAGCAGACCCCAGAGTTGGCCGGGCTGGGGCTCAGGCCTGGAATCTTAGCTCATGGAGGGGGTGAGAGCAGGAGGAACTGGGCTTGAGATCGGCCAGGCAGAAAAGTCCAGCTGACTCCATTTCCAAAACTATCGGCAAAAAAAAAGCAGAGCAGGAGGAGTGGCCCAGGCCGTGGAGCACCCGCCCAGCTGGAAGCTGAGGGGGCTTGAGAGGCCTGCATTCAAACCGTAGCACCTGAGGAAGTGGCGCTGTGGCTCAAGTGGTAAAGAGCTCGCCTTGAGCTGAAGAGCTCAGGGATAGTGCCCAGACCTAGAGTTCAAGCCCCACGACCGACCAAAAACAAAACAAAACAAACCACAGCACCCACAATGGCAAA
Organism: Dipodomys merriami; assembly: GCF_024711535.1. Taxonomy (NCBI): domain Eukaryota; kingdom Metazoa; phylum Chordata; class Mammalia; order Rodentia; family Heteromyidae; genus Dipodomys; species Dipodomys merriami. Next base: position 2,653,397 of record NW_027206291.1, read on the forward strand.
AACACGATTTCAGAGGGGAATGGGTACTGGGAAAGGAGGAGATTGGGGTGAGGGGGCAGAGGGAAGAGTCAGGGGGAGCTCTGCCGCAACTCCAGGATGAAAAAGAAGCAGAAGATCTGTGGGACTGTTCCTGGACATATGCAAGGTCCCTGGGGCACAAGCTCATGGGGAGGGGGATGGAACCATGTGTGGGACCCTGGCCCAGTGCCCATGACAGAAAGAGCAGGAAGGAGCGAGGACTCAAGTTGGAATGTTTCCCTCTGGCCACAGCCAAAATAGAGGCGGGGAGAGAGATGGCCACGAGGACACCGGTTTTTATGGGTGGAGGGTGGGCAAGATGGAAGCATATCCCAGCCTCCTGAGCACAAGCTCAGGCCCTTGGAGCAGGCATGCTGTAGGTAAACACCTGTACTTGTAGCGGCCTCGTGAGTCCAGATGTTTGCGGGGACTGATGTGGGACATGGGATAAGGGAAGGAGCAATGGATGGCAAACAGGTGGATGGGGTGGGTGGATGAACAATGGGCAGGGCTGACAGGTGAATAGATGCATGGATGGGTGCATGGGTGGTGCATGGATGGAGGGGTGGATGGATTTGTGGATGGGTGGATGGGTGGGTGGGTGGGTGGGTGGATTTGTGGATGGGTGGATGGATGGGTGAGTGGGTGGGTGGGTGGGTGGATGGGTGGATGGATTTGTGGATAGGTGGATCGATGGGTGGATGGATTTGTAGATAGGTGGATGGATGGGTGGGTGGTGGATGGATGGATGGGTGGATAGGTGGGTGGATGGATTTGTGGATGGGTGGATGGATGGGTGGGTGAGTGCGTATAGGTGGATGAGAAGGTTAGTAGATACAAGGTGGTATCATACACCTTTCATCTTGGTAGCCTTTCCACCATCATCTTCTGAGCCCTTTTTTTTTTTTTTTTTTTTTTTGGTCAGTTGTGGGGCCTAACCTCTGAGCCTGGGCGCTGTCCCTCAGCTCTTCAGCTCAAGGCTGGTGCTCTACCACTTGAACCACAGTGCCACTTCTGGTTTTCTGGTGGTTCACTGGAGACGAGTCTCACGGACTTTCCAGCCTGGGCTGGCTTTGAACTGCAATGCTCAGATCTCAGCCTCCTGAGTAGCTGGGATGACAGTGTGAGCCAGCAGCACCCGGCTCTCCTGAGCCCCTTTTTCTCCTGTGTCCCTGTGCCCCAGGTCCGAATGGTTTCTCTACGACTGCCGCACGGTGAGGCACGTGGCCCTGGGCCTGCTCTGCTGTGGCCTGTCTGTCTACTTGGCAGGTGTGTGCAGGGACAGAGTTCGGGCTCAGGGCTGGGCGGTGGGGTGACCCCCGCGGGGCGCACTGCCTCCCTCTGGGATCCTGGCTCCCTGCTGACGCTCGCTGTCCTCACCAGTGACTGCGTACCCATCGCTCCCCCAGCGCTCTCCCTCTACGCCTTGCTGCTTTTTGAGATCGAGACAGGAGCTGCAGCAGCATCCGTTCTGGGCTCAGGGGCCCTGGTCCTGGTGGTGGTGCTGACCTACGTCCTGCTCCAGGCCGCCCGGGCTGCCCGCCAGGGTCCCCATGAGCCGTCCCCACCATGCTCAGAAGATGACCCAGCCCGCACCGCTGGGGTCCCTGGGGCTCAGCCCCAGCAAGGTACTCACCCCTGGTCCTCCCACCCACCTTCCTGGAGTCCAGGCATCCCCCTGGGCCGGGGCTGTGGCCGGCCTCATGGGAGGCTGATGGCAAGCTGCCAGGGCCCCAGCCTTCCCTTCCCTTCCCCACCCTTGGTGCTGGGGAGAAGGGAGGAGGGAGGGAGGAGGGAGGAGGCCTGGCTGGGGTGTTAATCCTGTAATGTCTCTATCTGTTTCGCAGATGAGGAAATGGAGGCCCCAGGAGGGGCAGTGGCGCGGCAGGGGTCCCGGTTCTGAGCTCCAGGTGGGGCTCACACTTGGAGTCCCCCGTTTCCCCCCCCCCCCGTAAGCCCATGCTGCTGACAGATGGCTCAGTCTTGGACATTCTGATGCCTACCGCGGCCTGGGGACTGAACTGGCCCCTTGCAGCTCACACCACAGAAATCCGGTCCCAGCCCACGCTCCCATGTGCCACACGGACAGGTGGACGCCAGGAGCCGGTGTCTCCGGGCACGTGACTCTTGTGGGTCCCCAAGTCCTGCTGATCGTCACACGTGAATTTCCTGGGGTGCTCAGGTTTGGTTCCACCTGCACCCCAAATGGAGAGAGGTCCCCAGAGGTCCCTCGGCCTGTCCCTGGGGCCATGCGGGGTGCCCGGGACCCAGGGGCAGCAGAGGAAGTCAGCTGCAGGCGGAGGAGGCTGGGCAGCCCTTGGGCACTGCTCAGCTGCCGCCTCCCAGGCCTCTGGACGCTGCACAGGGGGCTGCGGGGGGCCGTGCACCCCGCCCCCCGCAGCCCGGCACCTGCCCCAGCCTGCGTGGACAAGGCAGGGCTGAGCCGCGCCCAGCAACGTCTTTCTGGAACCTACCCGCGGGGCCGTCTTGACCAGGCTGTTGAATGGGTCTGTGCCCCGCTCCCTGGCCGCAATTCTGTGTCTGCATAAGCATACAGCTCATGTCTGCACCTCGAAGGTGGCTGGAGGTGGTCTGCTTCCTTACCCATCAGCTCGGGGCCCCTGACATATGGGCCTGGGGTCACAAGCTCGGGTTCAGTACTGAAAGCCCCTAATTGGCTTTAGTGAGCTGAGGTCCAAGGAATGGGGCCATTCACCAGTTTGTGGCCAGAGCCGAGGGTCCGCGAGCGCAGGGGAGGGCTGGGGTCCGCGGGCGCAGGGGAGGGCTGGGGTCCGCGGGCGCAGGTGCAGGGGAGGGCTGGGGTCCGAGGCCCAGGAGGGGTGCAGCCGCCAGCACTTGCTGACCTCGGCTGAGGCCTGCTCGGGCTGGAGCTGGGCACTTGGCCCGGGCTCTGACACCCAATCCAGGTGTGGCAGCCACTGTGCAGACACCAGGGAGCCGGGCAGAGCCCCCGGCGTCACGGGACCACACCTGGCTTCTGTCTTTGGCTTCCAGCCTGGCGGAGCACAGCCTTGTCTAACAACAAAGCTCCACAAGCCAGAATTAGCTTCCAGGCCAGGCCTGGACACCTTACACCGCAGGCCTCACCTGAGCCACCCACTAGCTGGGGCTGGAGGCTGTGGAGAGAACTCCAGCCCTCACGCCATTGGGCCATCCACAAGGGCTCCTTGTGTGGGAGTGGTGATTGGAGAGGAGCACAGTGGTAACCCGTGGGGGCGGTGCCACAGGTGGCTGGCAGGTGATTGGCGTGTAGGACCGGAGCTGAGGGGCAGGGCCTCACCCTCAGTGTGGCTGCACCGGCCCTGCGGAGAGCTGCAGGCTGGGAGGCCCAGGGGACTCAAGCTAGCACCGGTCACCAAGAGGCCCTGGCCCACGCTGACAGCCAGGGGTGATCGGGACGGTCTTGGGGAGTTGCAGGGGGTTCAGGCAGAACAAACAGCCCTTGCTTCCCAGCTGGATCGGATTGAGCGGGGGTGCGGGGACGGGGCTCCAGTACAGGCGGGTGCCCAGCTACCGAGGCCACAACCGGCCAAGGTGGCTGGCTGGCTCTGCCCGACACCCCCGCAGCGACGCCACCCAGGGTAGCTTGCACAGCCGTCTCCCCAAGAACAAAGCCGGGCCTGGGTAGCTCTCACCTGTGCCAAGTCCAGTTCAGTCCCACCTGTCCCCCAAGGCTGCCCCAGGGCCTGTCTTCAACAGTAGCCCCAGGCAGCAAGGATGGGGGTCTCTCCGCCTTGCTCCCAGGGCTCCCACCTGATGCTACACTGAAAATACCTTGGCTCTCCCGTTCGGGGTGAAACCCTGCTCTCAAGTCTTTTTTGTTGTTCCTGGGGCTTGAACTCAGGTCCTGGGAGCTGTCCCTCAGCTCTTCAGCTCAAGGCGAGTGCTCTACCACTTGAGCCACAGCGCCACTTCTGGTTTTCTGGTGGTTTATTGGAGATGAGTCTCATGGACTTTCCTGCCTGGGCTGGCTCTGAACTGTGATCCTTAGATCTCAGCCTCCTGAGTAGCTGGGATGACAGGCGTGAACCGCCAGTGCCCGGCTCTCAAGTCTTGAACACAAGTCAGAAGGATTCTGTGTCCCCTGAGGGGGTCGTGTGTGCCGTCTGGGCAGCTCTGCACCCCACTTTCCACCCTCTTCCCCAAGCCAGTACTGACTCCGGCTTGGACACGGTGCCACCCGTGAACCCAGTGCCCGATCCGGCCAGTGGGCAGTGAGGGGGGCTTCTGGCCGGCCGGCCACAGCCTGCAGACCGCGGGTCCTGTCCCCAGCCCTGGGTGGTGGACGGCCGCTCTGCCCGCGTGGCCTGCAGCCGTGGCTGAGCCGCCAGTCCTGACAGGCACTGTGGTGGAGGGGCTGCTGCCATGCCTGCTTCCGTCTCCCTGACTCCCAGATGCAGACTGGGAAGCCACGGTCAGCTTGACAGGAACGGCGGCTCCCCCTGCCTGGGGGGCACAGCCGGTCCGGCTCCCTCCACCCCGTCCTTGGCTCCCCAGTGCTCCCCCACTTGTTTGGGAAGGACCAACGCCACTCAGCAGGACAGGTAGTGTTTATTCCCAGAGCTGCGGGGCACCGTGGCCGTAGTTTTGACGTGTCACTGAAGGCACGGGTGGGATCCAGCTGACCCCGCCCCAGGCCCGTGGCCCCAGGGCTGGGCTGTGGGCTCGGGCCAGGTGGCAACCCCGGCCCGGCTTTGGTCGCTAGGAGACGCTGGGAGGCAGCCGGGCGGCAGCTGTCTTCTCCACCACAAAGCCGTAGTTGTACTGGGGGGACACAGTAAGGGAAGGGGGCTGGGCGTGGAGGCCAGGCCTGCGGGATGATGGGAGCCTCCCCCCCACCCCCGGGACCCACCTCCTCCTCGATGTCTGCCAGCGACTTGATGGTCAGGTCCCCGAAGGCAGAGCAGGCCTGGCGGCGGGCGGGCGGGTGGCTGGTGAGTCTCCCCATGCCCCCTGGGGACCCATTCCCTTCCCCGTTTTTCTGTCTAACTTGGGACAAGGTCTGTGTGGCCTGAGCTCATGGCCCTTCCCTCTGACTCCTGAGATCAGGGTGACAGGCACGGCCGAGCCAGCACCCTCCATCTTTATACACCCCTGCACACGTGGGGGCTCTCCCCCACTTCCCCAGCAGCTGCGGCCCAGCACGAGAACTAGGGCCCTCCTGCCCCAATTCTAGAACTAGAGCCTCTTTGAGGGGCCCCGGGCAGCATGGCACCAGAAGGTGAGCAGACCCGACTCCCCAGGACTCCCCAGGACCCCAACTCACCAGGGGGCCACAGCCCTTGCCCTCAAAACGTGGGTGCAGCGTGAAAGGAACCCCATCCATGGCTGGAAGAGATCATGTCAGGGAAAGAACTGAGGGCTGAGGCCGTCGAGACCCCCTCCTCCGTCCCAATCCTGAGCGGCCTGTACCAGTGTGCACTGGACCCCCCCTTCCACCTGCAGCACCTCAGGAAGGCCTTACAGCCTTGGGGCTGGCACGGTGGAGGACAGGCCTGCACCCCGCCTTCCCCACGGCGCTCACCCGAGATCCCGTAGAGGCTGGATGCCTGGTAGATGGAGTCGCTCCTGCGAAGCGTGGAGACCCGGGACAGGGTACGCTCTGGCAAGCTGCTTTTGCTGGGGGGGACAATGACCCTGTGAGGCCTGAGGCCTGGCCAGCCCCGACCCCCCCCCGGGGCCCAAAGACTTACCTGGGCTGGCCGGCGGGGTCCAGCGAGAGGCCCCGCATGTCACGGCTGAGCGCTCGGGGCTTGGGCACCGGCCGTGGTGCCTTGGCTTTCTTGCACCAGATGGCAAAGCCACCCATGTCCCTGGAGTAGGAGAAACGCAATTCTGACCCAAAATACAGCCCGGGCTGGGGAGCCGCTGGGAGCTGCTGGGGATCTGGGCCTGTGTGGATAAGATTTCTGTTCTGCCATCCTGACCCTCAACCTGACATGCATACTAACAGTGCTCGGTGTGGTCAGCATCCCTGCTACACACCCCTCCCTGGTCCTTGGTGACCCACAAGACATACAGCTGTCTCTGAACTGGCACAGAGAACAGACACACCCAGTTGGCAAAGAGACAGGAGGCTGGAGGGAGGCCCAGGCCAGACCGGTCAGGACAGGAGTTGTGAGGGAGGCGGCCCAGCCCAGACAGGACAGGACCGGACAGGGGCCGGGAGGCAGGCCGACCTGGCCAAGCCTACCCAACTCGCAGGTATCCGGGCACAGTCTTAGTCTTCCCACTCAGCCGGACATCAAACACAGCCACGTCTGCAGCCCCCAGAGGCATCAGCTTCATGCACATTCGTTTCTTCTTGGACACAGAGGCCTCTGGGAGTAACAGAGAGCAGGGCAGAGATGAGAGGGCCCAAAGACGGCTCAAGGCTGAGGCCACGGGCACTGTTTAAGCAGCTTAGCACTGGGGCAGGCCACCCCCTCACAAGTAGAGTCTCAGGAGGGGGCCGGACAATGCCCTGGAGCAGACGGGGCAGGGGCACGCCAGCTGGCTCAGAGCCAGGCCCTCCACTCTTCCAAACCTCTCCACCCTTAGTTCTCAACACCAGGGGGCAGTAGACACAGTTCCTCCACCAAATCCAGCCAAAGCCTGTTTAGAGCTGCTGAGGTCAGAAGGGTTTTTACACTTTTTAAAAAGAATTGTAAAAAAAGCCAGAAGCCGGGGGCCGGTGGCTCCCACCTGTCATCCCAGCAACTCAGGAGGCTGGGATCTGAGGATCGTGCTTCAAAGCCAGCCCGGGCATCGAAACCCATGAGACTCTTATCTCCAAGGAACCACCAGAAAACCTGAAGTTGTGCTGGGACTCAAGTGGTTGGTAGAGAACTTGCCTTGAGCCAAAAGCTCAGGGACAGCACCCAGGCCCTGAGGCCATAAATTCAAGCCCTATGACTAAGAGAAAAGAGAAAGAATGTAAAAGAAACAAAGCCAAGAATGGAGCCAGGCAGGTGCCAGTGGTTTATGTTGAGGGCCTTGAACTCTGGGCCTGGGCACTGCCCCTCAGCTCTTCAGCTCAAGGCTGGCACTCTACCCCTTGAGCCATAGCACCACTTCTGTTTTTTTTGCTAATGTGGTGCTGAACGCAGGGCCTCATGCATGCGAGGCAAGCACTCTACCACTGAGCCACCTTCCCAGCTCATGGCCTATGTTTGTAACTGTAACTATGCAGGACTTGGAGGATCGAGGTTCAAAGCCAGCCTGGGCAGAAGAGGTTCAAAGTTGGGCAAAAAAGTCTTCAAAACTCATCTCCAACCAAGCCCAGTGGTAAGCAGGAGTGCAGAGCTCTGAGTTCAAGTCCAGTGCAGGGAAGGGAGGGAGGAGGGAGGAGGGAAGGGAGAGGGAGGGGGAGGAGGAAGGGAGGGAGGGAGAGGGAGGGGGAGAAGGGAGGGAGGGAGGGTCCTCACCAACGACACCGCCAGTGCCCTACAGAAAAGCTGCCCTCTTCAGCGTCCATGATCACCCCAGAAACCCAGATGTAAGAGACAAGGGCGGCGGGACGCGAGGGCCTGCGGGGCGCCCATGGTCCGGGAGCTCGGGTGGCCACCCCGGCCCCGTCCAGCCCGGTCCCGTCCACCCCAGCCCCATCCACCCCGTCCAGCCCCAGCCCGGCCCCGTCCAGCCCCAGCCCGGCCCCGTCCACCCCGGCCCCGTCCACCCCGGCCCCATCCACCCCGTCCAGCCCCAGCCCGGCCCCGTCCAGCCCCAGCCCGGCCCCGTCCACCCCGGCCCCGTCCAGCCCGGCCCCATCCACCCCGTCCAGCCCCACCCCGGCCCCGTCCACCCCGTCCAGCCCCAGCCCCAGCCCGGCCCCGTCCAGCCCCAGCCCGGCCCCGTCCACCCCGTCCAGCCCCAGCCCGGCCCCGTCCAGCCCCAGCCCGGCCCCGTCCAGCCCCACCCCGGCCCCGTCCAGCCCGGCCCCGTTCACCCCGTCCAGCCCGGCCCCGTTCACCCCGTCCAGCCCCACCCCGGCCCCGTCCACCCCGTCCAGCCCCGTCCACCCCGTCCAGCCCCAGCCCGGCCCCGTCCAGCCCCACCCCGGCCCCGTCCACCCCGGCTCCGCCGCGCGCGGGTCTTACTGGCGTCCAGGGGGTCGCAAACAGGGGCGAAGCCGGGGGGCAGCGCGCTTTTGTCGGCCACAACCTGGATGTCGACCACCACGTTCTCCTGCGGGCTCTGCGCGGGGCGGGGCGGGGCGGGGCGGGCGTCAGCATGACCGTGACCGGGGCGGGCGCGGGGTGTGGGGCGTGGGGAGGGGGACGGAGGGGGGCGTGGCGCGGGGGACGGGGGGCGGGGCAGGCGCGGGGCGGGCGCGGGGCGGGGCGGGGGGGGGCAGTGGCGGGGCGGGGCGGCGCGGGGCGGGCGCGGGCGGGGCGGGCGCGGGGCGGGGGGCAGTGGCGGGGCGGGGCGGCGCGGGGCGGGCGCGGGGCGGGCGTGGGCGGGGCGGGCGCGGGGGGGCAGTGGCGGGGCGGCGCGGGGCGGGGCGGGCGCGGGGCGGGCGTGGGCGGGGCGGGCGCGGGGCGGGGCGGGGGGGGCAGTGGCGGGGCGGGGCGGGGCGGGCGCGGGGCGGGCGCGGGGCGGGGCGGGCGCGGGGCAGGCGCGGGGCGGGGCGGGCGCGGGCGGGGCGGACGCGGGGCGCCGCTCACCTCCAGGCTGCCCAGGGCGCCGAGGCACAGGAAGTAGCCGGACTTCTGCGCGAAGCCCTTGCCGAAGCTGGCGGGCGCGCCCTCCACGGTGCAGGCGATCTGCGGGGAGGACGCGGGTTAGCCGCCCGCCCGCCGCCGCCGCCCGCCGCCCGCCGCCCGCCAGCCCGCCGCCGCTCACCGCGCTGAATCCCCGCGGCGGGGGCGCCGAGGCCGACGACCAGACCAGGCCGGACAGCGGCGCCGCATCGGGCGCGGGATCCATCCCGGGAGCCGAGCGCCTCCAGAGGGCGCGGACCGCTTCGGACCTCCGACGGTCGAGTTCCGACAGGAGCCGGACTACAACTCCCAGAAGGCCTTGCGAGGGTGGGGCGGAGGCCTGTTGCGCGTGCGCAGAAGGCTGCCACCCAATCGCGCGAAGCGGCGGCGCCGCGCTCTGACGCGCCGCCAGGTGCGCCGCGGCGACGTTTGCGGAAAAAGGTCTGGAAGTCTTTTCACGCCCGGCCACTTCCGCCGGGAAGGCGCGGTCTCGGCTGCCGGGACTACGTTTCCCAGCATTCCTCGCGGCGGCGGCCCCGCCCCCCGCCCCCGGGCGGACCCGGGCGAGTCCGGGAACCGGGGCGGGAATGGCGGGAGGAGCCGCGTTCTGTTCCTCAGCTTCCGAGGGCGGAGGCGCTGCCTTTGGTCGCGTACTTCTTGGGTCGGTCGTGGGGCTCGCACGCGGGGCCTGGGCGCCGGCGCCAGCCCGGCTTCCCGGCGGTGCTTGGGAGCTGCAGGGGTCTCGCGGGGGCTTTTAAACCGGGCCGGCTTCGAACCGTGACCCTCAGATCCCTGTCGGGGAGCCGAGTTCTTCGTTCCCTTGGGACGCGGGCGCCAGTCGCGTTATTGTCGTCGTCGTCGTCGTTAGTGTGGCGCCGGGGTTTGGAACGTTGCTCTCGGTTTGGCTGCCGGGGCCGCGGCTGGCCTGGGCCTCTGGCCTCCGACTGACCGACAGACAGGCGCCGGCCGGGACTCGGCGGCGGGTCCCCGAGGGAGCGGGAGGAGGGGGGCCGGGAATGGTGAGCGCGGTGTAGCCGGCATCCTGGAGAGGTCAGAGGTCAAGTCTGAGGTTGTGGTTTGCGGTGCGGGATGAGCGCTTGGCCCTCCTGAACGCCCGTGTCCCCCCAGGCCCCCGGGAGTGGCCTTGCCCCGTGGCCTTCTGCTTTATGTCAGTGAGAGCAGAAGTTATTCCTTGGTTACTTCTTTGAAGTTTCTGCAGGTGTGTGTGTGTGTGTGTGTGTCCGTGTGTCCGTCCTGGGCCTTGAACTCAGGGCTGTGCCACTGTCCCTGATCTTTTTGCACTCTACCACTTGAGCCACAACTCCACTTTTAGGCTTTTGGTGGTTCAACTGGAGGTAAAGGTCTCATGAACTTTCCTGCCCAGGCTGCCTTTCAACTGCCATCCTCCGACCTCAGCCTTTGAGTAGCTAGGATCACTGGTGAGAGCCACCGGCGTCCAGCGCTCTCCAGGACTTTCTAGTTTCCCCGGCGTGGGTGCATTTAGAAGGGCTGGGGTGTGGCTCAGCACACCCGCTCTCCAAGGCCCCAGTGCCATCCCAGCTCTGCATGCACACAGAATTATCGAACAGCTGGCTTCAGAGAGGCTGTAGGAGGCGACCCAGAAGCTGCTCTGTCCCCCAACCTGTGTCGGTGTCCTGTGATTGGGGCTGTTCCCACTGCAGGTCCTTTATCAGCTCCTCCTCTGCAGGAGGCAGAGGAGCCTCGGTGTGGAAGGAAGGAAAACGCCCGGTACTCAGGCCGTGCCTCCTCACTGTCTTAAAGCAAACAGCCTGAAACTCAGGAGCCACCGATTCCTGTCCCAGTACGCTAATAAAGTAACAAGAGCCTCCGACTCCTCCAAGGACAAAGACGGAGCTGGTGGTCAAGCCGCTACACCTGTGACCAGGCTGCGGTAACTGTGAGCCTCCCCCACGCATGTCCACCCCTCCCCACGCACGTCCACCCCTCCCCACGCACGTCCACCTCCACGCACGCCCACCCCTCCCCACGCACGTCCACCTCCACGCACGCCCACCCCCCACGCACACCCCCCCACGCACGTCCACCCCCCACGCACACCCACCCCCCTCGCACATCCACCCCTCCCCATGCACGCCCACCCCCACGAACGCCCACCCCCCCACGCACGCCCACCCCTCCCCATGCACGCTCACCCCCACACACGCCCACCCCCCACGCACGCCCACCCCTCCCCACGCACGTCCACCTCCACGCACGCCCACCCCTCCCCATGCACGTCCACCCCCACGCACGCCCACCCCGCCCCATGCACTCCCACCCCCACGCACATCCACCCCTCCCCACGCACGCCCACCCCGCCCCATGCACTCCCACCCCCCCACGCACGCCCACCCCTCCCCATGCACGCCCACCCCCACGCACGCCCACCCCTCCCCATGCATGCTCACCCCCCCACGCACACCCACCCCCACTCGCACGTCCACCCCTCCCCATGCACGTCCACCCCCACGCACGCCCACCCCGCCCCATGCACTCCCACCCCCCCACGCACGCCCACCCCTCCCCATGCACGTCCACCCCCACGCACGCCCACCCCGCCCCATGCACTCCCACCCCCCCACGCACGCCCACCCCTCCCCATGCACGCCCACCCCCACGCACGCCCACCCCTCCCCATGCATGCTCACCCCCCCACGCACACCCACCCCCACTCGCACGTCCACCCCTCCCCATGCACTCCCACCCCCCCACGCACGCCCACCCCTCCCCATGCACGCCCACCCCCCCACGCACGCCCACCCCTCCCCATGCACGCCCACCCCCCCACGCACGCCCACCCCTCCCCATGCATGCTCACCCCCCACACACGCCCACCCCCCACGCATGCCCACCCCTCCCCATGCATGCCCACCCCCCATGCACACCCACCCCCCACGCACGCCCACCCCCACTCGCACGTCCACCCCTCCCCATGCACTCCCACCCCCCCACGCACGCCCACCCCTCCCCATGCACGCCCATCCCCCACGCACGCCCACCCTCCCATGCACGCCCACCCCCCCACGCACGCCCACCCTTCCTCATGCTACCTGAAGCCCACGGTTGCACCCTGGAGAGATGAGGACACACACGCGCGTCTTCCCGCGGCTGTGCTGTGAGGAATCACCTCTCTCTGCCTTCAGCGTTGTTAGGAAACTGAATCATGAGGGTGTCAGAATAAATAAGAGGCAGAGAGTGAACTCAGCAGCCCAACAAGCTTTATTGGGGAGCGGAAGCCCGGGAAGGGCAGCCAGGCCTCCTTCAGGCTGGGGAGGAAGAAAGGGAGAGGAGGTGGGTATGTGAGAGAAAGTATTCTCTTCTGTCAAACCAAAGTGTGTTTGGTATTGTGTATTGATATTTCCTGGGATTGTTTGCTTTATTCACTGCAATTGTAACTATTATCTGTACTGCTTGTGACCAGCTAACCATGGTAGGGAAATACATGTTTATTTTTGCTGGTCCTGGGGCTTGAACTCAGGACCTGGACACTGTCCCTGAGCTTCTTTTGCTCAAGGCTAGTGCTCTGCTCTTTGAACCACAGCACCACTTCTGGCTTTTTGTGAGTAGTTCATTGAAGATCAGAGTCTCACGGATTTTTCCTGCCCGGGCTGGCTTTGTACTGCGCTCTTCAGATCTCAGCTTCCTGAGTAGCTAGGATTACAGGCGTGAGCCGCCGGTGCCTGGTAGAAGACAGATCTTTATCAAAAGAGTTTTAAAAAAATAAAGCTGCAAGTACCAGGTGTGTTGCTTGTTAGGAAAAATCTTATCGGTGGAGTTAAAAGGAATGTGAGTGGGAGCTTTCTGCTGACCTCCTCCAGCCTCCGACTCCCAGCTGCAGGCACAGAAAACAAGAAAAGTAACTTGGATGTGAGTGAAAGAATGGCTCCTCTCTGCCCTGGTAATCAGTTGTGTCAGACTGTGAGCCTAGCTTCTTGATGGGGAGGAGCAGTTTGGGTTGGGATAAATCCTAGCCGACCGCCCTGCCCCGCATGCCTGCCCAGCTCCGCGTAGACTGATGGCATTGCACGCTTTTGCACAAAAGTAAATTGCCTCGACAACGTCTCCTGTGTCTCCTGTGTGTCCATTCGTTTCTGACACCAGAGAATGGTGCATTTCTAATAAGAGTCCCCTTCAAGGACAGTCCTCCAGGGAACTGTCTCTGGTTCAGCACCATTTGTTGAGAAGCCAAGTCACGACGGTATCGGAATAAAGGGGAGCAACAGGCTTGATTGGGGAGAGAAGCCTGGGAATGGTGCCCCCACCCCTTACAATATGAGATGGAAAGAGTGAAGGCAGGAGGGCGGGTGGAGGTGGAGGCCGGTGGGGTGGAGGCCGGTGGGTGGAGGCCGGGTCGGGAGCCATGTTACTTTGAGGCGTTTCAAGGTTTGCACAGCATCTGTGTTGGTCAGGGCGGCAGCATCAGCGGTGGTCTTGGTGTGGGCCTCTCCCAAGGCCCCCGGAGTGCGTTTGTTCAGGGGGAAAGCGGGGAGATGGCCCAGTGGGCGGCAGCAGGGACAGCTCTGAGCCCCACTGTTGGGGCTCAGTAATTCTTCATTGATGGACTGTGGAGGTGTGGGGCCAGACCTGAGCTGGAACTCCTGGCCTTGGGGTCTGGGGGTAAAGCCCAGTCTCTATGCCATACAGAGCGAGAGAGGGGGTTACCCCCACACCCGCAGGGGTGCTGGGCTCCCTCCTCTCTGAGGAACATTCCAGAGCTTTGCAGAGCTACACGGATGAAGAGCCAAAGCTGGAGCAATTTGAGGTCCACACAGACAACACCAGAAACCGGAGGAGCCCTGGGGCTGTGCCGGGGGTGGGCACCACAGGGGGCCCCTCCCCATGGAACCCTGTGGAAACGAGAACACCGAGTGGGGAAGGAAAATGAATCTGCTTCAGCTTCAGTCTGCCTCACCCTGCCTTCGGCGGCCCCGACTTCTGCCTGGCAGAAGGGAATCAGCTGTGTGGGTGCCATCTCCCCCACTGCCAGGCTCTGGGGGAGGCCTGGTTGCCCTTCCCAAGTGTACAACTTGAATGAAACCTGCTGGTCTGTGGAGTTCACCTTCTGGCTCTTTATTCATACTCCACTTACTCAAAAAGTTTACTTACAATGGGAGTCTGACACGACAGTTCCAGCCGGGCACCGGGAGCTCATGCTGTCCTCCTAGCTACTCTGGAGGCTGAGATCTGAGGATCGAGGTTCCAAGCCAGCACGGGCAGGAAAGCCTGTGAGACTTATCTCCAATAAACCACCAGAAAACCAAAAGCGGCGCTGTGGCTCCAGTGGTAGAGCGCTCACCTTGAGCTGAAGAGCTGAGGGACAGCGCCCAGACCCAGAGTTCAAGCCCACGACTGACAAAAAAAAAAAAAAAACATTTACACTGGAACTGCTTAAAGTAGACAGAGACTAGCTCGTGCTGTGTGTCCTGACTGTAGTGCACAGGCCTCTCTGTCTCCTCGTTGTTCTCAGCCCAAGCTGTGCCTGCTATCTTCATTAGTCCTGCCCAGACTCATGTCAAAGCAGGAAGTGTGTGAGGGTTCTGAACTTCCCTCTCAACCCCAACAGAATCCCCCATACCACGTTTTGGTGCCATGTCTGACTTGGATCATGTGTGTGAGGGTTCTGAACTTCCCTCTCAACCCCAACAGAATCCCCCATACCACGTTTTGGTGCCATGTCTGACTTGGATCATGTGTGTCACTCGCATACTTTCTGGCTCTTGGCTTGGACCTTTCTTGTATGTGCCCTAAAATGTCTCAAGTCTTGTTTGCAGGAGATAAGAACCAGGCTCTGTCTGGGCTCTGCGATCCACACCTGTAATCCCAGCTGCTCCTGAGCTTGGGATCTGATGATACAGGTTTGAAGCTGGCTGGGACAGGAAAGTCCGTGAGACTCATCCCCAAACAAAGGCCCTGGCCTTGCCCCCAGACTCTCCCACAGTCCTTGTTCTGGAGCCACTGCAGAGGTCCAGGGGACACCCAGCCTGGGGGACTCCTCCAGGCCTCCCAGAAGGCTGGGGTCCCCTAGCCCAGCTGAGCACAGACACCTGGACATGGCCAATACACGTGAATCTGGGTTGTGGTCAAGCTGTGGCTGAAGGGACCACCAGACCACCGGCTCCCCGCCTATCAGGCAGGCTGGCCACCGCCATCAGAGGCAGTGAACTTGGCTCCCTTGGCCACCAACAGGAAGCCCTCCACACTGCACCCAGAACAGAGCCATGTTTCAGTGCTGCACTTGGGGGCTCAGTCCCAGGCTCCTGACTTCTGATGCAAAAGAAACTGTTTTCCCCAGAATCTGCTTTTTGGGATACAAGTCTCTTTTTTCCTTTCTTGATGTCCTTTTTTTTTTGGTCAGTTGTGGGTCTTGAACTCTGGGCCTGGGCGCTGTCCCTGAGCCCTTCAGCTCAAGGCAAGCGCTCTACTGCTTGAGCCATAGCACCACTTCCAGTTTTCTACTGGTTTATTGGAGATAAGAGTCTCATGGACTTTCCTGCCCGGGCTGGCTTTGAACCTCGATCCTCAGATCTCAGCCTCCTGAGTAGCTGGGATGACAGGTGTGAGCCACCGGCACCTGGCGTGTCTTTTGGTTTTCAGAGCACACTGATGCCCTGGAGCCCACAGGAAGATCTGGTGGAGGGAGCTGCTGGTCTTGTTTCCTGGGGCCTTGGAAGGAGTGTGAGGGCTCACACAAAGCAGACAGAGGGGCTGGGAAGGTGGCTCAGTGGTAGAGTGCTTGCCTTGAGGTGAAGAGCTGAGGGACAGTGCCCAGGCCCATAGTTCAGGCCCCACAACCGGACCCAAACACACACACACACACACACACACACACAGCAGACAGAGCCTCCATGTACCCACAGGCAGTGCTGATTCTGACCTGGCTGGCCACGGCCGCCATGCCTCACTTTCCCCCACCTATCCTGCCCCAGGCCCACTGAGCCTCCTTTCCCTGGACATGTCGGAACTCTTAGGGCCCTTGACTTGGATCGCAGAATCAGGACTTGTGGACAAGTCCCGGGGGTTAAGAGCACGTGACAGAGCTTCCCTGAGTGCCTAAACAAGCAGGCAAACAGACAGACACGCGCAAGGGCAGGGGCACCCTGGCGGAGTGTGGGCGCGCACGCAGCCCCTCAGGCCGCTGGGGTGTGGCTGGGGTGAGGCTGGAGGTCTGGCCTCCATGCTGTGCATAGACAAGTGCTTTGCCTGGACTCCCATCACACCTGGTGTGACTTCCTGCACTTCCAGACCCTGGTCCCTGAACTAAGAAGTGTGGGGCCAGCACTGGACGGACAGACAGACAGACAGACAGTGTTAGTGAACTGAGTCCACTCCTTCCCTTCTCCACAGCTTGGTACGCTCCCTTCCTAGGCAGCACCAGCCGGTACCCTGGGAAGGCACTGCCTGGGGCAGCTGCCACCACGAGGCAGCGGGAGCCCCTTAGAGCGACGGGTCGGGCAGCTGCGGGCCCTCCATGATGGAGCCCTGGCCCTCACGTCCTCACCGGGGTCCCCCCCAGCCCCTCCTAACCCCTCAGGGGCACCTCGGACCACAGCCAGCCACTTCCTGTGCGAAGGGGCCCCGCAGGCCGCTTTCCCTCTGTTCCTGATGTCTGCGTGGTTCTCTGGCAAAGTCCAATTAATCTTTGTTAAACTATCAGACAAGTCAGTCCTTGGGGTGAAGGGACACACCCCTGGGGAGGCTTGCAGACAGACAGACAGACAGACAAACAGTGTCAGTCCTTGGGGTGAAGGGACACACCCCTGGGGAGGCTTGCAGAAAGACAGACAGACAGACAGACAAACAGTGTCAGTCCTTGGGGTGAAGGGACACACGCCTGGGGAGGCTTGCAGACAGACAGACAGTGTCAGTCCCGGGGGAAGGCTCGGTCCCGCCGTCTCTGACCCGCAGCCGGCCGCTCCGTGTCTGAGCCTCAGTTTCCTCAAACGACTCCGGCCCCCGAGGGAGGCGCAGGCGCCCCGCCACAGTTTCCCCGGGCCGGAGCGGCGCGCGCGGCGGGACGCGGGGCGGGACGCGGGGCGGGACGCGGGGCCGCCCCCTCCGGGAAACCGAAACCCAGCGGCCGGGCGGGGCGGGGTCAGCGGGGGCGCGGGGGTCAGCGGGGCGGAGGTCAGCGGCCATTGGCGGCCGGGCGCGCGGAGGCGACGCGTGGCGGGGACCAGCGCCGGCCGGACCCGCATGGCGCCCGCGCTGTACCACCGGCCGCCCGCGCCCGCGGCCCCCGCAGGCCCGTGGCCCCGGGAGGCCCCGCGCGGCTGCGGGCGGGCGGCGCTGCTGCTGCTGCTGCTGCTCGCGGGCGGCCTGGCCGCGGCGCTGGGCGTGGTGCGGGCCCGCTGCGCCCCCGCCCGCGGCTGCGGGGAGGACCCCGCGCTCCGGGACCGCGCCCGCGCCTGCAACCGGACTCTGGTAAACCGGGGCGCGGGGGGCGGGGGGAGCCAGAAACCGTCCCCGACGGCGGGGGCCCGCGACACCGCCCACCGACGGGAGGGCCGGACCCCGCACCGCGACCCGCAGCCGCCGGGGCTCGGAGGGGGGAGCCGCCGGTGGGACCCGATCCCCCGACAGCCCCGAGGGAAGGGGCCCGGCCCCCGCCACTGCCCCGCGGCCGCGGGGAGAGGGGCGCTGGAAACTTCCGTCCGGAGGTCCCGGAAGCGTTCGGGGCCCAGCCTCGGAGGACCGGACGCTCGTCCCGCGCGGATCCGAGGGCCTGAGCCCGGGCCGCACCCGTTCCCCGGCCCCGCACGCCCAGCCTTGCCCCCCCCGCCGGGGCCCCGCACGTCCCGCCCCGCCGTCCCCCCCCGCCACCACCCCCCCGCCACTCCCCCCCGGCCCCGCACGCCCAGCCTCGCCCCCCCCGCCGTCCCCCCCGCCCCGCAAGCCCAGCCTCGCCCCCCCCCGCTGGGGCCCCGCACGTCCCGCCCCGCCGTCCCCCCCCCGCCATCCTCCCCCCTCCACCCCCCCCGCCCCGCACGCCCAGCCTCGCCCCCCCCCGCCGGGGCCCCGCACGTCCCGCCCCGCCGTCCCCCCCGCCATCCCCCCCGCCATCCCCCCCCCCGGCCCCGCACGCCCAGCCTCGCCCCCCCCCGCCGTCCCCCCCGCCATCCCCCCCCCGCCATCCCCCCCCGGCCCCGCATGCCCAGCCTCGCCCCCCCCGCCGGGGCCCCGCACGTCCCGCCCCGCCGTCCCCCCCCCCGCCACCCCCCCCCGGCCCCGCACGCCCAGCCTCGCCCCCCCCCGCCGTCCCCCCCCGCCCCGCAAGCCCAGCCTCGCCCCCCCCCGCTGGGGCCCCGCACGTCCCGCCCCGCCATCCCCCCCCGCCACCCCCCCCCGCCCCGCACGCCCAGCCTCGCCCCCCCCGCCGGGGCCCCGCACGTCCCGCCCCGCCGTCCCCCCCACCGCCATCCTCCCCCCTCCACCCCCCCCGGCCCCGCACGCCCAGCCTCGCCCCCCCCGCCGGGGCCCCGCACGTCCCGCCCCGCCGTCCCCCCCACCGCCATCCTCCCCCCTCCACCCCCCCCGGCCCCGCACGCCCAGCCTCGCCCCCCCCGCCGGGGCCCCGCACGTCCCGCCCCGCCATCCCCCCCCCCCGGCCCCGCACGCCCAGCTTCGCCCCGCCCCGCCCGGCCCCGCAAGCGCCTGACCCTGTGGCGTCTCCAGGACGCTGTGGCCGCCGACCTGGAGAGGACGCACTCCGAGAACCGCGAGCGGCAGGAGCAGATCCGGAGCCTCCGGGGTGAGGGGGCGGCGGGGCGGACGGGGCCGGGGGGACGTGGACAGGGTCCCGGTCGGGCCAGACCTCCCTCCTCCTCACCGCCCCCCTCCCCCGCCTCCCAGAGGAGAACGCGAGGCTGAGGCGGAGGCTGCGGGACGCTGAGGCCGAACTGCAGCGGCTCAGGTCGGAGACCCGCCCACCCCGCAGACGGGACAGGTGACCCCGCCCCCAGAAGGACCCGCCCCCAGACAGGACCCGCCCCCAGAAGGGCCCGCCTCCGGGTGTCCTCGCCCCCAGACAGGACCCGCCCCCAGAAGGACCCGCCCCCGGGTGGCCTCGCCCCCAGACAGGACCCGCCCCCAGACAGGACCCGCCCCCGGGTGGCCTCGCCCCCAGACAGGACCCGCCCCAGATAGGACCCGCCCCCAGGTGACCCCGCCCCCAGAAGGACCCGCCCCCAGAAGGACCCGCCCCCGGGTGGCCTCGCCCCCAGACAGGACCCGCCCCCAGACAGGACCCGCCCCAGGTGACCCCGCCCCTAGAAGGACCCGCCCCCGGGTGGCCTCGCCCCCAGACAGGACCCGTCCCAGATAGGACCCGCCCCCAGGTGACCCCGCCCCCAGACAGGACCCGCCCCTAGAAGGACCCGCCCCGAGTGACCCCGCCCCCAGAAGGACCCGCCCCCAGAAGGACCCGCCCCAGGTGACCCCGCCCCCAGACCGGACCCGCCCCCAGACAGGACCCTCCCCCAGAAGGACCCGCCCCAGATGGGACCCGCCCCTAGACAGGACCCCGACCCCAGACAGGACCGCGACTCCGCGCGGCGGTCGCCGGAGCAGCTCCGCAGCCGCGCGGCCTCTGCCCCCAGGACCCCGACGACGACGGCAAAGGCCGAGGCCTCTACCCTGGGACCCGAGCCCAGCGCGGAGCGCAGCGCGGCCCGCGGCCCGGCCGCCCCTGGCCTCCTGGTGACCGCAGGCCTTCTGCTCCTGAGCCTGGGCGCTCCGCGGTCCTGAGACCGCAGCAAGCAGCGGGTGAGGAGGGGCGCGCGGGGCCGGGGCGGCGGGGGTCAGGGGAGGGGAGCGTGGTCCTTGGGGGCGGGGACTCGCTCCAAGAGGCGGGGCATGGGCAGGCTGGGCCAGTGGGAGGTCGGGACTGGGATGTGTGGGCGGGGTCCTGCTCAGCTGCAGGCGGGCCTGTGTGGGCGGGGCCCTGCTCCTGGAGGCGGGTCTTGTGGGCGGGGCTCTGCTCCTGGAGGCGGGTCTGCGTGGGCGGGGTCTGCGTGGGCGTGGCCCTGCTCCTGGAGGCGGGGCCGGTGTGGGCGGGGTTCTGCTCCTGGAGGCGGGTCTGTGTGGGCGGGGTCTGTGTGGGCGTGGCTCTGCTCCTGGAGGCGGGGCCGGTGTGGGCGGGGCTCTGCTCCTGGAGGCGGGTCTGTGTGGGCGGGGTCTGCGTGGGCGTGGCCATGCTCCTGGAGGCGGGGCCGGTGTGGGCGGGGTTCTGCTCCTGGAGGCGGGTCTGTGTGGGCGGGTCTGCGTGGGCGTGGCTCTGCTCCTGGAGGCGGGTCTTGTGGGCGGGGCTCTGCTCCTGGAGGCGGGGCTGGTGTGGGCGGGGTCTGTGTGGGCGTGGCTCTGCTCCTGGAGGCGGGTCTTGTGGGCGGGGTTCTGCTCCTGGAGGCGGGTCTGCGTGGGCGGGGTCTGTGTGGGCGTGGCCCTGCTCCTGGAGGCGGGTCTGTGTGGGCGGGGTTCTGCTCCTGGAGGCGGGTCTTTGTGGGCGGGGCTCTGCTCCTGGAGGCGGGTCTGCGTGGGCGTGGCCCTGCTCCTGGAGGCGGGTCTGTGTGGGCGGGGTCTGTGTGGGCGTGGCTCTGCTCCTGGAGGCGGGGCCGGTGCGGGCGGGGCCTGCGCGCTGAGTCCCTCTCTTCCTGTCTCCTAGGTCACACCCTGCCCGCTGTGATCCGGTTCCGTCAGCTTTTGCCTTCTGGGGTTCTCGGGCCGGCGGGACAGTCGGGGTGGGAGGGGAGGGGGAATTCTGCGGAGCAGGAATGCAGCTTGGGGTCGGGGCGGGGGCACCCGCTGTCCACTGGGGGGGGTCACTGTCACCGAATAAAGTTACCACCGACTCTAAGGCCTGAAGTGTCCTGTGCGCCCTGCCCCGGCGCCTCCTCCCTCCCCGCTCCCAGGGCCCCGCGCACCCTGGGCCCCTGCCCTGCCTCCCACAGGGAGTTCCGGCCTGGGTCTGAAACTGGGTCTTCCACACCTGTCCAGGCCTTCCCCATCCCGAACTCCTACTTATCTACGGTATCCGCCTTAGGGAACCCTCTTCTAGAGTCCTCCAGCACTGGGAGCCACAACCCCTCGGACCCTTGACCCACCTCCTGCCCTTTCCTCTCTCTTATCTCCCTTCCTCCAGAGCCTCCTGGAATCCCAGCTTTTCCCCACACCATTTCCTGTCCCTGGTACAGGCCAGCAGTCCTGGGGCAGAGACTTCGGGTCCAGTGCTCAGATGGTTAGTGGAACGAACAAGGCCCCGACGTTCCCATGGGGACCCCGAGCTGCCCCTCCCAGCCCCCCTGGTCGCCCACCTCCGCCGCTGCCCCAGCTCCTCTACCCCTCAAGCCCCAGGCCCTCGCTCCCCAGTCCGGGTCAGCCTCTCAGGCCTGGGAACCAATCTTCCTCTCCCTCCCTCCCTTCCTTCCTTCCTTCCTTCCTTCCTTCCTTCCTTCCTTCCTTCCCTCCTTCCTTCCTTCCTTCCTTCTTTTCTCCTCCCCACTCAGCCATGCAGAAACCAGCTGTTTCCCTGGAAAACCAGGACCTTGATGGCTGACACAGGGGAGGATAAATTTGCCAGGCTGCTCTTCCCCTCATCATCATGCAAAGTGTTACGTTTTAAATACTTGTTCTGAGTAAGAGGCAGTTAAAGTGCTGCTAGAGGAAACAACCTGCCTGTACTTCCAGTTACTGGATTGACGGACCATACCCTAAACCCGGGATGGGGAGCAAACCCCAGACCAGCCTCCTGAACCCCCTGCTGTTCTGTTGGCTCCACTGAGTCTGTGACCATTGTTAGGAAAAAGGAGGAGAAAGGAAGGAAACAGGTCAGACGTGACCTTCCACAGGTGAGTACTGTTTATTGAGATAGAGTAGCAAGGGACACGGACACAGCCTTCCCTAGGGCTTGGGGATTGTGTGTCAGGGGCAGGGCTGGAGCTAGGGGTTTCATAGGGTCTGAGCAAGCAGACTGGGGCTACCTGAATATAGTGGGCGGTGGGTGACTGCAGGTGCAGGCAGAGACGCGGGTAAGTGCCCCTCATCCAAGGTCTCACGCTTTTTAATGTTCACACAGCTCCACATCTGTCCTGCCCAGACAGTTTGACTTTCACCCTCTTAACCCTTTCTTGGCCTCACAGAGTGGTCTCAGAGCCTTATAGGCCAGGCCCACAATGCAGTGTGTCCGGGAGTGTGTGCGTGTCTTTGGTGGCTTGCTGGTGTCTGTGAGCACCTGGCAAAACAGGGTGGGGTCAGTCCTCCAGCCATCAATTGTGCTGACTCCTGGCTGCGAAGTGGGACCCCGTGGTTTCATGGGAGCCTGGTGTCACCCGGCCCTGATGGACGCTGACAGTTGCCCTCTGAAAGTAGGTATGTGTCCCTTGGAATCCTTAACTTTGATGGAAGAATAAGAAAGTGTGGACGAGTTATAATGCTAAGGAAACTTAGCAGAGCTTTATTGAGTAAGCAGACAGACAGACAACAGACAAGCAGGAAGTCTGGGGCACATTCACAGCAGGGGTGTTTATATGACAACCGCCAGGTCAGTGTTATGTGAACAGGTTTTTTTACCAGTCGTGGGGCCTGAACTCTGGGCCTGGGCGCTGTCCCTCAGCTCTTCAGCTCAAGGCTAGCGCTCTACCACTTTGAGCCACAGCCCCCCTTCCAGCCTTTTCTGCTTCTGTGGTGCTGAGGAATCAAACCCAGGTCCTCGTGCATGCGAGGCAAGCACTCTACCACTGAGCCACCTTCCCAGCCCTGAATAATGAAATTTATCATAACATCTGTTTCAGACATGCCAAAGGACAGATGTGTCTGGCTACAGACCAAGGTCCAAAGGGAATCTTATGCCAAGATGAAAGCACAATGAAGTAGGAACACTTAACTTCCAGCTAGTAATAATAACTTTATTTCTAATACTGTGGATCGGGAATAAAGAATATTCAAACAAACACTTCAAAAACTTCCATGTTGAAACCTCAAGGGATGAAGATAAAGACAGCATTATCATACTCTTGCAAGCGCTGAAGCCTGGAAGCAGACACCGTCACCTAGCAGAATTATGGCGTACATTACTAATACCTTCCTTTGCAAAACCCAGCCAGAGATTCCTACAGGGCAGCCAGATGAGCACAGAAGGGTGGAGGGAAGTCTGCATAGAAAAAAGTGTAGAATAAGCCAGTATGGTGCTTTTCATTTCTGGAAATTCCTATGTAACCAGTTCTTTTTTTTTTTAATTTTTTATTGTAAAGATACTATACAGAGGGTTACAACTACATGAGCAAGGTAATGAGCACACTTCCTATTGAGCATTGTTACCCCCTCCTGTAACCAGTTCTTAACATGTATTCAGTATAGTGGGGTAAGAGGACAGGAGAAATGCATATTGTGATTTAATCATTATCTACTAATTCTTCCAGGAAAGGCTTGGTAAAATCTTCAATAATGCATTGGGTGCCTGCAGTGTGTTCTGTATTTCTTGCTGGAAACTGAATATGAAGACATATGTTTACTTTTTTATTTTCTAGTATTTTACAAATTATTTTTTTATTGTGAAAATACTGTACAGAGGGGTTACAATTACATGGGCAAGATAATGAGTACTTTTCTTATCAAGCATTGCAGCCTTCTCCTTTGTTTCCCCTTCCCATCCTCCCCCCCCCAATATCTTTACTTTCTGAGCATTATTAGCCAGTTACTAGAGCAGCAGACACAGCTGCAGAAACATATATCAGATTATATGAGATAAGCATTGAGTTTTTTGACTGGCTTATTGGAGATGAGTCTCATGACTTTCCTGCCTGGGCTGGTTTCAAACCACCATCCTTAGATCTCACCTCCTGAGTAGCTGGGACGACAGGCAGCCACTGCACCGGGCTATCTCTGCTCTTAATCACCTCCTTGTCACACTTCGACCCCTTGGGCTCAGGGTCTCTGAAACTGATCTGTACCGAGCTTCTTTTGCTCAAGGCTAGCCTCTACACTGGAGCCACAGGGCCACTTCCGGTATGTGGTACTGAGGAATCAAACCCAGAGCTTTATACAGGCTAGGCAAGCATGCTACTGCTAAGCCACATTCTCAGCCTGCCAAATATTTAAAAGCTGGTGTTTACCCTTGAGATAAGGAATTCCTCCAGCCACAGATGTTTATCCTTGTAGATAAACACTTTTTGCCTAGAGGGGCCATTTTTCAAGTATTTGTTTCTCCAGGATACATTTTTGTTTGTTTTTTAAATTTATTATTATGATGTCCGGTCTCACACACTGATTGTTAGGGGCCAGCGGGCAAGGTCAGATGGAGAAGCTGCTTTTGCCTTTTTTTTTTTCTTAATACTCCAGCTGATGAAAGGGTGCCGGGGGTTAGAGCAAAGAAGATGATGCTTCTGTGTCCTGACTTCCAGGCTGCTGTCCACCGTGCCTCATTTTCCCATCCTGCCCCACCCACAAGGACTAAGGCCCCTTGAGGTCAGGAAGTTACTGGTCAGGTGAATGACCTGGGTGGGTCCCAGAGCCTCATGTGGGCATCAGTTTCCCTTCTTCTCTGGGGTGGCCGCGCCCCAGGAGATCTGGCTGCAGAGTGTGTCCACTCCTGAGTCCCAGGCATGTGACTTGCCTCTCAGTCTTTCTTCATCTGGAATGAGCAGAGCAGATGCTCTTCCCAGAGCTGCCTGTGCTTTGGCTGAACAGGGAAGCGCTGGGTTTGGCACCTGTTAACCCCCCCCCCTCAGTCAGGTAGAGCCCCGGGAGCTGATGGGGTCCTGGGCTGCTAGAGGGGGGGACACCAGCCAGGGAGAGGTGACCCAGCCAGTGCCAGAAAGCCACACAGACATCCAGGTACAAAGAAGAAAGAAAAGGCTTATTTCCAGTAAAGGGTCCGGCAAGAGAGGAGGGAGAAGAAGCCGCGGCTACTGTCCGACAGCTGCTGCGGCCCCGCGTGAAGGCCGGCCGGCCGTGGGGGGGCGGGCCCGGGCCTCGGGGTGGGCGGCCCGGGGCCACCCGGGGTCACCCCGCCGGCCCGCCCGGCGCTCGGCCCGAGGTGCCAATTAGAGGCCCGTGGCGCCGGGCAGAGCCGGGCGGGGCATGGCCGGGCCGGGGTCGGGGTCGGAGGCCCGGCCGGGGTCGGGGTCCAAGGCGGGAAAGGGGTTGAAGGCCGAGCGGGGGTCGGAGGCCCGGCCGGGGCCCGGGCGCGCGTGGCGGGCGCTGGTCCTGTGCGGGGCCGCCGTGTTCCTGGCGGCGGCCGCGGCGGCCGGGGCCCTCGTGGCCTGGAACCTGGCCGCCGCCGCCCGCGGGCCGCGCTGCCCGGAGCCGCCGCCGCCGGGGCCCGAGCCCGACCCGGAGCCGGGGGCCGAGGCCTCGGCGCCGCCCCCGGGCCCCGCGCCCGAGGCGGAGGAGCTGCGGCGGCGGCTGGCGGAGGCCGCGCGGCGCGAGGGCGGCCTGGAGGCGCGGCTGGCGCGGGCGGAGCGCGCGCGGCGGGAGTTGGAGCGGGCGCTGCGGGCCTGCGAGGGCCGCCAGGTGAGCGGGCCGGCGGGACCCTCCCCACGGACGGCGGGGCGACCCTCCCCACGGGCCGGGCCGGCGGGACCCTCCCCACGGGCGGCGGGGCGACCCTCCCCACGGACGGCGGGACCCTCCCCACGGACGGCGGGGCGACCCTCCCCACGGGCGGCGGGACCCTCCCCACGGACGGCGGGACCCTCCCCACGGACGGCGGGGCGACCCTCCCCACGGACGGCGGGGCGACCCTCCCCACGGACGGCGGGGCGACCCTCCCCACGGGCGGCGGGGCGACCCTCCCCACGGACGGCGGGACCCTCCCCACGGACGGCGGGGCGCTCCCCACGGGCCGGGCTGGCGGGACCCTCCCCACGGGCGGCGGGGCGACCCTCCCCACGGACGGCGGGACCCTCCCCACGGACGGCGGGGCGCTCCCCACGGGCGGCGGGGCGACCCTCCCCACGGACGGCGGGACCCTCCCCCCACTTCCCGCCGCCCTATTTTCAGAGCAGGGCGCTGGTGTCACCTGTAATTAGGAGGCTAAAGTTGGCCCCTGCGGGGAGCACCGGGCCCGCCCCGCCCCCCCACCCCGCGCTCTCCAGCGGGCCCCTCCCCCCTCCCCCCGCCCCGCCCTCCGCCCCGGCGGGCCCGCCCCCTCCCCCCGCCCCCCCGCCCCGCGCGCCGCTCCGCAGCCTCCGTCCCCCGGGCCGGCAGGGCTCAGCCGCAGAGCGCAGAGCGCGGGCCTGGAGCGGAGGGGCTGAGGGGCGGCCAGGCCCAGGGTCAGACCCGCGGCCGACCAAACCCACCGGCGCGGGACGGCGCGGGCCCCGCCCGGGAGGAGGCGGCGGGGGTTCGAGGCCAGCGGGGACCTAACCAGAACTTGTCCCCGAGTGGAGCATCGTGGTGAAACCCAGCAGCTCCGGGTCCCTCTCCCAGCCCCCCGCCCCCATCGTCACCCCCACCGCCCCCCCAGCGTCACCCCAGCCCCCCCCGCGTCACCCCAGCCCCCCCGCCGCCCCCACATCACCCCCAGCCCCCCCGCGTCACCCCCAGCCCCCCGCCCCCATCGTCACCCCCACCGCCCCCCCCGCGTCACCCCAGCCCCCCCGCCGCCCCCCGCGTCACCCCAGTCCCCCGCCGCCCCCCGCGTCACCCCAGCCCCCCGCCGCCCCCCGCCCCCAGCGTCACCCCAGCGTCACCCCAGCCCCCCGCCGCCCCCCGCCCCCAGCGTCACCCCAGCGTCACCCCAGCCCCCCGCCGCCCCCCCCGCGTCACCCCAGCCCCCCGCCGCCCCCCGCGTCACCCCCAGCCCCCCGCCCCCCCGCGTCACCCCCAGCCCCCCCACCGCCCCCCCAGCGTCACCCCAGCCCCCCCCGCGTCACCCCCAGCCCCCCGCCCCCCCCGCGTCACCCCAGCCCCCCCGCCGCCCCCCGCGTCACCCCCAGCCCCCCCCGCGTCACCCCCAGCCCACCGCCACCCCCACATCACCCCCAGCCCCCCGCCCCCATCGTCACCCCCACCGCCCCCCCCGCGTCACCCCAGCCCCCCCGCCGCCCCCCGCGTCACCCCAGTCCCCCGCCGCCCCCCGCGTCACCCCAGCCCCCCGCCGCCCCCCGCCCCCAGCGTCACCCCAGCGTCACCCCAGCCCCCCGCCGCCCCCCGCCCCCAGCGTCACCCCAGCGTCACCCCAGCCCCCCGCCGCCCCCCCCGCGTCACCCCAGCCCCCCGCCGCCCCCCGCGTCACCCCCAGCCCCCCGCCCCCCCGCGTCACCCCCAGCCCCCCCACCGCCCCCCCAGCGTCACCCCAGCCCCCCCCGCGTCACCCCCAGCCCCCCGCCCCCCCCGCGTCACCCCAGCCCCCCCACCGCCCCCCCAGCGTCACCCCAGCCCCCCCCGCGTCACCCCCAGCCCCCCGCCGCCCCAGGCGTCACCCCCAGCCCCCCGCCGCCCCAGGCGTCACCCCCAGCCCCCCGCCGCCCCCAGCGTCACCCCAGCCCCCCCCGCGTCACCCCCAGCCCCCCCCGCGTCACCCCCAGCCCCCCCGCCCCCATCGTCACCCCCAGCCCCCCGCCCCCCCCGCGTCACCCCCAGCCCCCCCCGCGTCACCCCCAGCCCACCGCCGCCCCCACATCACCCCCAGCCCCCCCGCGTCACCCCCAGCCCCCCGCCCCCATCGTCACCCCCACCGCCCCCCCCGCGTCACCCCAGCCCCCCCGCCGCCCCCCGCGTCACCCCAGTCCCCCGCCGCCCCCCGCGTCACCCCCAGCCCCCCGCCGCCCCAGGCGTCACCCCCAGCCCCCCGCCGCCCCCAGCGTCACCCCAGCCCCCCCCGCGTCACCCCCAGCCCCCCCCGCGTCACCCCCAGCCCCCCCGCCCCCATCGTCACCCCCAGCCCCCCGCCCCCCCCGCGTCACCCCCAGCCCCCCGCCCCCCCAGCGTCACCCCCAGCCCCCCCGCCGCCTCGCAGCGCCCCGCCGCCCCGCAGCGCCTCGCAGCGCCCCGCCGCCCCGCAGCGCCCCACCGCCCCGCAGCGCCCCACCGCCCCGCAGCGCCCCGCAGCTCACCACGCCCCCCCCCCCCCCCGCATAGAGCCAGCTCCAGACGCAGCTGAAGACGCTGCGGAGTGAGGCGGACGAGGCGGAAGCACAGGGGACCCGGATGCAGAGGGAGAACGGGGCGCTGGCAGGTGTGTTGGGGTGCAGGGGAAGGGGGTCCCTCCGGGCGCCTAGACAGACACGTGGCGCCCTAGCCCGCACACGGCCCGCACAGTCCGGAGAGCTCACTAACGACCGGAGCTGGCGTGACCGCGCCTCCCGGGCGCGCGCCCGCTCCCGACGAGGCCCGCGGGCGCGGAGCTGCGGTCTGACCCCGGCCCGCGCCCCGCAGAAGCCCTGGCGCGCTGGGAGGCGGCGGCCGCGGCCGCGGCGCTCGCGCGGGACGAGGCGCTGGAGCGCGCAGGCGCGGCGGAGGCCGAAGGCGGGGCCTGCGCGGCCCGCGAGGCGGTGCTCAGCGAGCGCGTGTGAGTAGGGGGCGGGCCCCGAGCGCAGATGGACGGGGCTCCTGACCAATAGGCGTGCAGGGCTCTGGGTCCAGGCCAATCATCAGTTGGGGGTGGAGCAGGGCGGCTCAGCTCGCGTGGGGGTGACTTAGCCGGGGTGGGGGGGTCGGAATTCGGGTGAGGGTCCTGGGGTCCCCGGGGCCGGGAGCGGAGGGCGCGGCGGGGACTCGGGCCGGTCGGTCTCGGTCTGACCCGCGTCCCTCCCGCAGCCGCGCCCTGGAAGCCGAGCTGGGGCCCCCGCGCCGGGGCGCGCGGCCCGGGCGGCGCCGCGGACTGGCGAAGGGCTGCGGGAAGCCGCGGGGCCCCGCCGGGAATGCCGCCGGGGGCTGGGGGCCCGCGGACGCCCCGCCCGCGCCGGGCCGCGCCGGGACCTAAGCGGCCCCGCGGAGCGCGCGGCGCGCACGGGGAAACTGAGGCCCGCCGGGCCGCCTCCCGGGCCTCAGTTTACCCTGTCCGCGAGACGGGCCACCGCGGGGGACGGCACCGGGAACGGGCAGCGGCGCCGGGCGCCGGGCCCCCGCCTGCCATCCGCCCAGGCCGCGGTTCGAAGCCAGCCCGGCCGGAAGCCGCGGGACGCCGGCCTCCGGGAACCGCACGAAGCTGGGTGGAGCTGCGGCTCAGGCGGCTCAGCGCCAGCCTTGAGCGGAAAGCCAGAGACAGCGCCGATCCCCAGGTGCCCGGCCCCGAGGCCCGGCCCGGCCCGGCCAGGGAGGCTCCGTCCCGGGAGGACCGGGGTCCGAGCTAAGTGACTCCAGCCCCAGGTACAAACCCCGCAAAAGGACCTGGGGCGGGGCAGCAACATCACAGGTTCTTGTACCCTTAATTTCCTGTTTTAAAATACATTTTTCTTGTTTTCTGCGTGTGTGTGTGTGTGTGTGTGTGTGTGTGTGTGTGTGTAAGGCTGCTTCGGGAACTGCCTGTGTGCGTCCACAGGAACAGAACACGGTTGCCTTGTGGTCAGGAGGGCTGGGAGAGTGGAGAAGCTGTATAACCAAAGCATGCTGAAAGTCGATAAGTGAAAGTTCCATACTTCCCTGAAAGACAAACTATGAAAAAGGAGAAAACGAGGCGGGGAAGGGGAATAAGAACGTTTATTACCACATTCTTGGTAAGTTTAAAAAAAAAAAAAAAAGACTAGAGGGGCTGGGAAGGTGGCTCAGTGGTAGAGCACTTGCCTTGAGCTGAAGAGCTGAGGGACAGCGCCCAGGTCCAGAGTTCAGGCCCCACGACCGGACCCCCAAAAAACACAAAAAACCTAGAAAATATTGATTTAGTCCGTTGGGGAATTGTTTAAATGTGTCTATCTGTACACACTGTGGAATACTATACAGATATTTAAAAGGTCAAAGCCAAGCCAGGCGCTGGTGGCTCATGCCTGTCATCCTAGCTACTCAGGAGGCTGAGATCTGAGGATTGAGGTTCAAAGCCAGCCTGTACAGGAAAGTCTGTGAGACTCTTATCTCCAATAAACCACCAGAAAACCAGAAGTGGCGCTGTGGCTCAAGTCACTCACCTTGAGCTGAAGAGCCGACGGACAGTGCCCAGGCCCAGAGTTCAAGCCCCACAACCACCACCACCAACAACACAAAAAATGGTCAAAGCCAGTCTTCTCCAGGACACATCATTGGGAAGTTTATAAAGATCAGCGTCTGTGTACCTTGAAAACCTGCCAAGTCGGGCAGACTTTTGTCCAAATAACTTGGAAGGAAGCTGCTCTCAGCCTTGGGCTCTGTGGGGGGTGCCAGGAGTTAAGTTGGTGGGAATATGTTAAAAAATAAATTGGAGGTGGTACTGTGGCTTAAGTGGTAGAGCACTAGCCTTGAGCAAAAGAGCCCAGGGACAGTGCCTAGACCCTGAGTTCAAGGAAAAGTGCAGGTGTGTGCATGCATGCGTGCATGTGTGGGGGGCTGAACTCAGTCCTTTTGCTCTTGCTTAGCTTCTTCACTCAAGATTAGTGCTCTACCTCTTGAGCCACAGCACCACTTCCAGCTTTTTGGTGGTTAATTGGTGATAAGAATCTCACGGATTTTCCTGCCTGGGCTGGCTTTGAACCACAATCCTCCAGTCTCAGGCTCCTGAGTAGCTAGCCCAGCTTCAAAGTTGATTTTGAAGGTGCCCAAGAAGCCGTGAGGACCGAGTGGAGGGGAGCCTTGTCTGCCGCCCGCGGTGTCCTGCTCACCCCCTCCCGCCCACAGGGGCTAGGTGGTACCCCGTGTCAGCCTCCATCCTCGGGTGTGGGACGCTGAGGCTGGGCGCGGGC
Source organism: Dipodomys merriami (assembly GCF_024711535.1). Lineage (NCBI taxonomy): Eukaryota > Metazoa > Chordata > Mammalia > Rodentia > Heteromyidae > Dipodomys > Dipodomys merriami. Next base: position 2,683,938 of record NW_027206291.1, read on the forward strand.
TCTGAGAGGGGTGCTGTGCTCTGTGGGGCCACCAGGGGCCGCCCGTGTCCACAGACCCCACAGCCTCTACTCAGAGCCCAGGGCTTGAGAAGCTGGGGACACCCGGCCGAGTCGGAGACCCCCGACCCTGGCATGATTAATCCGGAAACAAACAGGAAACATCGCTTCCTTTGGAGGCAGCCAGAGCTTCAGGCTTGGAGGCCCAGCCGGGGTCCCTCTGGGAGCAGAGGTGGATTTGGGGAAGGGCTGGTCCGGCGGACGGACTGGCTCAAAGCTTTGTTGGTACCTGGGCCTCCCCTAGAGCCCCCTAAAAGTTGCTCAGACTGGAGGCAGTGTGGAGCTGCGGCTGGGCTGGGAGGAAGATGCTGTCTGGTTTGGTGGCAGAGAGTGGGGAAGGAAGCTGGCTGCCCGGGGCTCACACCTGTCATTCCAGCTGCTCAGGAGGCTGAGACCTGAGGATCCTGGTTCAAAGCCAGCCCTGGCAGCAAAATTGTGGGGCTTGAACTCTGGGCCTGGGCACTGTCCCTGCGCTCTTCAGCTCAAGGCGAGGGATCTACCACTTGAGCCACAGCACCACTTCCAGTTTTCTGAGTGGTTTATTGGAGATAAGAGTCTCACTGTCTTTCCTGCCTCTGCTGGTTTTGAACCGCGATCCTCAGATCTCAGCCTCCTGAGTAGCTAGAATTACAAGTGTGAGCCACTGGGGCCAGGCTTTTCCAAGTGGTAGAACTTTGAATGAGAAAGCTCACAGACAACACCCAGGCCCTAAGTTCAAGCCCCAGGACTGGCACAAAAAGAGGGAGGGAGAGGAGGGAAAGGAAGAGAAGACAAGTCTGGGGCCTCTGAACTCCAAGGTCATTGAGGGCGTTCAGAGCAGGTCAGGGCTCAGGTGACCTGGGGAGAGTGGGCTTGGTGGCCTTCCCAGCCCCAGGTTGGGGACACAGCCCCCCCCCCAGCAGCAGGCCCCACCGGTCCTCCGCCGTCTGCCCTGGCCTGGCCTGGGCCCCTCTCTCTCTGGGGTGGCACTCTGAGCAGCTCTGTGTCTCCCTGTGTGCAGTATTGGCTGGCCTGCTCCTCAGTGGCGGTCCGGAGCTGTGCTGGATGGAGGGGGCAGGCCGGGGCACAGCAGGGAGCGTCTGGTGTTCCCCAGGGCGTCTCTGCTCCTGTTCCCCAAACGACAAATCTTTGTCCCACTTCTCTGTCACCAGGAGAGCAGGCTGACTCACTGTGCACAGGGCTGAATGCAGCCCCACAGCTCCTTAGGAAGGGCGAATGGCAGTCAAGGCCTCCGTAGATGTGGCCCCGGAACCCGGGCGTGGGGGACAGGTGGGGGTGTGGCCCACACGCCTTGTACTCAGACACTGACTTAAAACACACAACAACAGTAACAAAGAACCTCCCCTCTTCTTTTTTTGCCAGTCCTGGGGCTTGAACTGAAGGCCTGGGCACACTGTTCCTGAACCTTTTGCTCAAGGCTAGCGCTCTACTACTTGGCCACAGCGCCACTTCTGCCTTTTTCTGTGTATGTGGTGCTGAGGACTCGAACCCAGGGCTTCATGTGTGCTAGGAAGGTGCTCTACCGCTGAGCCACCTTCCCAGTCCTTTCCTTTTTTTAAAAAAGAAAGTATTTTATTATCATAAAGGCAATGGACAGAGGGTTACATCTGCGTGTCAGGCGAAGAGTACTTTTCTTTGTGGACAATGGGACCCTTTCCTGGCTCTCTCCCCAAAGGACCTTCTTGAAGAGGCAGCGAGACCAGCGGGTCCTGTCTGGAAACCAGACGTAAATCCGTCATGTTCCCACCCATGTGAGGGTTGGACGCCCCGTTGTCTTCTTCCAGGGCCCCGGCTGTTTCCTCAGGACTGACCCCTCCCCGTGGGTAAACAGCTCAGCAGAATGGATTGTTTCCCTCAGACAGGACGGGGAGTTGAAGGCCGACCTCGGATCCCCACAGCTTCCTGTGGGTTGACAAAGTGCTGTCAGGAAAATACCAGGGGCCCATCAGGCTGATGGGCCCATCCTGCCCTGGAGCCCGAGGGCCCCTGTCCCCAGGGCCTGTCCCTGGGGGGGGCCTGTCCGGCAGACCCTCCCACACTGGTGACAGCCATTACCAACTGGCCTGTGTGACCAGTTTGCGTATCAATAGCCACACGCTTAGAGTAATAGTTTCACTTAGTTTATTTAAGCACTTCAAACACCATCCATTCCAATAACTAACTCTAGGCCTGATCCTACTGAGAGTGCCCTCCCCGCCCTCCCTTGGTCCTGAGGTTGAGGGGGTTGAGGGGTCCGTCAAGGGCGTCCTCGGGGCTTTGGCCGGCTGGCTGGGGCAGGCTCCAGTGGAGGGTCGGTCCGGGGAGGTGGCCTGGCTGGGTCTCGGCTAACCTGGGTGTTCATATGCTCATCTCTGGCCCTGTCTCATTACCAGGGTTATCTTTGGTGACAGCTTCCCTCTGGTGGGTCTGGTGATCTCCGAGGGCTGGTTGTTTTGGTGCCGGTAAGCTTGGCAGGCTCAGGGTAGGGGGGCGTTGGGGGGTGGGGGGGAGGCTTCTTATCTCCCCACTCCATACTTCTAGCTTCTGACTTCTAACTCCTACTTTAACATTTCATATTATTATTTCATACACAGTACATTCAATGTATTTTTTTTCTTTTTTTTGGGGGGGGGGGAGTCTGGTCGTGGGGCCTAAACTCTGGGCCTGGGCGCTGTCCCTCAGCTCTTCAGCTCAAGGCTAGCACTCTACCACTTGAGCCACAGCGCCACTTCCGGCTTTTTTCATTTTGCTTTATGTGGTGCTGAGGAATCAAACCCAGGGCCTCAGGCATGCAAGGCAAGCGCTCTACCACTGAGCCACCTTCCCAGCCCCAATGTATTTCTATTTAATAGCCTACCATAGCAATAACACACCACGTGAGTATTCAGTAGCACGCTATGCCAGTACACACCATGTTAGTATTCATACTCACCCCAGCCTTCACACACAAGCCCTTCTGTAGGGATTTGCTGGCTGCCCAGCGGGTGGAAGGCAGGTTCTGTGAAGGGTGCCTGGGGAAAGCTAGACTACCTGAAGTAGCCACTGTACCTATACCACTCGGACACAGGTTTCATTTGTGAAGACCTGACATCAGAGCTTCTGTTCCTTGAAACAAAACCTAGCTACAGCCTCAATGTCGGGCACAGCCATGTGAGCCCCCGCAAAAGCAATCAGGGGAGCTGGGAGGGGCGCTGTACCCTCAGGCCCTGAGAGCCAGATTCAGCCCTGCCAGGAGGGAGGGAGGAGGAGGAGGGGAAAACAGAGGAGGAAGAGGAAGAGGGGGATGAGGAGAAGAACAGGAGGAGATTGCCAACACATCTCCGAGACTAACTGTAGAACAAACCCAGAAAATCCGCCCTCACCATAGTAACAGGTGTGAGGTCGCTAGCCAGGCCGGCCTGGTGTCTCACACCTGTGCTGTCCCCAAGCGCCTGGAGGATTGTGAGTTCAAGGCCCGTGCAGGCAGTGTGGTGAGGAAGCTGTGGGCCGGGCTGGCGTCTGGGGCGGGAGGGAGGCAGGCTGGGCGGAGGGGAGCAGCAGTGCCAGAGAGGCCGCCGCCCAGCCCGCACCGCAGCCCACTCTGGGGCCAAGGCGCAGGTTCAAGCTCTGACCAAATGCCACGGGGGGGGGGGGTCTAGGCTCTCCCTCACCAGAATCCCCAAGACCACCGTAGGGGAGCCGCCCTCCTGTCCTGTGCGGTGCTCAGACATGGTGCGCCATGGAACCCCAGGTGGAGGCCGCCTGTGAGCAGCGACTCCTGTGGTCTTCGAGGAAGACAGCCCGGCCCACCCCGCCCTCCTTGAATCCCACCCCGAGGGTTACGGCCCCTCTGCACAGGAAGAAGTGAGACTGGGAGAGGAAGTCAGGTCAGGCAGCTGGCAGGTGGCACGGCCAGAACCTTGGCACCTGGGTCGCCCGCGCCGCGTGTGCCCTGCCCGGCGTGCTGGCGGGCGCCGGGGTCCCTGAGGGCCTGGCCAACCTGGACTCATGGCTGGTTGGGCACCGGCCACAGCCCCCAACCCTCTTCCTCCACCAGCCTGCTGCCCGGGAAGGGTCCGGAACCAGGAATCGCCTGGTGGCCGCAAAGGCCAAAGGTCAGACAGGGCTTCCTGCCCCCCTGGGAACTTCCTCCTTCTGGGCCCTCCACGCCTGGCTGACAGCCCGAGGCCCCGCCAGGGGACGGTCCACCCCCTGCTCACCGCCCCCCAGGCGGGCAGCGCTGGGTCCCACCGTCCGGTGTGGCCTGCGTTCCCTGCCTCCTCCGGCCGGCTTGACCCTGACAGACTGGGGTCTCGTGGTCCCCAGTGTGGCCGGGCCGAACCCGGTCGGGCACCACCATCTCACAGGAAGCAGAGAATGCACCCGGAGTCTCCCCCTGGAGCCGGGGACCCCACCCCCAGGGCCTTCTCCTGGAGATGGGGAGACCCAGCCCCCCACATCTGCCGGTGTTGAACACTGGCCCAGAGGCTCCACTTCTCATCCTGCGGAGGACGAGTCATGAGGCCGCGCCAGGCAGAGTCAGCTGGACGGAGCACACTCATGAGCCAGGGAGAGAAACTGAGGCAGCGCCAGCGAGGCCCCGGCCAGTGAGGTGTCAAAAGGGTGTTTGCCATGGGGACAGGGGCCAGGTGGGGTCAGGTCCAGCCGAAGCCCTCCCCTGCCCTGCCCTGCCCTCCCCTCCCAGCCGGTGGGCCGGAAGGAGGGGCCGGGCCGGGCCGGGGCGGGGCGGGGGGGGGGGGGGGGAGCCGGGATTTAAGAGGCTGCCGCCTGGGAGTCCCAACAACAGGCTGCTCTGCCAGGACTGCAGGCGGCTCGGAGCTCGGGCTGCGGGTGGCGCTCTGGGGCTTGGGGAGCGGAGGCCGGGCAGGGCGGCATGGGGCTGGCGGCTGAGCGCCCCTTCGAGCCCCGCGGCTGCTGGTTCTATCTGCGCTACTTCTTCCTCTTCGCCTCGCTGACGCAGCTGCTGGTTATCCTGGGCCTGGTGCTCTTCATGGTGTACGGAAACCCGCACGCGGCCACCGAGGCCAACCTGCGGGCCACGCAGGGCCGGGCCGACGCGCTGTACGGGCAGGTGCAGGAACTGGGCGCCCTGCGCGCCAACCTCAGCCTGCAGCTCAACCTCACTGCCCAGGCCCGCGACGCCATCATGCAGCTGCTGCTGGGCGCCCGCCGCGACCTGGACCGCATCAACGCCAGCTTCCGCCAGTGCCAGAGCGAGGTGGTAAGGGCGCGGACGCAGCATGCACAGGGCACACACAGGGCAGTGCCAGGGCGAGGGGGTGAGGGCGCGGGTGCGGCACGCACACGGCATGCACATGCCAGTGCCAGGGCGAGGGGGTGAGGGCGGGAGGGCACACACGCGCGCGCACACACACATACACACACACTGCAGGGCCCTGCCCCAGCTCCACTCTCTGCCGAGCCTTGTGCTCAAGCCTGTAATCCTGGCACTCAGACAAGAGGACCTGAAGTTGGAGGCCAGCGGGGCGGCCCCCGACCGCCGTCCCAAGGACAGTGTGGACAATCATCATGGTGCAGATGCCGGCCCGGGAGGCCCATCCCCGGGCGGCTGGGCCTGGAGGAACCCAGGGCCTCCTGCCTCCAGTGTCCCCACCCCCTTCCCCCAGGTGGGACGGCCGCTCAGGCCTCGCTGTCCCCAGAGGTTGGCACAGTGGGGCTCTGGGGCCTTAGGTTTCCCACGCACCCGAGCCTGCGCTCAGATTTCAAGCCTTCAGGGTTTGATCTTCCATATTGATTTATTGGTGCTGGGGTGTGGGGCAGCCCCTCAGCCTCCGCCACACTACGCGGGTCTGAAGCTGCGAAGCTGAAAATTCCGGCTCCATTTCTTTCCTCTGAGTTGATAAGACAGATTGCTGATGCTTAGAGGCCTCGGGGTGCCCTGGGAGGCCTCGGGGTGCTCTGGGAGACCTCAGGGTGCCCTGGGAGGTCTCAGGGTGCCCTGGGAGGCCTCGGGGTGTCCTGGGAGGTCTCAGGGTGTCCTGGGAGGTCTCGGGGTGTCCTGGGAGGCCTTTGGGTGTCCCGGGAGGCCTCAGGTGTCCTTCAGAGACCACAGGCTCTGTGGGGTGCAGTCACCCTCTCCCAGTATTAGGGAGAAACTTGGTCCCAACACCAAGTCCTCCTGGAGGTAAGAAAACTGGCTTTTCTACGTCTCCCTTCTGTCTCCCCCCCCACCTGCCTTCTCCCTTTCTTTGTGTGGTGATGGTGATACCAATGGTGGTGGTGGTGGTGGTGGTGATACCGATGGTGGTGGTGGTGGTGGTGATACCGATGGTGGTGGTTGTGGTGGTGATACCGATGGTGGTGGTGGTGATACCGATGGTGGTGGTGATGGTGGTGATGGTGGTGATGATGGTGATGCCGATGGTGGTGGTGGTGGTGATGGTGATGCTGATGGTGGTGGTGGTGATGATGGTGGTGGTGGTGGTGATGGTGGTGGTAGTGGTGATGGTGATACCGATGGTGGTGGTGGTGGTGATGATGGTGATGCCAATGGTGGTGGTGGTGATGATGGTGGTGGTGATGCCGATGGTGGTGGTGGTGATGGTGGTGGTGATGGTGATGATGCCGATGGTGGTGCTGGTGCTGGTGCTGGTGGTGGTGATAGTGATGCCGATGGTGGTGGTGGTGGTGGTGATGATGATGCCGATGGTGGTGCTGGTGCTGGTGCTGGTGCTGGTGGTGGTGGTGACATTGGGCCCCAGGCTCTCCTGCACACTTGGCAGATGTCACCACAAAGCTGCACCCACCCTGGGTTTTCTGGAAAAGCAGCTGCATTTCTGAATGCAGCCTCTGAGATGTCAGCCATGGCTCTGTGTCCCCCGCTCCCCATGCCATGGAGACAGGGAGCAGAAGCAGGAAGCGTCGTGAGTGCTCCCTGGCTCACGGGGGCGTCCGCAGCCCGGCTGAGTGGGGTGCTGTGTCTCTTCCCTCACCGGCATTGGTTCCTTTGCTCTCTGGGCTCCTGAGTGGTGCTGCGGCGCCTTCGTTCGCTCCCCAGCGATGGAAGCGGTGGAGGGAGAGGACGCCCCCCTGAGACACAGGCAGTGCAGATCAGAGTCTGGTGGCTCACGCCTGTCATCCCACTGAGGTCTGAGGATCGGGGTTTGAGGCCAGCCTGGGCAGGAAAAGCTGCGACACTCCCATCTCCACTAAACTACCAAAACAAAACAAAGCAAAAAAAGAGCCAGAAGTGGAACTGTGGCTCAAGTGGTGGAGCGGAAAAGCGAGGGACAGCGCCCAAGGCCAGAGTAAAGAGTCAGGCGTTTTGAGCCAGGGTCTCCCTGTGCTGCCCAGGCTGGTCTAGAACTCAGGGCCCCTGGTCTCCCTCTGGGGTCAGTGCTGAGCGGGGGCCTTGCCCCCCCTTGCAGGTCAACTACAGAAACAACGAGGAGTTTGTGGTTGCGGTGGTCCTGAGTGAACAGCGGTGCCTGGAGGAGCTGAAGGAGGGGAACAAGAGCTGCGAAGGTGAGCTGCAGGAAGGACCGGTGGGAGGGAGGGAGGGAAAGAGGGAGGGAGGGGAAGGGTGGGGAGAGAGGGTTAGGGTCAGGGCTGTGCAGGGGAGGGGTGGGGAGAGGGGGTTAGGGTCAGGGCTGTGCAGGGGAGGGGTGGGGAGAGGGGGTTAGGGTCAGGGCTGTGCAGGGGAGGGGTGGGGAGAGGGGGTTAGGGTCAGGGCTTGCAGGGGAGGGGTGGGGAGAGGGGGTTAGGGTCAGGGCTTGCAGGGGAGGGGTAGGGAGAGGGGTGGAGGAAGGAATGGGGAGGGGGTTAGGGTCGGGGGGGAGGGGAGCGGGGTCAGGGAGGGCAGAGAGTGGGGTCCCCGCCCCACCTCGGCCCCTGCCCTTCCCCCCCCCCCAGCCCTGCGGCACAAGCTGGAGGCCCGCGCAGGCGCGCTGGAGGCGGAGCTGGCGCGGGCGCGCTCGGCGGGCGCGCAGGAGCGCGCGGCGCTGGAGGAGGCGCAGCGCGCGGCCGCGGAGCAGCTGGCGCAGTGCGCAGGCGCGCGCGAGCGGCTGCAGCAGGAGGCACGGCGCGCCGAGGAGCGGCTGCGCACCGTGCAGGGCCTGTGCCTGGCGCTGGACAAGGACAAGTTCGAGGCCGACCTCCGCGCCCTGTGGCGGGACTCCATCATCCCGCGCACGCTGGACACCCTGGCCTTCGGGTACCACCCGCTGGGCACCGAGCTGGCCGCCGTGCGCCGCAGCTGCGACCTCCTGCCCGGCCTCATGGCCAGCAAGGTGGACGAGCTGGCGCGGGGCCTGCGCGCGGGCATCGAGCGCGTGGCCCGCGAGAACGCGGAGCTGGAGCGCCAGAAGCTGGCGGCCGAGCAGGACCTGCGGGCCGGCCTCGAGGCCCGGGCGAAGGCGGACAAGGAGGCGCAGGCCCGCGAGGCCCGGCTGCGGGAGGAGTGCGCGCAGCGCGCCCAGCGCGCCCTGGAGGAGAAGGCGGCGCTGCAGGGCGAGCGCGACCGCCTGGCCCGCGAGCTGGAGGCGCGCAGGCGCGAGGTGGACCAGCTGAAGATGCAGGTGGCCTTCCGGGTGGACGCCCTGGACACCTGCCTCAAGGCCAAGGTGGGCCGCAGGCCTCGGCCGGGGGGCGGGGGGAGGCCGGGACTGGAGCAGAGAACAGACCTTTTGGGGTGGAGTTGAGTGGAGGCCCTGAGGGTCCGGAGAATGGAGGCTGGGGTGACCTGTTGTTGACCCCCCTCAATCCCACAGTTGTTTCTGCAGCTCAGGCTCCCTGTGCGTCCCCTGGCTTGGAGTTATTAGGGCGCTGGGGGGAAACAGGACAACTGGTCTCCCAGGGGCACCAAGGGGAAGACACCCCCCAATGTGGCTCCAACACTTCTCCCCCTTCCACAGACCCCGCCCGTGGTCCTGCCAAGACCCGTAGCCCCTGCCCCCCAGCCGCGACCCATCGGTGAGTGCCCGGGGAGGGTCAGGACAGGGGGCCCTCCCGCCCAGAGCCACGGGTGCCACTGGAGGGAGCCGAGCTTCATTTCTGCCCATACAGACCCAGCCAGCCTGGAAGACTTCAGGAAGAAGGTCCTGCAGTCCTACCGGCCTCCTGCAGCCCCGGTCAGGTGAGGCCCATGGAGGCTGAAGTGTTTGCTCTCAGGCCGCAGACGAGAGAAAGCCCAAGAGAGGCAGCTCTCAGAGTGACTGCTTCCTTCCTGAGCATCTCCTGTCTGCCAGGGCTTGTGCAGGGCGTAGGAGGTCTAGTTGCTGTTGTGGGCATGTCCAGCTCTGCCCAGGGCACACCCAGCAGGCCCAGCCGTGAGCAAGGCTGGTCAGGCAAGCTTCGAGCCCCCGCGGATCAGGCATCTGCCATGAACTGCATGGTTGCTTTGCTTTTGGGCATGTGCACTGGTACTGCGCCTCCTGCTCTCACTCGGCTCTTCTGCTCTTCGTTGGTGCTCTACCACATGAGCCGCACCTCCAGTCTGGACTTTTTTTTGCTGATTAGCTGGTGATAATCTGGTGTGGATTTTTCTGCCTGGGCTGTCTTTGATTGTCAGTCCTCGTAGATCTCAGTGTCCTGAGTAGCTGGGATGACAGGCGTGAGCCTCCGGTGGTGGCTTCTTTTCTTTTCTTTTGTTTGTCGTGGGGCTTGAACTCGGCCAGGGCGCTGACCCTCAGCTCTTCAGCTCAAGGCTAGCCCTCTACCACTTGAGCCACAGCACCAGTTCCTATTTTCTGAGTGGCTTATTGGAGATGAGTCTCATGGTCTTTCCTGCCCCTGCTGGCTTTGAACCATGACCCTCGGCACCCGGCTTTTCTTTCTTTTTTTTTTTTTGGTCGGCCGTGGGGCTTGAACTCTAGGCCTGGGCGCTGTCCCTCAGCTCTTCAGCTCAAGGTGAGCGCTCTACCACTTGAGCTACAGTGCCACTTCCGGTTTTCTGGTGGTTTTATTGGAGATAGGAGTCTCACGGTCTTTCCTGCCCGGCTGGCTTTGAACCGCGATCCTCAGATCTCAGCCTCCTGAGTAGCTAGGATGACAGGCGTGAGCCACCAGCGCCGGCTCTTTCTTTTCTTTTTTAAGGAGGTTTTACTGTGTAGCCCAGGCCAGCCAGGACCAGCCTTCCTCCTGCCTCAGCCTTGCGAGCGGCATGGCCAGCTGGCTTTGCACCCCCTCTAAGAACTGGGGGACAGTCCTCTGGGCTACAGAAACAGCCAGGACAAAGACCCGGAGCCTGGGAGGAGCAGGGAGGCAGCCAGAGCCCAGTGCGACATCTGGCCACTGAGGCTGGCTTTTCATCTCCACACAAATGGGAGTCGTGGCCGGCTGTGCCAGACGTTGGGAAGGGAGAAAGAGAGGGTCAAAGTTCCAGACCTGCCAGGCTGTGAGGTGAGGCCTGGCCTAAGAAAGGCCCAGGGCCTGGGTGTGTCTGAAGGGCGTGCCCCTCCAGCACCGGCATCCACACCACCTCATCTCCGGCCAATGGGCCGTCCGCTGGGCACGGCTTGTACGTCACAGAGTGGGTGACTCAGGCCACTGCCCGAGGTCACCCTGTGCCCCCCCAGGTCCCGGCTCCTGTTCAGCTCCACACTCACCAGCTAACCAGCTCAGGGGTTGCTGACCCGCATTCCAGGGAGAGGCTGTGGCCTCTGCTAGCGCTTCACCCCTGCTCCTGCCTCAGCCCCCCTTGTGCTAAGAGTGGCCCCTGACCCTCTGGCCTGCACAGAACTGCCCCTCGCCCCTTTGCGCTGCCCAGGGCCCCTCCGGGGGCTGGGAGGCGGCAGGGAGGAGAGTGAGTGATGAGGATGGCTTCCCGTTCCTGCTTGGCGTGCGGGGCCCTGTGGCAAGGAAGAGCTTCTATTATTAGCCCCATTTCTCAGAGCTGGGAACTGAGGCCCCAAGGGTCAGGCACAGGGCAGGGCTCCCAGCCCAGGCCTGCCCAGTCCCTGCTGAGAACCGGGGAAGCTCTTGACATTGTTTACCCCGAATGACGTCCCTTGCCCAGAAAACAATGCTCACTTAGTCCCGGGCCTCTCCTGTGTCTCCCTTCAGGGTGGCAGGAAGGGCCCAGTCTGGCCTTTGACTCCAGGGAGGGGCGGGAGAGGCCCAGGGTCAGGACCGCACAGCTGGCTTGCTGGGCAACAAGGGGACCAGCCCTAGCCGCCCAAGCTCAGTGCCCAGTTTACCAGGCCCCACTTGTGTGGCCCGCGATAACTTCTGAACTCCTGGGTTCCTGGGGTCTCTAGCCTCAGCCTCCAGAGCAGCTGTGCCCCAGAACCCAACTAAACACCTCAACTCCTGATGGCTCACCGCAGGGCCAGGTCCCAGCCCAGCACTCCTTCACAAGTCTGAGCTGGGAGGAGTCCCCAGCTCCCAGCTCCCCCCGCCCCCCCAACCGTGCTTTTCCACCATCTGACCTGGGGCTCTTCCTCGTTGGGCAGTTTTGTAGCATTGGGCTTTGAAGTCAAGGCTTCTGCCAGCCTTTTTGTGATGTCAGCTGTGTTTTGGTACAGGTCTTGGATGTGTGTGTGTGTGGGGGGGTGGTCTGGAATGTTGTCCTCTGGCCTCTGCCCCCTGCTGAGCAGGATCAGGGGTCTGGGCCTCGGCACCACCTCCCTGGACATGGAGACATCCTCTGCTGTGACTGGCACACACCACGTTACCTGCTGGAGCTGTGTCCCGTAGACAGCTTAAAATTCATTATTATAGCTGAGCGCTGGTGGCTAACGCCTATCATCCTAGCTACTCGGGAGGCTGAGACAGCCTCAAAGCTGATCACAGCTCAAAGCCAGCCTGGGCAGGAAAGTTCCCGTGAGACTTTTTGTTTTAGTCAGTCATAGGGCTTGAACTCTGGGCCTGGATGCTGTCCCTCAGCTCTTCAGCTCAAGGTAAGCACTCTACCACTTGAGCCACAGCACCACTTCTGTTTTTCAGATGGTTTATTGGATAGAGTCTCATGGCCTTTCCTGCCCAGGCAGACTTTGAACTGTGATCCTCAGATCTTAGCCTCCTTAGTAGATAGGATGAGAGTCACGGCTCCCATGAGACTCTTCTCTCCAATTAACCACTCCAAAACCAGAAGCGGCACTGTGGCTCAAGTTGTAGAGTGCTAGCTTTGAGTACAGAGAGGCTCAGGGACAGTGCCCAGGCCCTTTGTTCAAGCCCCACAACTAACCCCCCCTGCCAAAAAAAAAAAAAAATATATATATATATATATATATAAAGGTAGTATAGGTGGGCACTGGTGGCTCACGCCTGTCATCCTAGCTACTCAGGAGGCTGAGATCTGAGGATCGCGGTTCGAAGCCAGCCAAGGCAGGAAAGTCTGTGAGATTCTTATCTCCAATAAACCACTAGAAAATTGGAAGTGGTGCTGTGGCTCAAATGTTAGAGTGTGGCCTTGAGCTGAAGAGCTGAGGGACAGCGCCCAGGCCCAGAGTTCAAGCCCCATGACCGACAAAGAAAAGGAGTAATATATAGAGTGGCTGCAGTTTGGACACACACTTTAAAGTTAAAAACACCCCACAGAATTGGTGGCCGTCCTGTAACTCCAGTGCACGGGAGGCCAGGACATAGCGCCAGTCGTAGGCTGGTCCCGGGCTCCCTCCGATGGCCAAGCACAAACTAGGGCACATGAGGGTAGGCCTGGCCGAGCAGAGCTGCGTGCCAGGGCAGCCTGCTATGGTGGGCACAGGCCGGGTTTCAGGAGCATGGGCTCGGAGCCAGGGAGGGGAGCTCTGCCAGCTCTCGATGGAACGTGAGGCCCGGGGGGGCCCTAGGGACCAGCAGGGAAGGAAGGGAGGGGGCACGGAAGCAGGACCTGGCCCCTCGGCCCTCCTCCCCCACCAGGAAGCAGTCCCAGCTCCTCTGGGGGGAGGAGGAGGCTCGTGCCAGGCCTCAGGGGCGGACGGAAGCTGAACCCACACGGAGACGGGGGGCTCCGGGATGGGACGGTGACTCCCTGGCTGGGAGGACCTCATGTGCCAGTCCCCCCCTTTTCTGAGGGCTCTGGGATCCCTAGGGGGCGCAGCAGCTGGGCATGCCCGCTAGGAACTGGGAACGAGCCAACCCTGTTGTCTGTGCCCGCAAAGGGCAAGTTGTGAGTTCTGGGGCCCCCCACCCAGGCCGGAGGGTCTGGGGGGGGTCAATGGAGACTTCCGGAGCCCCTGCCGAGGCTGCGGGGTCTCGTTGGGAGGATGGGCTGGGGAGGTCAGTCCTGACAAGCCGCATCGCTTCTCTCTGCCTCAGTGGCTGAGGAACCCCGCGGGGCCAGGGCTGCCCTCCCTGGATCCGATCCCGTGACCACCACATCGCAGATGGCCATGACGTCAGCAGCAGACACAGCCTCCGCGATGCGCTCTCACACGTACCTCACCCCACCCCTGCAGCACAGCCCTGCCCCACCCCCAGCTTCCTTATCTCCCGGGCCTGGTGGGGAGGTGAGAACAGGAAGCCATTGGCTTCCACCTCCTCCAGTTTCCAGGCCCTTCTTGAAGGTTTCCAGGCTCCCCTTCGAGAGTTTCCAGAACCCCTTGCCAGGAGGGTCTGGTCTGGCATGAGGGTCTCCGAGGAGCCCTGAGGAACCTCCCTCTTCCCAGTACTTAATAAACAGTAGCAAATCCCTTACTATGTGGTAACTTCTGCTCTGAAGGCCACAGCACAGGAGGGAAGCGAACCAGGAAACTGGGGCAACGCTCATGACCCCCAACTTGCAAGCACCTGGACAGGTGCAGGGGAACTGAGTCAAGCCCCAGTCAGCAAGTGCCAGAGAGAGGCTGTGGCCGCAGGCCAGTCTGCCTCTGCCCTGGCCACTGGGGTCACAGGAGTGGCTGCCATGCCCGACCGTGCATTTCTTACAAGAAGCAGGAATGTGGGGCTGGGAAGGTGGCTCAGTGGTAGAATGCTGGCCTCCCATGCGTGAAGCCCTGGGTTCAACTCCGCAGTACCACATACACAGATGCAGAAGTGGTGCTGTGGCTCAAGTGGTAGCACGTTAGCTTTGAGTCAAAGAAGCTCAGGGACAGGGGCTGGGAAGGTGGCTCAGTGGTAGAGTGCTTGCCTTGCATGCATGAAGCCCTGGGTTCAATTCCTCAGCACCACATAAGCAGAAAAACCCAGAAGTGGCGCTGTGGTTCAAGTAGAGCGCTCACCTTGAGCTGAAAAGCTGAGGGACAGCACCCAGGCCCAGAGTTCAGGCCCCACAACCCACCAAAAAAAAAAAAAGCAGCTCAGGGACAGTGCCCAGGCCCTGAGTTCAAGCCCCAGGACTGGCAAAAAAAAGAAAAATCAGAAATGTATTCATAGTCACAATAGGCATTAAAATTCATGAGACTGTTCATCTTGAAGTGGAGCTGTGGCTCACATGGTAGAACACCAGCCTTGAGTGGACAGAGACAGCGCCCGGGTCCTGAAGAAACCCGGCTCACCAGAGGCTGTCTGCCCTTTGTGGCCCTGATAGGCGTTGGCCACACCTGTGGTCACAGGGGCCTGAGGCCGGGGATCCCAAGTTTCAGACCCACGTGGGCCGCAGAGTGAGGCTGTCACAAAGTAGTGTTAGGCCAAGCGACCCAACGTCTGGGATCTCTATCCCTGAGAAGTAAAAACCGCAGGAGACAAAGCCAATGGCTGTATGGAGAGAGGCTCTATAAAGGGGGCAGATCATGGTGCGATCCACTCCCTGGGCCCCACAGGGCCAGGATGGGCTCTGGAGCAGCCCCAGCCCAGGCCAGGCCCATCTTGGGGGGACCAGGCGCTATTTCCGGTGTACGGAAACTGCCAGACGTCCTGCAGGAAGCACTTGGCTGGGGCTCGGCCGGGCCAGGCCTCACCTCCCGCAGCCGCCAGAGGCCCCAGGGAAATGAGGGCGTCTCTGACCCTGGGCCGGAGGCCCAGACGGCCCTGGGATGCTGGCCAGGCTGGTTATGGGCCCTGGAGTTACACATCCGAGGTTTGAGTCTGGGCTCAGCCAAGCAGCCTAGCTTCTCATCCAAGAAATGTGTTGGTGACCCTAAAGCTGGAGGCTCACCACAGCCCGAGGGAGACGCCATCCCGAAGGTCCCCCCACAGCTGTGTCAGCCCCATAACCCGTCTGTCACCCAGAGCATCCCAGGGCCTGGCAGCCCTCTGCCAGACCCCAAGGCCCAGTCCTGGCACCTCTTCTCTGCGGCACAGCTCCTTTGCCCACCCCTCCACGGCTCCGTCACCCGTGCCCCACCCCTTGCATAGGCGTCCACGTGGCTCTCCCACTGGACTGTCCGTGTGGACGATCCCAGCAGACTCAAATCTGCTTTATCCAGTCTGTGCCGAGATTTGAGTCTGGACACGTCTGGAACACAGGACCTGTGGGCTCTACAACAGCTGCTCCTGCCTCTTCAGGGCAGAGTTAGAGGTTCGGCCACTCAGACGCCCTTAGTCTAGGTGGAGACTGCCAGGGACCCCTCTTCCAGGCAGCCCTGCTGGCCGGCTGGGCAGTGCCCTGCAGCTGTGGTGCAGGCTGGTGCCCTCTGCGGGCTGGTGGAGGGCTGAGGAGTCAGCCAGGAGACACTGGCAGATTCCTGACCCCACGCTGCTGCGGGGATTTCCTGTGACCTCTATAAATATCCCCTGCTGCTTCCCACAAGCCACCGGGCCTTCTTGGAAACCGGGCCCTGGGTCCAGCTGTGTGCACTGCAGCTCCCCCCCGCCCCCCCTGCAGCCCACTACATCCTATTTTTCTGCCTTGGGTCGGAACCGAGGGCCCCATTGCACCAGGCTGTGTTCACCATGGCACCGTACCCGGCCCAGGACGCAGCCAAGCCCTCCTTCTCTGGTGTCAGTTTATTTGCCAGACGAATGAGCACCGCCAAGACGCCCCGCTGTGGCTGGAGCACCCCTCTGCATGCAGACTGCAGGAACCTCCGCGCGGGAGTTCTCCATTCACGGCAGGCCGGGTGCCTCCAGTGCGGATGGGGTGCCCTCTGCTGGCTGCTCGCTGCTACCTCAGGCCCCAAACACCTTCCTTTCGGGGTGGAGGGCCTCTGAGGAGGGGCAGGCCAGGCTGCTGGGTGTCTGGTGTTGGTCCTTCATGGTGTCCACTGCAGGGGGGACCCTGGGCAGAGCCTGGTCAGGAGCCCACGGCAGACCTGTGTCCCGTGGGCCTCCACTCGGCGTCTCACTGCTCTCCTGAGACTGGGGCAGAATTCCCTCCCCACCCATGTTACAAATACCCAACGCACGGGCACACACAGCTGGGGCACTGCTCAGAGGGGAACATGTGCGGAGCATGCACAATCCTGGGGACCCCAGCACCACACCCGCAATGCCCGCAAGGGCCCGAAGGGAGCTCACAGCCTGAGGGGCATGAGGACTGCAGCGGGCCTTGATGAGGCTTCACTTGCCCACGCAGAAGTCCCTGAAGATGACATCCAGGATCTCCTCTGTGCCCCCCCCACCGGTGAGGTGGGTGAGGTGCTTCCGGGCCACGCGCAGGGCCTCGGCCGCCAGAGCCAAGTCTCCAGCCTGCTTGTAGTGGCCCAGGGCCTTCAGGCAGCCCTGCAGGTGGTAGTGGTGCCTGGCTCGTGTGAGCAGCGGTGGGCCCGTGGCTGGGTCCCCACACCTGCAGAGACAAGACCCGCGATCTCCCTTAGCCCTTATCGAAGAGGAGCGCCTGTAGCTTCTTTACAGGTAAGGAAACTGAGGCTCTGGGCCAGGCAGCACCCCCCATTGGTGACTCGGGAGACTCACACTGAAGCCAGCTCCCTCTTCAGGGCTTCCAGGAGGCAGCCCAGACCCTCTCCAGTGCGGCAGGACAGCAGGAGACAGGGAGGCAGGGACGGATGGGAACCCCGACTCTCAGGGGGCAGCAGGTCAGATTTGTTCAGGACCAGCAGGAGGCGCTGGCCGCTACCAGTGAGGCCCTGAGCTCCGTGGGGGGCGATGATGCTGTCCAGAAAATCGCGACTCTGGGGAGAAGCTAGGTCAGAGACGTCCAGCACCGCCACGATGAGGTCAGCCTGCTCTAACCTGGGGGGAGAGGAGGGGGAGCACAGTGGTGCACTCAGAGTTAAAGGCCTGGGCAGAGCTCAGGGGCGTGGCACAGGTAATCAGGGCCAGGCCTGTGGTTGGAAGGGGAGGCAAGGGGCAGTGAGGAAGGATGAGACATTTGCCCCAGGGTGGTGGCTACGCAGAGGCTGAGATCTGAGGATCCGGGTTCAAAGCCAGCCTGAGCAGGAAACTCCGTGAGACTCTTATTTCTAATTAACTACCAGAAAGCCAAAGTAGAGGTGTGGCTCAAGTGGTACAGCACCAACCTTGAGTGAGAAAACTAAGGGACAGTACCCAGGGCCCGAGTTCAAGCCCTGAGGATGGTGCATGCTCACGCAGGCAGGCACGCCGCATGCGCGCGTGCTCGCGCGCACGCACACACGCACGCATGCACACGCATGCACGCACGCACACACGCACGGACACACACACACACACACACACACACACACACACACACAGAGGATATTAATATATTGTGTGTGTGCCAGTCCTAAGGCTTGAACTCAAGGCCTAGGCATTATCCCTGAGCTCTTTTGCTCAGGGGTAGCATTCTACCACCTGAGTTACAGTTTCAATTCCCACTTTTTGGTGGTTAATTAGAGATAAAAGAGTCTCATGGACTTTCCTGCCCAGGCTGGCTTTGAACCACGATCATCATATCTCAGCCACCTTAGTAGCTGGGATTATAGACATGAGCCACAGGCACCTAGCACAGCTTTAATCAGAACCACATCACTGAGGTTCTTACTTCAGAGAACCTAATAGCATTTTCTGACTTAGGAAAGATGAAAAATGCACTGAGAGAAAAGATAGAGGAGGGCTGGGAAGGTGGCTCAGTGGTAGAGCGCTTGTCTTGCATGCATGAGGCCCTGGGTTCGATACCTCAGCACTACATAAGCAAAAAAAAGAAAAGAAAAAAGAAAAAAGCCGGAAGTGGCACTGTAGCTCAAGTGGCAGAGCGCTAGCCTTGAGCTGAAGAGCTGAGGGACAGCGCCCAGGCCCAGAGTTCAGGCCCCACGACCAGACCCCCCCCCCTCCAAAAAAGAATAAAAGGTAGAGGAAAGGCCTGCACCACTCCCACAGCCCTGCCTACCCACCTCTCCCGAGCACGTCTGACACCCTCCTGCTCCACAGGTCCCACGCCTTCCCGCAACCCTGCCGTGTCGCTCAGCAACGCAGGGAATCCAGCCAGGTCCACTGCAGTCTCTAGCACGTCTCGAGTAGTTCCCGGCTCTGAGGACACGATGGACACAGGCTTCTGGCCTGAGGAAGGAAGGGGACAGGGTAATCCCTAGAGCTCCTCTTCCAGACAGACCTTTGGATAGCTCAGGTCCCTTCCCCACACCCGAACAGCTCAGTCTCCACGTCCTGGCCTCACCCAGACCCAGGCCCAGGCCCAGGCCCCGCCCCACCTCTGACATACTGAGCAGGTTGACCAGGCTGCTCTTGCCCGCGTTGGGAGGTCCAGCAACCACCACATGAGCCCCTGAGCGCAGCCTCTGCCCACGCCTGGCATCTTGCAGATGGGCACCCAGTGCTGCCTCCAGTGCCTGCAGTTCACTGTCCGCTGAGTGTGGGGAAGGGGGTCAGAAGGGTCCTTGGGAGCTGAAGTGTCAGCCACTGCCACCTCCCCAGGACACGCCAAACACACCTTGCTCCAGCACACCCTCCTCCAGGTTGTCATCCTCCCCAAAGTCGATGTAGGCCTCGACGTGGGCCAGAGCCTAGGGGGGGCACCAGGACAGCTCAGGAGCCCCCACACTGTCTCTCATGTGCCCCCGGCCCAGGTACACCACAGGGAGGACTGGCACCGCCTGGTCCAGGGCTCCCGCAACCCCAGGGTGGGGAATGGGGAAGTGGAGTCTTGGGGGGCTTGCCTTGGTGACAGTGTCTGCCCAGCGGCGGCAGAGCTCGCCCAGCTCCCCGTCCAGCTGTCTCAGGGCTTGTCGCCGCTGCGCCTCGGTTTCTGCGTGGATCAGATCCGCCAGCCCCTCCACCTCCGTCAGGCTCAGCTTCCCGTGGGCAAAGGCGCGGCGGGTGAACTCCCCGGCCTCGGCCGGCCGCAGCCCGGGGATGCTGCCTGAGGGAAGGCCGCAGGTCCTGAGACCCCCGCCCAGGCCCACGGGGAGAGCCGGGCCTCGAACCCAGCCGGGTACTCACCCAGGGCCTGCAGGACGCCGCTCACCACGGCCGGGCCGCCGTGCACGTGGAACTCCGCGCAGTCTTCGCCGGTGAAGCTGTGGGGACCTCGAGTGACAAGGAGAAGAGGTCGGGGCGGAGGCGGGCGCGGGGTCCCGGGCGGGGCCTGAGGCGGGCGCGGGGTCCCGGGCGGGGGCCGAGGCGGGCGCGGGGGCCGCGGGGGCCGGGGCCGAGGTCGGGGCCTCACCGGGGAACCAGAGCACGAGCGCGCGGTCCAGCGGCTCCCCGGAGCGCGGGTCGCGGAGGCGGCGCAGCCGGGCGCTCCGGGCCGGGGGCAGGGCCCGGGGCGCCGCGAGGCTGCGCAGGGCGAGGCCGCTGGCCGGGCCGCTGGTCCGGATCACGGCGACGCCGCAGCGGCCCTGGCCGGAGCTCAGCGCGAAGATGGTGGCGCCGGAGGACGGGGCCGCGGCGCGCAGCCCGGCGCGTCCCGGGGCGGGGGCTCTGCGGCTGCGGGCGGCACGGGTTGGGGACTAGGAGGCGGCCCGCAGTGCCCGGGGCGGGGGACCCAGAGCAGCGGCCCGGACGAGCCGGGCCGCAGAGCCCGAGGCGTGGGGTGGGGCCGCGGGCCGCCCTCGGGCCCCGGCCCCCGGCCCCCGTCCGCGAGGCCGCCTCACCTGACGGGCCCGCGGGCCGCCCGGGCCGCCGGGGCCCACAGCCGCCGCCACATGGGTTCACGACGCGCCGCGCGCCGGCCCCGCTTCCCCGGGAAGCTTCGGGTCTGGCTCCGCCCGCCTCTCCGCGTAATTGGTGGAGGGCTAAAAAGATTCTCGGCTGCTATTGGCTACTCGGAGAGATCCCGCCCACCGGTCGGAGACCTTTGTTTCTATTGGCTGTACCGGAAGACGGCGGCTCGGCGGGGTGGGAGCGACGCGAGGACAACATTAGACGGAGTTTTTACCGTCTGGGCCTGCGGCGGCCCGAGCTCGTCGCGGGTGGGGGAAGTGGCCGTGGGTGAGGGCTGGGCGCCCGCGGGCTCCGCCTGTCCACTCCGAAGAACGGGGCCGCGCTCCGAGAGGCCCGCGCCCCGGCCCGGGGAGGAGCGCAGCCCCAGCGCGCCCTCGGGCCCGCCGTCCAGCCCCTGGGCGGCGAGGATCTGGCCGGCCTCGGCCCCCCCGCCCCCGCCCGGGCCTCGCCGGGCGCCGCGGAGTCGGGCGCCGAGCCCAGCGCGGCCTTCCGGGCGGGCGGGCGGGGCTTCGGGCGCCGGCGTCTCTCTGGTTCTGGGCCTCGGCGGCACGCGGGCGGGCGGCGCACCAACTCTTGGGGAACCATCAGCGTGACAAACCCCGTCTCCGCGGGTTCCATCCGCGAAGAAGCGAGCTACATCCGCTGTGTCCCGGGCACTGGGAACCAGACGGGCGCAGGGTCGAGGGTCGGGGAGCCTGGGTGTGCCTGGCAACCGAGGCCTCGCCCCTCGCTTGGCTCCTCCCAGCGCCCGCCCCGCCGCCTTAGGGGCTTCCTTCAGTTCAACACGAATTTCAATGAAGGGAGGAGCCGCTCTTCGTCTAACTAAGTCCAGCAAGGGTCATCCACCTGGAATTGAGAAAAGCGTTTTTAGTCCGTCCTGGGCTTGAACTCAGGGCCTGGGCGCTGTCCCTGCGCTGATTGCTTAAGGCTGGCGCCCACTGGAGCGCAGCTTCGCAGTTGTCGTCTTGCGGTTCGTGGGCGATGAGAGCCTCGCGGACGTTCCCGGCCGGGCTGGCTCTGACCTCAGCCTCCCGCGTGGCGGGTGACGGGCGTGAGCCCCGGCGCCCGGCTGGGAACCGGTGCCTGCCGCAGTGGACACCTGTAGTGGGTCCCTGCGAGGAAGTGGGATCTCGCGGGACCAGCGGCCGGCCGTGACACGGGAGGGGTCAGGCGGGAGAATCCACCCCGGAGGCCGACGTGGACCCGCGGGAACGGGCCGAGAGAACCGCGCGGGCGGGGACGGGAACCGGAGAGCGCGGCGGGCGGGTCGGATTAGGACCAGCCTTCCGCGCGGAGGACGACGGAGCCCAGAGATTCGGCTCGGGCGGGGACGAGCAGCTGCGGCGCTCGGGCTCCCGGGGACCGCGGGCGGGCGGGCGCGGCCTTTGTCTCCTCCTCCCGCGCGCTCGGCGGCCGCCCCGGCTTCATGCGCCCGCCGATCCCCGGCGCCCGGGCCGCCCGCAGCCCCTAACCTTTGCCCGTCCTCACCATGGCCGAATCAGCCTCGGGCGCCGGGGGCTCGTCGCTGGAAGCCGAGCGAGGCAAGCGGCCGCCGCCCGAGGGCGAGCCCGCAACCCCCGCGTCTGGAGTGTTGGGTACGTGTGCGGCGGCTGGACCCGGAGGGCTCGCGGGTGCCCAGGTGCGCCGCCCGCCGGCGGGGAGGCTCGCCCGGGCCCGGGCCGGCCCGGCTCCGCGGCTGCGCCCGGCCGGGGCGAGCTGGGGGCGGGGACGCGCCCCGGAGAGCCCGGCGCCCGGGCCTGGCTCCGACGCCCCGGGGCTTCGTGATCGCGGGGGACAGGGATGCGTTCGGGACCACACGGCCCTGGGTTCGAAGCCCGGATCCTCTGGGTGACCTTGGGCCCGTGACTTCAGTGCTCGGGGCCTCAGTGCCTGCGTGGTGGGAGTGAGTGAGACCCGCACCCAGCCCGCGGCTGCGGCGCGGACGCGTGGCCGGTCTGCGGTGGCTTCGGAGGCCGAGTAGAGACCGAGTGAGACTCGCAGGGAGCCGGGGGGGGGGGGCTGTTCCCGGGGAAGCTCCGGGCTCCTCAAGGACGTTGAGACCGGAGAACAAGCCAGACGGAGACGGACCCAGCCCGGCAGGACGCCGCGCCGGGAGCCCCGGTGGGGGCTGGGGTGCGGAGCGGCCGGGGCGCGGCCCTGAGCCCGGCCTTCACTGCCCCCAGATAAGCTGTTCGGGAAGCGGCTTCTGCAGGCGGGGCGCTACCTGGTGTCCCACAAAGCCTGGATGAAGACGGTGCCCACGGAGAACTGCGACGTGCTGATGACCTTCCCAGGTACCGGGGCGCCCAGGGCCGCCCGGGCCGCGTGAGGAGGGCGGGCCGGCCCGCGCCCACGCCCCGCCCTGTGCCCTCGCAGACTCCACCGACGACCACACGCTGCTCTGGCTGCTGAACCACATCCGCGTGGGCATCCCCGAGCTCATCGTGCAAGTCCGCCACCACCGCCACACGCGTGCCTACGCCTTCTTCGTCACCGCCACCTACGAGAGGCGAGTCCCTGCCTCTGGCGGCCCCTCCTTCCGCGGCCAGCCACCCGGCCTTCGTCCCGGGAGGCTCCGGGACGGTGAGCCGGGCCCACCCCGCGAGCCCACCTCCCTTGCCCTCCCTGCAGCCTGCTCCGAGGCGCCGATGAGCTGGGCCTGCGGAAGGCCGTCAAGGCCGAGTTCGGAGGAGGCACGCGGGGCTTCTCCTGCGACGAGGACTTCATTTATGAGAACGTGGAGAGTGAGCTGCGCTTCTTCACCTCCCAGGTGAGCCGCCCGTCCCCTCCGCACGTGGCCCGCCCTGTGGGCTGCCCCGGCTCGCACCCGCTCCACTCCACCATCCTCTCCACCGCAGGAACGCCAGAGCATCATCCGCTTCTGGCTGCAGAACCTGCGAGCCAAGCAAGGCGAGGCGTTGCACAACGTGCGCTTCCTGGAGGACCAGCCAATCAGTGAGCAAGGCGGGGCCTGCCCTCCAATCCTGGGCTACAAGTTGGGCAGGCCTTTTAGAGATACTAACAGGCGGGGAGGCGTGGCTTAGGTCCAACCAGTCGGGGCTTAGCATGCCCGCCAATCAGGGGCAGGGGCTTGGCCCCCTCAGGGGCGGGGCAGGCCGACCAATGAGTGGGTGGGCGTGGCTTGTACTGGGTGGGGCTTAACCCGGGGCAGCTGCTGGCTCAGCCTCTTTACGGAGTCCGCCCTGGCTGGGGACAGGACCATGGACAGCAGCACTCCATGGCCTGTGCTGCGGCAACCTGGGGCCTTGGTTTCCCCTGTAGGAACCCAGCCGTCCCAAATTTACCTTTCCATGCCAGCCTCCTTCCACTCCTTAGACATTCAGGCTACACTCAGGCCAGTGTTTCATAAACACGGTGGCTGCATATGGTGGTTGGCACATGCCTGTAATTCCACGGCTGAGGAAGATGAAGAGGACGACTGACCCGGGCGCTAGTCGCTCCCTTCTGTCATCCTAGCTACACCGGAGGCTGAGATCTGAGGATCACAGTTCAAAGACAGCCCGGGCAGGAAAATCCACAAGACTCTTTTCTCCAATTAACCACTAGAAAATTGGAAGTGGAGCTGTGGCTCCAATTGGTAGAGTTATAGCCTTGAGCCAAAGAGCTCAGGAACAGCACCCAGACCCTGAGTTCAAGCCCCATGACTGACCAAAACAAAACAAGGAATAGCAAGTGTGTAGCCTAGGCTGCATACACTATTTCAGGCCAGCTTGGGCTGCACAAGGCCCTGTCAAAAACAAAAGAAGAGAAGGTCTTCTGTACTGTTCCCTGCTCCTCCTGGTTTCTAAGGAGAGTTGGATATTTGTGTCCATCCAGGATGTCCCTGCTGGGAAGAGCCAGGTCACAGACTGTGCCTCCTCCTTTGTTGGGGTGTGTGGGGGGGAATTGGCCAGGACAGCAGCCTGGGAGAGGGCCAGGGGCTCACTGTGTGCCTGTCCCCACAGTCCCGGAGCTGGCTGCCCGTGGGATCATCCAGCAGGTCTTCCCTGTCCATGAGCAGCGCATCCTGAACCGCCTCATGAAGTCATGGGTGCAGGCTGTGTGTGAAAACCAGCCTTTAGGTGTGGCCTCAAGCTAGTAGGTGGGTTGGGGGAGGGGCAGTGGTCCCAGGAGGCAGGTAAAAGTGACTGGTTACCCCCCCCCCCCCATTCCTGGCAGATGATATCTGTGATTACTTTGGTGTGAAGATTGCCATGTATTTTGCGTGGCTGGGCTTCTACACTTCAGCAATGG
The DNA here is from genome assembly GCF_024711535.1 of Dipodomys merriami. Taxonomy (NCBI): domain Eukaryota; kingdom Metazoa; phylum Chordata; class Mammalia; order Rodentia; family Heteromyidae; genus Dipodomys; species Dipodomys merriami. Next base: position 2,708,106 of record NW_027206291.1, read on the forward strand.
TGTACCCGGCGGTCTTTGGCTCTGTCTTGTACACGTTTACAGAGGCCGACCAGGTACCTGGGGGGGACTGGGCACAGGTTGGGGGCCTCCTCCTCCCTGGGCCAGCTCGCCTAATGGCCCTGCTCTCTGCCACTCGCAGACAAGCCGGGATGTGTCCTGTGTGGTCTTTGCTCTCTTCAACGTGATCTGGTCAACACTGTTCTTGGAGGAGTGGAAACGGAGGGGAGCGGAGCTGGCCTACAAGTGGGGGACGCTAGACTCGCCTGGAGAAGCTGTGGAGGAGCCTCGTCCCCAGTTCAGGGTCAGTGTGGGGCTGGGTCCAGGCTAAGAGAGGCTGTGCCGAGTGGGGTGAGGCCGGGTAGGTGTGGAATAAGGCTGCAGAGGAGTTCTGGGGGAAGGTGGAGGCCCCCCAAGAGCAGAGGTCTGGCAGAGGGACGCAGACAGGAGGGTTGGGAGGACGCCCAGGCAGTGGCAGGTCCCTGGCCTCAGGCCGGCCTGGCCCCTGCTTTCTGCCAGGGTGTGCGCCGCATCAGCCCCGTGACGCGGGCAGAGGAGTTCTACTACCCACCCTGGAAGCGGCTGCTCTTCCAGCTGCTCGTGAGCCTCCCCTTGTGCCTGGCCTGCCTGGCCTGCGTCTTCCTGCTCATGCTCGGATGCTTCCAGCTGCAGGTGACCCCGTGTCCCCAGCCCTGGCCTTGGCCCGACGCCTCAGCCCCCCCCCCCCCAGCTGAGGCTGCACACCTTGCCCTGTAGGAGCTGGTGCTGAGCATGAAGGGGCTGCCCCGCCTTGCCCGATTCCTGCCCAAGGTCGTGTTGGCCCTGCTGGTCAGTGTGAGTGCCGAGGGTTACAAGAAGCTGGCCATCTGGCTCAACGACATGGGTACGCCCTTCCTGCAGGGCCTGACTTCCTACCCTGGGGGGCGCCTGCTAGGGCTGGGGACCAGGGTGACCCCCTTCACGTGCCTCCTCTGCCCCCAGAGAATTACCGGCTAGAGAGTGCCTACGAGAAGCATCTCATCATCAAGGTTGTCCTGGTGAGTGGCCGCCACAGGGCAGGGGCGGCAGGGAGGCAGGGGTGGCCGCCACCACCAGGGAGACCATGGGAGACTGCCTCCTGCAGTTCCAGTTTGTCAACTCCTACCTGAGCCTCTTCTACATCGGCTTCTACCTCAAGGACATGGAGCGCCTGAAAGAGGTGAGACTCCCGCCTGCCCCGCCCCAGTGCCCGCCTGGCGCCGAGGGCCCGGCCGTGCAAGGGGTCTAGGGCTCTGCAGCCCCTCCCCCCCTCCTCCATCCTTCTCTCCTCTCTGTCCGTCCGTGCGTCCTCTCTCTGCCTGTTGCCCCCCCATCTGTCCGTCCACCTGTCCGTCGGTCCATCCACAGCTCCTGCTCGTCCTGTCCCTGTCCCAGAGCCTTGAGCGGCAGCTGCGGGCTGTGCTGGTCCCGCTCGTGGCCCTGAGGTTACACCTGCTCCTCCTGTCCCTCCGGGTTCTCCTGCTCACCGCCCGGGCCCAAGTACGGGTGGGCAGTGGCTGCGCTTGGGGTGGGCACATGGAGCTGATGGCGCATGCGTGGAGGGGCTGGGCCCAGAACCCACGCAGGCAGAAGGGGTCCATGAGGTTTTGAGCCCTGGCTTCTGGTCAGCCAAGAGACTGTCTTCCTGTGCTGTGGGTGCCAGGCTGCATACTAGGGCATCCGAAGGGGGGGCGGTGCTAGCATTGGGTGCTGTCCTCAGAGAGTGGGTGATCTGCCCTGGTGCCCACGGAGGCTCTCCACACCCTTCCTGCTCAGATGCTGGCCACACTGCTGATCACCCGCCAGTTCCTCCAGAACGTGCGTGAGGTCCTGCAGCCGCACCTCTACCGCCGGCTGGGCTGTGGCGAGCTGGGACTCAGGGCTGTCTGGGAGCTCCTCCGAGCTGTGCTTGGCCTCCTGAGCCTCCGGCGCCCAGCACACCACCGCCTAGAGCCCCAAGCCGAAGAGGGCGGTGGCGGGGGCCGCAGGTGTCTCAGTGGGGGCTGCGGGGCGCCGGAGGAGGAGGAAGAGGCGGTCATAGAGCGGAGGCCAGTGGGAGAAGGTGGGGAGGCCAGGGATGGGCCTGGAGGTGGCAAGGAAGAGGAGGAGGAGGACGACGAAGAGGAAGAGGAGGAGGAGGAGGATGAAGACGAGGGTGAGGAGGGGGGCCTCCTAGACTGCGGACTCCGGCTGAAGAAGGTCAGCTTTGCTGAGCGTGGGGCTGGCCGCCATCGGCCTGGCCCAAGCCCAGAAGCCCTGGAGGAGGGGAGCCCCACCATGGTGGAGAAGGGGCTGGAGCCAGGGGTGTTTACACTGGCAGAGGAAGATGACGAGACTGAGGGGCCTCCTGGCAGCCCTGACCGAGATCCCCCGACCATCCTGCTTCGCCGGGCTGGGGGCGAGGGCCGGGATCAGGGGCCAGACGGGGGCCCAGACCTGGAGCCTGGCTCTGGGGACTCTGCCGGGAGGCCCAGGAAGCAGAACCGGTCTTCATGGATTGACCCTCCCGAAGAAGAGCACTCACCCCAGCTCACCCAGGCCGAGCTGGAGAGCTGCATGAGGAAGTACGAGGTGAGGCAGGCACCCAGCCCGAGCGAGGGTGGAGGCCCGAGGTGGGACCAGAGGCCTCTGCATTGCTGAGTCAGATCCCAGGGAGCCCAGTGTGGTGGGAGGAGGAAGGCGGTCTGAGGGAGGTGTGTCGGTCTGACGGCCAGCCACCTGCCCGCAGGACACATTTCAGGACTACCAGGAGATGTTTGTGCAGTTCGGCTACGTCGTGCTCTTCTCCTCAGCCTTCCCGCTGGCTGCGCTGTGCGCCCTGGTTAACAACCTCATTGAGATCCGAAGCGATGCCTTCAAGCTCTGCACAGGCCTGCAGCGGCCCTTCGGCCAGCGGGTGGAGAGCATCGGCCAGTGGCAGGTGGGGGCAGCAGCAGGAGGCTGAAGCCCAGAGGGAGCTGGGAGCTGAGGCCCACAGGGCCAGAGGCCTTCTAAGCCCCCTGCCCCCCTGCAGAAGGTGATGGAGGCCATGGGCGTGCTGGCCATCGTGGTGAACTGCTACCTCATCGGCCAGTGTGGTCAGCTGCAGCGCCTCTTCCCCTGGCTGAGCCCGGAGGCGGCCATTGTGTCCGTGGTGGTGCTCGAGGTGGGAATGGCAGCCGGTGGCGGGAACTGAGCACAGGACGGGGGGTGGGGTGGGGTGGGGGTGGGGGAGAGGACGGGGGGGGGGCGTTGTCCAGAAGCCCACAGCCTCCTCTCTGCCCTCTGTAGCACTTCGCTCTGCTCCTCAAGTACCTCATCCACGTGGCTATCCCTGACATCCCAGGCTGGGTGGCTGAAGAGATGGCCAAGCTCGAATACCAGCGGCGGGAGGCCTTCAAGGTACGGAGCCGGCCGACTAGTGAGCTCTCACTTGGCTAGCGGGGCCTGGTCTCAGACACGGGTGATAGAATCCCTGGTGGGAGGGGAACCATGGGCAGCACTGAGCATGGCAACCATGGGCTCAGTATCCAAGAGATCAAGTAACCGCAGACTGAATGCATTCAAAACAAACCGGGTCTGTTCTGAGCATGCACAAAATTTACTTATTCATTCCTGCTGCTAGGGAGGGAGCTCAGGGTCTCCAACGGGGTAAGAAAGCCATTGCTCGAGCCACACGCCAGCCCTTTATGTCTTTGTATTTTGTTTCTGAGATAGAGTCTTCCTAACGCTGCCCAGGTGGGCTTTGAACTTGTGCTCCCCTGCTTCCACCTCCGGAGTAGCTGGGCTTAGAAATGTGTGGCATCACACCAGGGTTTGAGCTGAGAGCCTGTGCTTCTCAGCTAGCATCATACCATTTGAGCCATGCCTACACTCTGACTTTTTGCTGGTTATTTTGGAGATGGAGACTCATGGGCTTTTTTTGTTTGGGGCTGGCTTCAAACCACAATCCTTCAGATTTTCGCCTCCTAAGTAACTAAGATTGCAGTCACAAAACACCGCACCCAGCTTTTCTTTTCTTTCTTTCTTTTTTTTTTCTTTCTGTTGGTCATGGAGCTTGAACTCTGGGCCTGGGCGCTGTCCCTCAGCTCTTCAGCTCAAGGCAAGCACTCTGTGGCTTGAGCCACAGCGCCACTTCCGGTTTTCTGTTGGTTTATTGGAGATTAGAGTCTCACAGACTTTTCCTGTCTGGGCTGGCTTTGAACCTCGATCCTCAGATCTTATCCTCCTGAGTAGTTAGGATGACAGGCGTGAGCCTCTGGCTCCCGGCCCAGCTTCTCTTCTTTTTGGGGTGATGGAAGCCTCGTTATGTTGCCCATGCTGGTTCCAAATAATCCTCCTCTTTCAGCCTCCCAAGTAGCTGGGACTAGAGGCATGTGCCACAGTGCCCAGGAGGATGTTGTCCTTTTTTCTATAGGCAATACAGTGTAATAGCCTTGTGCTTCCATTGTGTTCACATAATCTCAGTCCTGTAGTGATGTCTGGAAAGTCTTTGCAGGCACCACATCATCTTATAGAAGGGCCCAGAACATTTGTGTTTTGGCATTCTGCCTGATTGGGGCACAGTGATGCTTCCCAGGAGAGACTCAATCCACATCCCTTCCAGAATCACATGAGCAGCCATGGAGCTCCCTGTAGGGTGGAACATTCTGGAATGTTCCGTGTGTGTGTGTGTGTACGCTGTCCATGGAGTCCCTAACTGGCAAATCAGCACTTTGAAACGGAGCTGGTCGGGCTGGGAAGGTGGCTCAGTGGTAGAGTGCTTGCCTTGCTTGCTTGAGGCCCTGGGTTTGATTCCTCAGCACCACCACATAAGCAGAAAAGGCTGGAAGTGGGGCTGTGGCTCAAAGTGGTAGAGCGCTGGCCTTAAGCTGAAGAGCTGAGGGACAGCACCCAGGCCGAGTTCAGGCCCCACGACCGGCAAAAAGAAAAAAAAAAGATGAAAAAGAAATGGAGCTGGTGTGACTGAAACTTGCTTTTTTAAAAAATCTTTTTCCTTTTTTTGGTGCTGAGGGTGAACCTGTGTCCTCATGCTGGTAAGCACTCTGGACTGAGCTGCACCTCCAGCCCCCCAGTGTGTTTCCATTTTTTGTGGGGGCTTTGGTGTTTGAGCTCAGGGCTATCCTTTGCCTTCACCACCCCCTCCAACCCAAATCCTAATTTTAATGGATTTACATTTATGTTCTCAGGCGTGGTATGGTGAAGGTGGTGTGGAGGGACAGGCTAGGTTAGCACTCAGGAGGCCCCGGCCTGCCTGGCTATGGGACCAGACACTATCTCAAAAAATAAATACGAAATAAGTGTAAAACAAGGCAAGCACAAACAAGAAAAAAGGTAGGTAGAAAGAAGGGGTGGAGAGAGAGAAAGAGACAGACAGACAGACTGACTGACTGACTGACAGACAGGGAAAATACGAATGAATTACCCTGACTAGGCCACCTGTCTGGGGGTTGGGGTGGTAGAACCTGCTGCCCAGCCCTTAGGGTGGGGTGGGGGCTCCTGTCTCCCAGCGCCTGGGACCCCATCTCTGCCACCTGGGACAGAGGTATGGCCCCTGAGTATTTGTTTGCTCTCAGTTCCCAGAGAGCAGTGCCTTGGGTCCAGAGAGTCTATACAGATTCTAACCTTCTGGGGATCGCCCAGGGTCCCCCCAACCCCTTGTTGTGCAGGAGAGTCCCAGGCTCAGCTGTGGGGCTCAGGCTGGCCCCAGCCACAGGGTGCAGAGCCCCCAACCCCGTGTATGGCGGCCCCACCTCCGCAGGGGAGCCCCACCCCATCCCCTGCCTAGGGACCCCCACTCCCATAGCCCACACCTGAACCCCGCCCCCGCCCCTCCCCTCACACCGCCCCCTTCCCACTCAGTCCCCTCTCCTGCCCAAACACAAGGCCCCGCCCCATACGCTCCGCCCCACTTGGCCCCTCCCCTGTCCCCTCCCAGGCCTCGCCCCGCCCCCTCACATTGCCCTGCCCCAACACCCTTCCCCAACCCCGCCCTGACACCCCCTCCGAGGCCCCGCCCCTCCAAGCCCCACCCCGCCCTGACACCCGCCCCGCGCGGCCCCGCTCCCTCCGCGGCCCCGCCCTTCCGCGGCCACGCCCCGCCACCCTTCCGCGGCCACGCCCCGCCACCCTCCCGCGGCCCCGCCCCTCCTCGGCCCTGCCCCGCCACCCTTCCGCGGCCGCGGCCCCGCCCCTGACGCCCCTCCGCGGCCCCGCCCCGCCACCCTCCCGCGGCCCCGCCCCTCCTCGGCCACGCCCCTGACGCCCCTCCGCGGCCACGCCCCCCGTGGCCCCGCCCCGCCACCCTCCCGCGGCCCCGCCCCTCCTCGGCCCCGCCCCGCCCCCTCCCGCGGCCGCGGCCCCGCCCCTGACGCCCCCCTCCCCACAGCGGCACGAGCGCCAGGCCCAGCACCATTTCCAGCAGCAGCAGCGGCGGCGGCGGGAGGAGGAGGAGCGCCAGCGGCACGCGGAGCACCACGCCCGGCGGGAGCGCGAGGCCGGGGGCCGCGAGGAGGCGCGGGCTGAGGGCACGGGGCCCGAGGCGGCCGCGGACCGGGGTGCGGCCAAGGCCAAGGGCGGCGGCGCGGGCGGCGCGGGGTCCGAGCGGCCCAAGCGCCCGGGGTCGCTGCTGGCGCCCAACAACGTCCTGAAGCTGAAGCAGATCATCCCGCTGCAGGGCCGGTTCCTGTCGGCGGGGCCCGCGGCGCTGGCGGGCGCGGGGCCGGGGCCGGGGCCCGGCGCCAGGCCGCCCCCCGCGCAGTCGCCCCCGGGCGGCGGCGGCGACACGCGCCTGCCCGGCTTCCTCAGCTTCCGCTTCCTCAAGGCCCCCGAGGCGCGGCGCGAGGAGCGCAGCCACTCCCCGCCCAAGGCCTTCCACGCCGCCAAGCTCTTCCCGTTCGCGCCCCGCGCCGCCGAGCCCAACGGGGCGGGCGGCCCGGCGCGGCCGGACGCGGCCCCCGGCGGCGGCGGCGGCCGGGTCCCGAGGAGCGGCGCCCCGGACGAGGCCTCGGCGGAGGAGCCCGACGCCCCCCGGGCCGACGAGGAAGGCCCAGGTCACAGGCTTTAACTCGGGGGCGGGGGCGCCGCGGGCCGGGCCTGGGGAAGCGGGGGCCCGGCGGCGCCGGGGCTCGGTCTCCGCCCCCCCCCCGGCCCTGTGCCTGACCCTCCCCAGCCCCCCGGGGAGGGACCGGCGCCCTTGGGGCGCCCACCCACTAAGGTGCCAGGACAGGTGAGGGAGCCCTCTGCCACCTGCCCGCCTCGCGGGGCCGCGCCCCCGGGCCGCTATGCAATCCTTTCAGGGAGGCCTTGGGGGCCGCCGCCCCGCCCCTTCCCGGGGCGCCCCTTCCCGGGGGGCGCCAGAGGCCGCAGCTGCAGTTCAGGGGTCATGGGTCAGAGGTCCTTCCCCCGCTGGGGAGGGGCCGTTCCCAGAGGCAGGGCGCCCCTAGACGCCCCAGGGAGAAGCAATAAGGCCCTCGGCGTGCCCGGAGGCCGGGAGGGCGCGGGGGTCCGGCGCGGGGCCCGCGGGGCAGCGCGGCCCCCGGAACGGCCCCTCTCGCCTTCGCAGGGACGGCGCGGGCCCCAGCGGCCGCCAGCACCCGCCGCAGCCGGAGCCCCGCGCCGCCGCCGCCGCGGCCCCCGACGCCGCCCCCCGGCTGCTGGCAGTGGGACGCGCCGTGGGGCTGCGGGGCCGAGGGCGCCGGTCCGCGCCCGGCCCCGCCGGCCACCGAGTGTCCGCCCTGCGCCCTGGCCGGGCCCGCGCCCGCCCCGCAGCCCCTGCCCGCCGACGCCAGCTTCTACAGCCTCCCGCCCGCGGCGGCGCCCGGCCCGCCCGCGCCCCCGCCGGGCCCCGGCCCCGGCCCGGCCCCCAGCCCCAGCCCCAGCCCGCAGGCCGCGTGCTGGCCCGGCGCCTGGCACTAGCGCCTCGGCCCCGCCGGCCCAGCCCGGCGGAACGCGCGCTTCGCCCGCCCGGCCCCGCGGCCCCGCGGCCCGCCTTCCCTACCCATCTGCCGTTTCCCTTCCCGCCGGGGTGGGGCGCAAACCCCGAGCCGATAGAAACACGGATAGGCGACTATTTATTTGTTTTTAATTTATTTTGTCATATTTTTGTAAAACGGCAGAAATGCAATAAAAAGTATATTTCAAGGGTCAGAGGCCGGAGTGGTGGTGGGGGGAGCTCCCGCCGGGGTGAACGAGGCCCGCCCGCGCAGGCCGGCCCTCCCTCCGCTCCGGGAGGCCGGGGAGGCTGCGGCGCCCCGCGGGGGGCAGGAGCAGGGCCCGCCAGGCCTCGTGTTTGTCCTCCGGTGTGGGGCCAGCTGCAGGTTGCTGGGGAGGCCGGAGGCCAGCAGCAGTATGCACAGGGCCGGCGACGGGAAAGACGGTTTGGGGACACCAGGTAGCTAGCAGAGCAAGCGTGGGGTACTGGGTGCCCGGGGTGATGGCACAGGAGACACAGATGCTGGGGAGAGACTCAGGCGGGGACTGCCCGCTGAGGGAGGAGACAGGAGCGCACCCCCACAGGGAAGTGGACACTCTGGGCCAGCCCTGGGTGCTACCTGTGCCCCCTCACCCCACCCCGGCCTTTGGGGTCCCACCATCCATCAATGCAGCAACACCGTGAGCCCGCCCAGGACCAGCCCAGCTCTGGGGCCCCAGGGAGCTCAGCCAACCCATCTCAATCCGTGCTGCACAAGCAAGGTCCACGTCTGCGACTTGGGGAGCCCACCTTACTGTGCAGACTGAGGGCACCTGGGAGGCAAAGTGAGCAGGAGCAGGCCCAAGGTGGAGGAGGAGGCGCCCCTCCCCAGCCATCTCCCAACACCCATGCTGAATCACAGGCCACCAGTTGGTCTGGCTCTTAGATGAGCTGGGCTTGTGCAGGGATAGCCCACCAGTGCTGGCCACATCTGCCAGTTAGCTCTGCTGTCACCAAAAGCCTTGGGCCTCTGGGCGTAGCTGCGCCACGTTCGGTATCTGACAGCAACCCAGCCCCACTTGGTAGTATCCTAGATGACCCCAGTTGCACACTTGGCACCAGACTGTCTCGGGGTGACCTGGTCCTCACGCACACCTGCACGGGGGGGGGGGGGGCAGAGGGCTAGTCTTAGCAGGTCTTGGCCTTGAGCATGATGGCCACAGCAAGTTCGGGAGAGAATCCAGCTGGTCCCAGGGCCCCAGTGGGAAGGGACCTTTCCACTCCTCTCAGTGACGCTGATGATTTTCAGGGACTGTCCTCCAGGGCTGAGATGTGCGGAGCAAAGACTCGAGGTTGAGTAGGAAAGATCCTTTATTGGGGTAGACATGGAGCACGCACTAGTCCATGATAAATGACTTAAGAGGAATATCCAGAAGGGCCAGCTTCTCCCCTGCCTCTCAGTGAGGCCTGGGTACGGAATAGATCTTGGAGGACCTCAAGACTAGGCGGAGTCTGAGGCTGGACCGGTCCGGTGTGAGGGAAAAGGCCGCTCAGCTGTCCAGGGAGACCAGACCACGAGGCCTGGCCCCACCCCTGCCACCTGGCTGTAGCAGGATCCCTGGCCCTGGGCGCTCGAGGACACACTCCTGCTCTCGGGATGGGGGACCTGGGCAGGTGTGTGTGTGTGTATGTGTGTAGACCAATGTATGTTGACAAAGCGTCTAATGACATCACACTTCTAAGGTCCCCTTTAACCACCGCTTGACACATGTCACAGCATAAATAAAAACTAAGGAAAATAAATACGTCGGCTCCTATGAGGTTGAACACGCTGTGGACGGCGAGGTGTGGGGGCCCCGGAAGGCGGGCAGGAGGCTTACGGGCGGGGGGTGGGTGGGCAGGTGGCAGGAGCTGGCCTGGGAGGACCCCCGGGGGAGCGGGGGTCCTAGGTGTCCTCGTGCATGTCCGGGCTGTCGGTCCGAGCCACCTTGCGAGGGGGCGCCGAGCTCTCCCCCTCCCCTTCCACCTGCTCCTGGTCTCTCTTCTTGGCAGCGTTCTGGGGCGGGGAAGGATAGGGCTGTGAGCCTCCACTGGGCTGAGATCCCAGGTATAGGTCCCAGCCAGGCTCCTGTGGCAGTATCTTAGCGCTGGTCCTGGAGCAGAGCACTGGGACCCAAGGCCGCGCTGGCTCAGGGCCTCCCCCATCAAGCCCTGTCCAGTGTCACCTTGGACCTGCGTCAGGTGACCAGGCGCTGTAAGCAGAACTAACATAGCTTCCACGACCAACACATGGTCTTTTGCCCCAAAACCGAGGAGCCAACATCTGGCCAGAGTGAAGGAGCACTTGGGGCCCCTGGGGACAGCCCTGCCATGTCCTCAGATCTCAGTTGGGTGCAGGGCTGGATTCTGTTGTTCGGTCCTGGGATCGGTCCTCTGAGCTCCCGAGCCCTGGGGCCCTGGGGCCCTGTGCCCAGAGCAAGTCCTCCCCGCACCGAGGCGTTCATCCCCTCCCAAACTGCTTGCGTCTTTATTTCCTTTTTAAAAAAATCCCCGTGGGGCTTGAACTCAGGGCCTGGGCGCTGTCCCCAAGATGTTTTGCTCAAGGATAGCACTCTACAACATTCGGGCCTCAGCTCCATTTCTGGTGTTCTCATAGTTAACTGGAGAAACGAGCCACATGGACTTTCCTGATCCAAATGGCTTTGAACCATGATCCTCAGACCTCAGTCTCCTGAGTAGCTGGGATGACAGGCCTGAGCCACCAGCTACAGCTTCTTATTGAACCCTCTTCAAGGCCCCACGCTCTAACACCCCACCTCCCAACCTGTCCTGCCTCCTCCACTCAGAGCCTGCAGCTGCCAGCAGCTATGGCTTTCTGCGTGCCTTACCTTTTTGTCCCATTGCTGATGCAGGTAGCGCAGGAGGATGTTTGTCTTTTCTGTTACAATGACTACAGAGAAAAGACAGAGAAAGTGGCAGAAGAGGTGCAGGTAGCCTGACCTCCAGCTCAGACTCCTGGGAGGGAATCACTTACCCCTCCCCTCCTTTGCACTGATGGGCCTTTTTCTGTGTGTGTGTTGGTCCTAGGGCTTAAACTTTGGGCCTGGGTGCTGTCCCTGAGCTTTTTTGCTCCAGGATAGTGCTCTGCCACTTCAGTCATAGCTCCACCAGCTTTTTGGTGTTAACCACCATCTTCAGATTCCACCTCTTTGGGTGCCTCCCCATCAGGCCCGGGAAAGGAAACTAAACCAGAAAGGTGAGCTTGGCCCCTGGGCTGGGGAACCATCAGACGGTACTTACTCTGCTCAGATGGGTACTCCCGAGTGGGTAGGTAGACTGAGGGGCGCCGGTTCTGTGGAAGGTGTGGAAAAGGAGGGGTCTCAGTCCCTGCCATGATCTCGGAGGCCAGCCCCAGGCCTCACAGCTCACTGACGATGTCCTGCCCCAGAACACATACTTACCGAAGCTTTGCACACGGAGTCGGCATGAAATCGGCTAAAATTGCTTTTGTTGTACACAGGCAATCCTTTTAAGAAATCTGCCTGGAAGACAGGGAGACAGGGTGTGAGAAAGTAGTACTTAGCTGCAAGGCAGCATTGGGCCATGCTCTCCGGTCTCTTCGCCACACAAGCTTTCTAGAAGGTACCTGTAATTGCGTCCCTGCCACAAGCACCCATTAACAGCCATGTGGAGGCACAGAGAGAATAGACCATTGGTCTAACTTTCTACTACATCAAGTATGCAGCAGGGAGAAGCGCCGCCCGCCGGCCCCCGAGCAGCCCAGGCCAAGGGGTGCTTATGCTCGGTTTGGGTACAGGGCCTCTGGCTGTTCCCGGAAACCCCCCTCTGAGGACACAGAAACATCTGAGAAGCTACATGGACCAGGAGAGGAAACAGGGCTTATGGAGAAGGAACCCAGCCAACTGGGTGTGTCAAAACTCCTCACGGTCAAGAATGACCAGAAATCCAACCCCAGTTTGAACATGTTATCATCAGGGCAGGGATGGTCCAGAGCAGGTGCTGGCCTTGCTGCCCCTCTGCCTCATACCGGCCAGTGCTTGGCCAGCAGTGTTCACAGCCCCTGTGGTTCCAGGGGTCCAGCAATATAACCCAAGAGGTCCTCAAAAGTCCAGTTCAATCTAGTCCTGCTGGTCAGGCCTGGGGTGGGAGGGGTGGGATAGTGGACAAAGGCTGGGTCTGCATGGGCTCCCCACAAGTGCTGCTGTGGGCCAGAGGGTTCCTAAGAAAGATGTCATCATGTGTCCCCATCATAAACACAGGATACCGAGGGAGAGGCCATCTGTGACTCATCTGCAGTCACCTAGTCCCAGACTTGCCCAACCCGGAGGCCAAGTCCTTGCTGTTGTGTGACATCCCTGAAAGCCAAAAGCTCAGAGCCCCGTGGGCTGCAAGAAGCCACAACTCTTGGGCAGTCGTCTATCCCTGAGGCCCAGAGCTTCTGGGGAACTGCGGTCCAAACAACTTCCTCCCCACTCTCAAGTGGGGGAGAACTGTGTCTCAGCTCCCCTAGGGCTTGGCCAGTAGGCCTCCACTTCCCCTCCAGGAGACAGCTCTGCTGTGCCTGTGATTTACTACTTGGGAGCCAGTCCCCTCCCCCCAGGAGCCCGCCTTAGCCCAGCCAGCTCATAAGGCCTACCCCCCCACCCCCCTGCTTGGCAGGGCTGCCCTTGGCCCGACCATGCAGCAGCTCCCTGGGCTAAGCCCCAGCCTGGTCCACAGGTGGTTCCAGGAGACCTGCACAATGCATGGGAAGCAGTTATGAAGTCATGGTTTCTGGAGGGTACCTCCGAGTCCTAGGACATGAAGGACAGAGGCCTTTGGGAGTTTGGGAGCCTGGGGCTGGACGCCCAGAGGCCGTGATGGAGAAGGGGCTCAGGGCCCTGTTCTGCAAGTCCTTGCACAGCCCTGGCCTAGGATAGCAAGCACCCTGTGGCTTCCTGCTACACACAGTCATCCATGTCTCTGCCTGGAACAAATCCACCAACCCCCACCCCCCTGGTTTAAACCATTCCCACTCCTCATCTGCCCCCCAGCTGCTCATGCCCCTGTAAGGTCATCTGTCTTTGTCCATGTTCCCTCACTTGCCAGACTGGCATCTCCAAGAGGGTGCGGGTAGGGTGGGAAGACTCAACCCTGAGCCCCTTGCATGGCTTACAGGGACCTGAGTGGCCAAACACCAAGAAGTGCAGAGCCCCGGACTCCTGGACCCAGTCCTTACCCAGCCCTGCTGGCTAAGGGATGTGAGGGAAGAGACTTGCTGGAAGCAGTGGTCAGCAGAGGTCCTGACCCCCCACTCAAAGGGGAGAAAAATCTTACCTAAGCCATCCACTGCCTCAGCAAACACTCCAGAACTCCTGTGTTCCCATGCCTGTAGGGGTGACCCACCAGTGACCCCACTAAGCAAGATATGAACAACAACATGCTGAGGAAGCCATGCTCACAGGAGGAAGAAAGAACATCACAGCGGAGGACTGCTGAGTACAATGGTCCCGAGGAAGCAGGACCGTGGGTGTGAGGAGGTACAAGGCCAGTGGCTGGGGCTTGAAGAGGGTGTGTTTAGATGAGGTCACAGAGGGGGGTCAGGGTCTTGGGTGGAGGCCAGGAGCTGGGTCACCCTGGCAGCTGTGGTTTGACAGCTGGAAAGCACTACCATCTGATTCACATCTTTAAAAACTCCTGGCTTGGATGGAGGAGGTTCACCAGAGGGGTGGGGTCCAGGAGAGCAGCTTGGGGCCCACCTGCCCGGGAGGGGGCGACGCCTGGCCAGGGCTGTGGAGACAGCTCGGGGAGGGAGGTGGCAGTGGCCAGCCAAGGATGGCACGTAGGCTCAGGGACCCACACACCAGGCGCGCATCGCGACATCTTCCTCCCGGAGAGGCCAAGCCCCCTTCCACGCCCACGGCGTGCCCCGGACGGGGCTGGGGACGGTGGGCCCTGGCCTGACTCGGCCTCCGGTCGGTGCACAGTCAGGGGGTGGGGGCGAGCCCGGCGGCGGGGGTGGCCCCGGCCCCGCCGTCCCGGGGGCCCCGCACGCCGCTTTCCTCCCGGGGAGGCCCCGGGGGTGGGCGACTCCCGAGGAATCGCGGCAGCCTGTGATGTCGCACTTCCTCCCGCGACAAAGCCCCGCACGGCGCGGGGTCCGGCCCCCTCCCCCGCCCGGCCTCCCGAATCTTCCAGAACTCGACAGGCTCAGGCCCACCCACCCACCGCACCCGGCGGAGCTGGCGGGGGTCTACGGAAATTTCCGGGGAGGGGGCGGGAAGGAGAATCGCGACCCGGAAATCAATGAGTTGTCAGGGCCTGGGGCCCACAGGGGTCAGGGGTCGAGGAGGGGGCGGGGTCAGCAGGAAGCGCACCGCTGGCGGGGACCGAGAGTCCCCGGTAGCGTGAGGGGCGGGGCGAGGGCTGGGGGCCGGGAAGGGCGGCGGGGAGCCGCGCGGGGTCCGAGACGGGCGCGGCCCATTTCGCTAAGCGGAAGGGGAGTCGGGTCCGGCGGCCGCCCTTACCATCTTCTGTGTCCGCCGCCGTCGCCTCGGCTGCAGCAGCCACCGCCGCCGCCGCCGCCGCCGCCGCCGCCACAGGCGCCTCAGCTGCCGCCGCACAGCAACTTCCAGCCACCGCGCAGCTCACGCTGATGGCGCCGCCGCCCCTCCGTCATTGGCCCACGCGCTGGCCCCACCCTCGCGGTGCGGAGCTCCTGCCTGACTTCATTGGACAGAGCCGGCAAACTTGCGCGGCTATTGGCCGCCGCGCCTCCTCCTTCATAGCCAAGCTCGGTTGAAGGAGCAAAACCCCGCCCGAGATTTGGAAGCGCTGGGAATGAGATCCGGAAGTGGACGGAGGCTTGGACCGCGAAGACACTTGGGAACTGTAGTTCACCACGCCTGCCTGAAGGCTTCGCGAGCCTCTTCCCATAGTGTCCAGCCAAGTTCTCCCGGTAATCCTGGAAGACGGGGGACTCAAAGCCACCACTCTGAACTTTTCCTCCTTTAACCGGCACGGCCCCTATCTGCTTCCTGCGACCTGGCCTGGCCCAGAGAGATTCAACAGCCCCTAGCAGCCTCTCTGAAGCAACCCGAGAGACATCTTCCCGGCCCAAGCAGCCTTTCCAGAACGTGTCGTTGATCCACCTAAAAACCTCCCGTGTTGAGGTGGAGTTGTGGGTAGAGTGATCAAAGTGCCAGCCTTGAGTAAAAAAGCCCAGAGAGGGCTGGGAAGGTGGCTCAGTGGTAGAGCGCTTGCCTTGCATGCATGAGGCCCTGGGTTCGATTCCTCAGCACCACATAAGCAAAAAGAAAAAAGCCGGAAGTGGCGCTGTGGCTCAAGTGGTAGAGCGCTCGCCTTGATCTGAAGAGCTGAGGGACAGCGCCCGGGCCTAGAGTTCAAGCCCAGAGAGTGAGTCGAGTTCAAGCTGTTGTACTACCTGCATGTGCGCATGCGCATACAGGCACATCCACAAAGGTGTAAGTCGTGGGCTCTAGCTTCTGCAGAAGACCTCCTTCGTGGGTTTTCTCTCCCAAATAAAACCTGGGCGGGGGTGGGAGGGTGGAGTGTAGTTGTGGAGATGGGAGGGAAGGGATGGTAGGGGAAAAACAAGAGGAAGCACCAATACTTGATAAGAAATGTACTCACTGGGCTGGGAAGGTGGCTCAGTGGTAGAGCGCTTGCCTTGCATGCATGCATGAGGCCCTGGGTTCGATTTCTCAGCGCCACATAAGCAAAAAAGCTGGAAGCGGCGCTGTGGCTCAAGTGGTAGAGCACTCACCTTGAGCTGAAGAGCTGAGGGACAGCGCCCAGGCCCCACAACCGACCAAAAAGAAAAAAATTTACTCATTACCTTGCCCATGTAATTGTAACCCCTCTGTACAGTATCTTCACAATAAAAGACTTAGTAAACAAACAAAAAACCTGCCCTGACATTGAACCATATCTTATCTTTCATGTGTCTGTGTCAGTCCTAGGACTTGAACTCAGGTCTTGGGCATGATCCCTGTGCTGCCCCCCCCACCCCCCCCCCCCCCCCGGCTTTTTGGTTGTATAATTGGAGGTAAGAGTCTTAGACTTTCCTGGCTGGGATCCTTGGATCTCGACTTCCTTAGTAGTTAGGGTTATGTGTGTGTGCCACTGCTGCACCCATGTGCTTTTTCTTTTCCAATGTAACAGTCTCAACCGTTGTTTTCAGCATATCTAGATGGCTCCTGAAAAAACTGACTGAATTACCTTTGCACAGGTAATACAAACTTTAGCTCCCAAGCTTACCTTGGCCCTCCAGTCTCCACCACATTGGTCCCTATTCAATCCTTCCTCCCAGACACTGACGCTGCCTCCACTGGAGTGAAGGCGCTCCAGTCAGCGCCACGTCGAGTGCCTCCGCCCCCTGTTTAAGTCCAGGTGTGGACTCCACTCTCTTCCCCAAGGGCTTCTGCAGATCAGCTGCTCAGCAAATGGCTAATGGGCACCATTACTATCATTCAATAACAGCAAAGGAGAAGCACACAATCACTTTTTTATAGGACCCAAGGGCCAAGGCCTTGCCCAAGGTCTTGCATGTGGACAACCTGAAAGCCTTAATTTTCCAAAACAGCACGAGTGGAAGTCTGATTATTAGCCGTTTAGTGATATTCTGAAGTTACTGTTACCGTTGGGGGAGTAGGAGGTAGGAGTTTCGAGTGGTCAAGATGGCAAGTCCCTGGGGGACAAGGTCGTTATGCTACCCGGAGGCCTAGTGTCTACATTCAAAACTCCTCAAAAGCGAGGTGGGGATTTGGAGGGCCCGACAGCGTGCTCGCACCTCCGGTCTCCACAGTCCACCCCACCGTTGGGCGGAGTCAGGCGGCGTCTCTCTGCGGTCCGCGCGGGGAAGGGCCGGGCGTCCTCAGTGGCTCAGGGACTTGCGGCCCTTGAGCATGCGGCGAAGGATGACCTGGACGCCGGCCGCGGTGCGCAGGCGCCGCGCCCAGCCGTGCTTGTGCTTGCGTTTGGTGTTGCTCGGCTGGTACTCGTTCCCGCGCGCCTTGCCCCGGGCTGGCTGCAGCCATCTGCGGACGCAGAGGAACGCGAGGCGGTCACCGGGGCGCGGGGGCTCGCGGCCGGGGCGGGCTGGGGTCCGCCGCCCGCGCCGCGGCCTCCGCCCCCCCCCGCCCGCCTGGCAAAGGGCGCAGGAACGGCCGGGCCTTCCGCGTGGGCCTTACCTGCCCCCCAGCAGCGCCGCAGACCTACGGAAGGAGCCCAGAATGGATCCACTCCAGAGAGCCATGGCAAACGGCGGGTCACGCGGGCCCCTCAGGGCCCGAGGCCGGCACAGTTCCGGGACAAAGCCTTCTGGGAGATGTAGTTTCACCTTCCAGGATTGCCGCCGGGCAATCTGGGAGCTGAAGTTCCACAGCTGCCCATTCCCTCCGTCACAGCTCGCGCGTAGTGCCCTCCATGGACTGCAGTTCTCCTGGCGACCAGCAGGGGGCGGCGGGTGAGTGGCGCCTATTCGCCGCAGCCTGCGCGTGCGTGGGCAGCGACGTGTCCCGCGGCGGCTGGGAGTTGTAGTCCCTTCGGTCGACCGCCGTGGGAGGCTCAGGGTGGCGGCGGCGCGGCTGGCGGCAGTCACCGGAAGTGGCTTCACGCCAGCCAGCCGCAGCCGGGCAGCTGGCTCGCGGCTGCCGGGCGGCCGGGCTGCAGACACGGCCAGGTCTCCTCCTCTTGGCCGGCCACCAGGAGGCCGGAGGTTGGAGCTGGTGGGGTGTCCTTGAGGGAGTCCAAGTCCTTTCCCCCTTTTCTCTTCCTTCCTCCTCCCCTCCTCCTTCCCTCCCCCTCCCCCTCCTACCCCTCTCTTTCCCCCTCCCCTTCCTCCCCTCCTTTCCTCTCCCTCCCTCCCCCCTCCCCCCTCGTCCTCCTCCCTTCTTTTCCTTCTTTTTTCTTCTTCCTTTGCTGGGGCTGGAAATCAAGGCCTGGGTGCTGTCCCCGATCCCCGCGCCACACCTCCACTAACGGCTTTCAGTGTCCCTTTGTCTCATGGGCTTTCCTGCCCAGGCGAACTCTGAACCAGGATCCCCCGAGCCCAGTCTCCGGAGTCGCCAGGATTACAGGTGTTCATTTGTAAGTCTGTAAAACTTACAGATGCAGCTTGCTCTGGGCTATTTTGTCTCCCAGTCGAGCCCTAGAGGAGTTTTTCAGAGTTCCTCCGCAAGTACGCAGAACTAAGTGTTCTAAATGTCAGCCACCCTCTCCTCACCACCCAGTCTCCACCGCCCTTTAGAACCCCCTCCCAACCCTGCTCCTCCCTGGGCTGACCGCAGTGTGGGCCTCCCTTCAGACTTCCAGACAGCTTGGGGCGGGGCAATTCCAGATGGGGGGCAAAGACCAGGCTGGGAGCTGGGCGTCCCTGTCACATCTTAGTGTGGGGCTGGCCTAGGAGCCCTGGGAACACTCGCCGAGTGTGCGGAGCACCCTGAGTACAACCCGCCACCCTCTGGCCCACTCGGTGCCCCAGGAGGCTACAGATTCAGCAAATGGTGGCTGCTTGGATGGAATCCAGCTTTAGCAGCAAAGGTCAGGCAATGAGAATAGGCAGGCAGCAAGAGCTATTCTTCTCTTGTCCATTGATGCCCACTGAGCAGTCAGCCACCAACACAGCGACTCCGCGCGTGCCCTGAGCGGGACAGTGCGTGACACAGTGCGGCGACTCCGCGCGTGCCCTGAGCGGGACAGTGCGTGACACAGTGCGGCGACTCCACGCGTGCCCTGAGCGGGACAGTGCGGCGACTCCACGCGTGCCCTGGGCGGGACAGTGCGTGACACAGTGCGGCGACTCCGCGCGTGCCCTGAGCGGGACAGTGCTGCGACTCCGCGCGTGCCCTGAGCGGGACAGTGCTGCGACTCCGCGCGTGCCCTGAGCGGGACAGTGTGGCGACTCCGCGCGTGCCCTGAGCGGGACAGTGCGTGACACAGTGCGGCGACTCCGCGCGTGCCCTGAGCGGGACAGTGCGGCGACTCCACGCGTGCCCTGAGCGGGACAGTGCGGCGACTCCACGCGTGCCCTGAGCGGGACAGTGCGCGGCGACTCCCAGGGCCGTTTTGGGAAGAGGTTTGGCCGAGGTCTGGGCAGAGCCGGCTCTGCTCTCCCTGGAGGGTGGAGGGAGTCCGCTTGTGAATGGCGGTTCGTATCACCGCATTTCCAGGACTTTCTATTTGAATAACAATCCCCTGGACTCGGCCGCTTTGGGCTCAAGTCCTCACCTTGCCTCATCGCGGTGAGCTTCAGTTTTCCTACCTGAACTCGCAAAGGTCTGGCCTGTGTTTCTTACAGTGGAAAGGGGTGCAAGGCTCCATCTGAGGGGACAGGGCGGGCTGGAGGCCGCGGCGCAGCCCAGGCCGGTCCCCACCCCCATCTCCCTCAGCCTCCGAGAGGGCGGGGCTGGGGCCCGCAGAGCCCGCCCTCGTCCCCGAGCTCGGATTCTGGCTGGACAGCTATCTAGGGCAAGCCAGTTCTCAGCTGTGATAGGCTGAAATGTCCGTCTGTCAGGCCGCGGCCCCGCCCCTCGGGAGGGACTTAAAGGGCTGCTGGCTCCGACGCTGCGGGATGGCGCCGCGCTGACGGCTCGGTGTCCGCGCTCGCCCCGTCCGACCCCCGCCACCATGTAAGCGGTGCCCGCCGGCCGACGCCTCTCCGCGCGGGTCCCCTGCGCCCTGCCCCGGGCCCGGGCCCCTCCATGAGGTAGGTGAGCGGGAGCGGGCCGGGGAACCGGAACGTCGGGGCTCCCGGGCCCCAGCCTCAGGCCGGGTCAGCCCACAAAGCCCGCGTCGGACTCCTAGGAAGCCACGGAGCCCCAGTGCCCATCCTCATCGCGGGCTCTCAGGCGTTCGGAGGCCGGGGTCGGCCCGGGCACTGGGGAGACACCAGGTGGGGCCCGGCCGCCTCCTCCGCAGCGGGCCTCCTCCCCGGCCCGCCGGGCCTCCACCCGGGCGCCCTCGGCCCCTGCAACAGCCGGGGCTTTAGCGGGCACAATCCATGGCGGGAGGGAGAATGAGACGGGCATAATCCCCAGGTCTGAGACAATGGGGGTGTGCTACCTATCCCCCCTGAGTTATGTAACCGCCTGGGGTTGCTATGGACACGGTGGGGGAGGTCAGGGAATGGATGCTCCCCCTCCCCCAGGACAGCCAAGGCCTGCCTCCATCTCCCCCCCAGCCGCTCATAACCGAGGCCGCTAAGGGGTGGTGGTGCGGAAGGTAGCGTCCTCAGGGAGGTTCTGGGCCTCGTTCAGCCCCTGGGTGAGGGACGCCGGCCAGGCAGGTGGGTTAGGCCTTCTGCAGCCCTGTCCTCAGCCCTCTTTCCAGAGCCTCAGCCTCAGCAGTCAGGGTGACAGATGCCGGGAGCAGGGGCTGACAGGACTTGTCCCCATTAAAATGCCCTGGAGGCCCTGGGCTGTGTGTGCATGGAAGAAGGGGTTAGGAGGCCCAGCCCAGCCGTGTAGCTGTCTCCAGGGCCCGGCCACATCTGGCACCGAAGCCTCCCTGCCTCACGCCATCTTCACATACTCCCTGTGATCGGCCCACCACCAGCAGGTACTGCCCAGATAGACGGTCCCCAGTGCCTCAGCTGGCTGCCTGTGGCCTGGAAGGAACATCCCCTTATTGGACCCAGGTTGAGGGAGCGGGTGCTGCAGGTGGAGAACTGACATGTCCACTCCCTCGAGCTGGTCTCTGCCCCTGCTCACAGGACACAACATGCTGACGGGGGTGACCGATGGTTTCTTCTGCTGCCTGCTGGGCGCGCCCACCAATGCCGTGGGGCCGCTGGACAGCGTGGAGTCCAGCGATGGCTACACCTTTGTGGAGGTCAAGCCTGGTCGTGTGCTGCGGGTGAAGCATGCTGGGCCCGCGCAGGCCCCCACACCACCACCAGCAGCCCTGGAGGGGGCCCATGGGGACAGGTCCGGCTTGGTCCGCTGCCAGCGCCGCATCACCGTGTACCGCAACGGGCGGCTGGTTGTGGAGAACCTGGGCCGGGCACCCAGGGCTGACCTCCTTCACGGGCAGAACGGCTCCGGGGAGCCGCCGGCTGCCCTGGAGGTAGAGCTGGCCGACCCGGCCGGCAGCGATGGCCGCTCCAACCCTGGCAGCACGGGCAGCGGCGGGCGGCGGCGGCGGGCGAGGCGCCCCAAGAGGACCATCCACATTGACTGCGAGAAGCGCATCACCAGCTGCAAGGGCACACAAGCCGACGTGGTGCTGTTCTTCATTCATGGTGTCGGTGGCTCCCTGGCCATCTGGAAGGAACAGCTGGACTTTTTTGTGCGCCTGGGCTACGAGGTGGTGGCACCTGACCTGGCTGGCCACGGAGCCAGCTCTGCGCCCCAGGTGGCCGCGGCCTACACGTTCTACGCCCTGGCCGAGGACATGCGCGCGATCTTCAAGCGCTATGCCAAGAAGCGGAACGTGCTCATCGGGCATTCCTACGGGTAAGACCCGGGCCCAGGACCCCAGTGGGCGGGGGCTGAGACTGACTGCCTGTGATATTCCTGAAAACCTTCATTGGGCCGGTGGCCTGCCGTGATTCAGCGGCGGAGTACCGTGTGTCCAGCCCTGAAAAGGGTTCTCTTTCTTTTTCTGTCTGCTAGTCCCAAGGCTTTGTGCTTTCTAGAAAGGCTCTGCTACCCAAGCTACAACCTAGCCAAAAATAAATAAATAAATAAATAAAAATTACTTTTCCAATTGAAATCTACAAGCAGACAAGGAATCCTGCAATAGTGACTATTGCCCCAGTTAGTAATATTATTTATAATTATTTTTTGCTGTGTGGCCCAGACTGTCACTATACCCTTCAACGTATTTTGGGGTGCAGGGTGATAGTTCGATGCATGTGTATAGTGGGTCCTGATTAAGTCGGGGTCATAAACATTTCACCCCTTCCAGTTCTTCTTGTAGTCCCAGTTTCTCAGATGGCCAGTGTGGGATAGATTCTTGGCCAGCCTGAGCAGCACAGTAAAAGCTTGTCTCTTTAAAAACCAAAGTATGTACTTATGTGCACACACAGCTGCATAGTTGTGACTTACTGTCACCCCACCATTCTGTTCTGTAGAGAATTCACGGCAGCATTCACTATGATCTAACTCACTTCCTTTTGGCCTGGGTACTAGGGCTTGAACTCAAGAGTCTTTCCCTGAGCGTTTGCACTCAAGGCTGTCATGCTACTACTTGAGCCACAGCTCCTCTTCTGGCTTTTTGATGGTTCATTAGAGATAAGAATGTCACAGACCGGGCTGGGAAGGTGGCTCAGCGGTAGAGCACTTGCCTTGCATGCATGAGGCCCTGGGTTCGATTCCTCAGCACCACATCAGCAAAAAGAAAAAAGCCGGAAGTGGTGCTGTGGCTCAAGTGGTAGAGCGCTAGCCTTGAGCTGAAGAGCTGAGGGACAGCGCCCAGGCCCAGAGTTCAGGCCTCATAACCAGACCCCCCCCCAAAAAAAAGAATGTCACAGACGCCAGGTGCTGGTGGCTCATGCCTCCTAGCTACTCAGGAGGCTGAGATCTGAGGATCTTGGTTCAAAGCCAGCCCAGGCAGGAAAGTCCGTGAGACTCATCTCCAATAAACCACTAGAAAACCGGAAGTGGTGCTGTGGTTCAAGTGTTATAGCACTCTCCTGGAGCTGAAGAGTGCAGAGCAGCACCCTAGCTCAGAGTTCAAGCCCCACGACCAACCAAAAAGAAAAAAAAGAATGTCACAAACTTTTCTGTCCAGCTGGCTCAGAACTTCAATCCCCAGATCTCAGCCTTTTTTTTTTGTGAGTATGGCCCAGGGAGCGTTGAAGACCTTGAAGTGAGTACAGTTACACATCCTGGATGAGGAGACAAGTTCAGAGGTTCAGCAACTGTATGAGGGCTCACAGCAAGTCCGAGACACAATCATGTTAGCTGGGTTTTGCCCGTGTCTGCCTTTACCATAAGGGTCAGCTATCCCCCACCCCTCCCCTCACTCCCTGCCCTCCTTCCCTTCCCTCTGCCATTCTGCTGGGCACAGAACTCAGGTCTTTGCATTTGCTGGGCAATGGCTTCACCACTGAGCACCATCTCAGCCCCAGCATGTTTGTCTAACCAAGTTGTTCTCCAAACCTGTGATAATAAAAAAATTCTTACCCTTTGTGAGAGAAGGGGCAGGGAGTGTGTTGGGCCACCCAACATATGGTAACGTTAGGAGTCTGGGCTGGGAGCTGGCTGGATGATGCTTGACTTTCACCCCAGTTCTGGAAGGCTGAGGCCGCAGGCTTGTTCAAAGACAGCCTGGGCCACGTCGGCAGATCTTGTGTCAGCCAGGTGTTGATGGCTCTGGCCTGTGGTCCTGTTACAGGGGATTGAGATCTGAGGGCCAAGATTTGAAGCCAGCCTGACAGAAAAGTCAAAAGGTCTCTTGCCTCTAATTCACCAGCAAACCCTGACTGGAGGTGTGGGTCAAGTGGTGAAGAGCTAGTTAGGAAAAACCCAGACGGGAGCTTAAGGCCCTGAATTCAAGCCCTAGTACCCATACAAAATAAGGAAGACCCTGTCTCACAATGAAACCCAACCTGTAAGACCACAGTTGTGGGCAGTCAGAAGACACCCCACCCTCAGCCCATCAGATGCTTGCGACCCAGAGGGAGGAGTTTTTAGCTCCAAGGGCCTGTTGGAGGGGAGGGGAATGCATTGGTCCAGCATCACCTGTGAGTGTCTGACCGCCTCCTTTCCCCCCTCACCCTGACCTTGTGTCCCTGGGCAGCGTCTCTTTCTGCACATTCCTGGCTCATGAGTACCCAGATCTGGTACACAAAGTGATCATGATCAATGGCGGGGGCCCCACGGCCCTGGAGCCCAGCATCTGCTCCATCTTCAACATGCCCAGCTGCGTGCTGCACTGCCTGTCACCCTGCCTGGCTTGGAGCTTCCTCAAGTGAGTACTCCACTGCCGTCCAAGGACTGAGTTCAGGACTGAGCAGTCCCCCGAGCTCTGTGCGTGTCGGTGTGTGTGTGTGGGGGGGGGTGTTGTGGTTGGTGGCACTGCGGCTGGTGGTAGTGTAGGGGGACATCTTGGGGTGGCCTGCCTGGCATAAGCGGCTTCAGCAGTATCTTTCCATCGCCAGGGCTGGTTTTGCCCGCCAAGGGGCCAAAGAGAAGCAGCTACTGAAAGAGGGAAATGCATTCAACGTTTCATCCTTTGTCCTGCGGGCCATGATGAGTGGCCAGTACTGGCCTGAGGGTGATGAAGTCTACCATGCTGAGCTCACAGTCCCCGTCCTGCTAGTCCACGGCATGCATGACAAGTTCGTGCCGGTGGAGGAAGACCAGCGCATGGCTGAGGTAGGAGGAGCCACTGGGCCTCCCCTCTCAGGCCCTAGGGCTTGGCCTCCAGATATGTGTGGTTCCTGTACCCAGAGGGCTTCAGCGTGGGGGTGGCCCGGAAGTTCTGTGGTTTATGGCTGGGGTTGATCTCTAGACTGTTTCTGGGTGGGCTAGGTCCATCTGTATGGCTATAGTTTGAACTCTGTAGTCTTGGGAGGCGTAAGATCCAGAGTCAAAGGTACAATCAAGAAAGCGGTGCTTCCCTGGTCAGATGTGAATAGCTGTACACTGTCCCAGCTCAGGGGAGCAGATTTCACAGCTGAGCATTTATAGAAAGGACTAAGTAACACCTCTAGCTCTGAGAGAGGCGGGCCACAAGAGCTTCAGGGATTCTTAGCATCCCAGATGTCTGCTTGTAAGTGGTTCTGCTAGCCAGGAGACATTTCCTGGTGTCTCTGCACCTCACAACGCCCAGGATGCCCCGCCTCAGCGACCCATCCCCAAGTTTCTGTGTCCTCAGCATGACAAGCTTGTCTGTCAGTCTGAGCTTCCCACCAGTGGGTGACTTTGCTCTCTGGGACACGTGGCAATGTGTTTTTTTTTTGGGGGGGGGGGTTGATTAGCTACTGACATCTAGTGGGCCAAGGCCAGGGTGCTGTGAACCCTCCTGCAGTGCACAGGACAGATCCCACCCAGAAGTTGAGACAGGCTGAGTCGGAGAAATCCTCCTGTGGGCAAAGGCAGAGTGCAGGTGTACCTGTGGGCTTCTGCACGGTGTGGGGCCTCCCCCCTCCTCTTCCCTTCCTCCTCTCTAGCCCCCCTCCTCCCCTCCCTCCTCCTCCTCCCATCGTCCTCCTCCTCCTCCCTCCTCCCCCTCCATCCTCTTCCTCCCTCTTCCCCCTACCTCCCCCTCCCCTCCCCTTCCCTTCCTCCTCCCCCTCCCCTCCTCCTCCTCCCCTCCCTTCCTCCCCCCTTCCCCTCCCTTCCTCCCCCGCCTTCTCCCCCTCCTGGGGGCGGCCTCAGCTGCCGGCGGGCGGACCCGCCACCCTGAGCCCTGCCTGCGCCTGCGCAGATCCTGCTCCTGGCCTTCCTGAAGCTGATCGACGAAGGCAGCCACATGGTGATGCTGGAGTGCCCGGACACGGTCAACACGCTGCTGCACGAGTTCCTGCTGTGGGAGCCGGAGCCCTCGCCCAGGGCGCTGGCCGAGCCGCCGCCCGAGCCCGCCCAGGAGAAGTAGCCCGGGGCCAGCGGGGCATCTCGGTGAGCAGAGCCTGGCCCGGCGGACCCGGCGGACCCGGCGGACCCGGCGGACCCCGGCCGGCCGAGCCGGGTCTGCAGCCGCAGCGCGGGCCGGCCGGCACCCGGGTGGGCGGGGCCAGGCAGGGACACGCCCCAGGCAGACATTCCCCTCAGTGGCTGGGGACAGGCCCACAGATCAGACCACACCCCCATGGGTGTGGCCACGCCAGGGGCAAACCCGCAGGTAGGCGGAGCCAGCCCGGCCACGCCCCCAGCCCGGCAGGGTGGGGCCTCTGGGAGCTGGGGTCAGCCAAGACCTCTGGGAAGGACAGCCTTGTACAGAACCCCCCCGCACCCCCTCCCCACGGCCCACCCCACGCTGTCTTTGGTGTCACCCTTGGGGTCTCCTCCCATTGCCTGCGACCCCACTCGCCCCCGATTCCTTGGCGCTGGGAACTGTTGTTATCCTGGGGGGCCCTGGGGAAGGGTCTGGCACCACCGAACCTGCACATCTCAAGTTGTAACTCAATAAAAAGAAGTGACAATCGGAGCCTCTAGGCCTGTGCTGGGTGACCTCAGGAAAGGGTCTTCACCCCCCCCCCCCCCCCCCCCCCCCCCCCCCGCCTCCAGCATTCTCTTCCCTTCTGCAGCCTGGGCTGTCTGCTCCCTCCCCTCAGCTGGCCTGGCCTGGGCAGGGTTCCTGTGTCCAGGGTGTGCTTCCCGGCCCTTGCTCAGGGGATGCACCAGAGATGAGGAGCTTTGTCCTGTTGCACACACCAGGCCCTGGAGGCTCAGCAAGACCGGCAGCCAGCCCAGGCCCAGTCCAGAGTCTGCACCCCTGATCACCAGGCCACCACTCTCCACATCCTACCTGCATCCTGATCACCAGACCACCACTCTCCACATCCTACCTGCACCCTGATCACCAGACCAGCCACTCTCTCCACATGCTACCTGGGCACAGCCCACCTCTGGTTCCCTGAGATCTGAAGAGGGTGAGGAGGAAGGAGGAACACCGCTTGAGGCAGGCTCACCCAAGTCCCCAAACAAAACAAGCAACTTGCCCAGCTCCTTCCCCCTCTTCATGCTCTCTACTTGTATCTCCCTGTTTCTCTTCCCTTCTGGTTTCTGGAGTTTCACTCTCTATCCCTGCTCCTGCAACCCTCCTCCCACCCCTCCCAGTGTCCATGCCATCTCTCTGCCCACCCTCCCCAGTCTTTTTTACTCTTTTCCCCAGTCTTACAAATCCACTTGGGTTTCCATGTTTCTCAGCAAGATGTAAGAATCAGTAAGCTTTCAACATATCAACAATGGAGATGTCTGTAAACAGAGTTTTACTTTTTGGCTAGTCCTGGAACTCAGGGCCAGGGCATTATCCCTGAGCCTCTTTGTGTCCAAGACTAGCACTTGACCATTTGAGTCACAGCTCCACTTCTGTTTTTTTTTTTTTTTTTTTTGTCGGTCATGGGGCTTAAACTCTGGGCCTGAGCACTGTCCCTCAGCTCTTCAGCTTAAGGTTAGCGCTCTACCGCTTGAGCTACAGCGCCACTTCTGGTTTTCTGGTGGTTTATTGGAGATAAGAGTCTCACTGAGGGCTGGGAAGGTGGCTTGCATGCATGCCTTGCATGCATGAGGCCCTGGATTCAATTCCCCAGCACCACATAAGCAAAAAGGAAAAAGCTGGAAGTGGTGCTGTGGCTCAGGTGGTAGAGCGCTAGCCTTGAGCTGAAGAGCTGAGAGACAGCGTCCAGGCCCATAGTTCAGGCCCACTACTGGACACCCCCCCCCCAAAAAAAAAAAGTCTCATGGACTTTCCTGCCTGGGCTGGCTTTGAACTGTGATCCTCAGATCTCAGCCTCCTGAGTAGCTAGGATGACAGGCATGAGACACTGGCCCTGGCACCACTTGAGTGTTTGAAGATGAAGATGAGTGAATCACCAACACCACTGGGTGCTTTGTATTTGGGAGTACCATGGTGTCTGAACCTTGATGGTGAATGCACCACACAGCAAGATTTCCACTGGGCATCTTACTCCTGGAAGAGCTGTTTCCAATGGTGCTTTTATTGCTAGTTTTAAGTGCAACTATTAGTGAGAGAATGTGAGATATTGGAATACTGGGCAGTGCCAGGGTTCACCCCTAAGCTACGTCTAGACATCTCTATCTAGCTTATAGTGAGTCCTTCCTCCGCAAATGGCAAGATGTTGTTTTGGAAGAAGTGCAGCTAAGTTAGATGGGACCATGAAGGCTCAGGAAGGCGCCCCGGAGTGTGGTTGAAGTTGCTTTGTAAAGATCTACTCAGGCCACCCAGGAATGCAATGTTTCTATCAGTCTTGGGCCAAGGAACATTGATTTTGATGTTTTTTTTTTTTTTTTTTGCTTCATTGCTGGCCTGTCTTGTGCATGTTCTCTGCAGGAACCTCTGGAAATTCCGGCCCAATGCCTGGGCTGAGATGGACAGGACGTGTAGAGGTGTGAAGCACGCATGTAATGTTTGGAATGGAAAGATTTCATCTGCCATTTCCTTTGGTCCTGGCAGGATCTTGGAGTGTGGAGAATCAACCCTGTCAACCACTAACCCTTTCAGGAACAAGTACAAGTTTCAGTATCCATGCCACAGGGGCCACACCCCCATCAGGTCACAACAGTCCTTGGTGGGTGTGTCCAGGTGCTAGCGCTTGAACTCAGGGCCTCTTGCTGTCCCTTGTCTTTTTCACTCATCTGGTGCTCTATCACTTGAACCTTGCTGCTACTTTTAGCTCCCTGCTGGTTGACTGGACACGAGTCCGTATCTCAGACTGAGTGGCTATGAACAGTGAGTCTCCGGAGTAGCTAGGATAACAGGCATGAGCCACCAGTGCTGGCCTTAGCTGTACTTCCATTCAGCTCTGCATTTTAACCAGCATTTGGTTGCAGCAAATGCACTCTATGCTTGGCCTCCTTTTGCAGTCTTCATGATGCTGTGATACCTGTTCAGAAGGTCAGGTCTGCTGTGCTATACTCTCTGGAGGGTGAGGGTCAGGGCAGGTGATAGGGCCTGGTCACTGCATTTCACACTGTCCTACCACTCAGACCCTCCAGAGCCCACCAGCTCCCCTTCCGCCTGCATCACCAGCTGATCACTTCACCATGTCTTTATTGAGTCCCCTGAAGGACCCCTGCTGGGGCCCACACACAGCCCACACTGGCTCAGTCCCAAACAGGACCTGAGTGACCTCCGCCTGTGCCTGGGAGGTGACAGCAGGCCATCCAGGAAGACACGCAGTGAGTGCTCCTTCCAGTTCCTCCCACGACGGGGAACTCAGGACCACGTGTTGGCCTGTGTGTGGTGGGGTGGGATGTCCTTGGCCCCAGACGTCTGCACGCCCACTCTCCTCTGGACTGCCAAGGGTGTAGGGTTAGCCGTAGGCCTGGATGTCTGGAGGCCGCAGCTCTCGCTCCCCTTCAGCAAGGAAGACCAGGAGGGCACGATGCAGCAGGTGAACCCCCAGGCGCCGGCGCCGAGAAAGTGGCCAGCTTGCCACCACTCCATAGTAGTGCCCTTGTTTCTGGTTGGTCAGCCTCTGGATTCCTGGAGACATGGGGAGTGGGGTCACAGGGGTCACCTGGGGGTCTCTACCAGCAAAAAAATGTGACAGGAAACATACTGTGGATGCCTTTAAGTGAAGATAAACAGGGAGCGGCTTACGTGGAGGCGCAGGCACATTGCTGGTGCTCAGTGACTGCTTTACTGACTGTGTAGATGAGCAACTCACAGCCCTGACAGGGGAAGGGGTGAGGGAAGGGCACACGAAATGCTCTTCCTGTGAGCTCCACCCCACAGGCCAGGCACCCACCTAGGGCATCCAGGAGACAGGCCTCTCTCGTGTATGCCTCCACAGCCACCACGTGCTGGAAGCAGTGCAGGGAGACGACACCGCGGCCACCCTCCCAGATGTCCAGGATCTGCCTCACCTTGGGGCAAGCCTAGGGGCCGGGGCAGGGTCACAGGTTGGTTGCCTAAAGCCTGCCCAAGCCTGGCTGCCTGAGCAAGACCCTCATCCTTCTCCTCACTTGTTTTCTTGGCCGCCCTCGATATCCAAGGGCCTCCCAGAGGTGAACATCTGGCCGGGTGCGTGTCCCCTTGCCCACATAGAAAATGGCTCGGACAAAAGTCTGAAGGCGCTCAGCCGGGGTCAGTGAGAAGGCTCGAGCTGGTAGGTCTTGTGTTTCCCTTGGGAACAAAGGGGCAAGTCAGAGAGCAGAAAGTGACGGGTCCCCTAAGTCAGCAACCCAAATCCACACATGCCATCACCCTATTTTTTTTTTTTTTTGTCCGTCATGGAGCTTGAACTTGGGGCCTGGGCAATGTCCCTCAGCTCTTCAGCTCAAGGCGAACACTTTACCACTTGAGCCACAGCACCACTTCTGATTTTCTGGTGTTTTTTTGGAGATAAGAGTCTCACAGACTTTTCTGCCCTGGCTGGCTTTGAACTTTGGTCCTCAGATCTCAGCCTCCTGAGTAGCTAGGATGACAGGTGTGAGCCACAGGTGCCTGGCTCCATGACCCTATTTTGTAACCACAGAATGGAGGTTCTCCGCAAGAATACTCAGTCTTTTGAGCTGGGTCCAGTTTTTCCTGTGGTACTGCAGGTGAATTTCAGGACCTTAGGCACACCCCAAGCTCCAAATTTTCTACCTCTTACTTTATCACCCCTTGCTCCCAATACCTGGGGTCCAGCAGCAGATATATGAAGCTGGACTTCGCAGTCCCCTCCCGCCACCTCTTTGTGGGATTAGGCCGTGCAAATTGCTGGGCAAGGCAGTCTTCATCTGCCTGGGAGTCTGGGACACAGCCTGTTCGTAGGGCCTCAGCCAGCTCTGGGCTGTGTCCTGAGAAATCTGGGCCTGGGAGGGAGACAGTCAACTGTGATGCACGAGAAAGGCGGACTGAGGGCTAGAGGGCGTGTGTGCGTGTGCATGCAAGTGTGTGTGTGTGTCTGTGTGTGTGTGTGTATCTGGGAATCCTGGAGGGTGTGTGCATGTATGTGTGTGTGTATACATGTGTGTGTCTGGGGATCCTGGGGGTTCCCAGGATACCCAAAAGGAACGAACCAGAAGCAGCGTAGGCTTCTTCCAGACGGCGGAGATAGTGTGTCCGGGTGAAGGGTGTGATGGGGCCAGGACTGGTGCCCAGGGCTCGGAGTGCCCGCAGCAGCTCCAGGTCTGACATGGCAGAGACTGGCTGAGACTGGAACGAGAGGACAGAATCCCCGGCCCCAGAGGCCCCCTCCTCATCTTCTGTCAGCCACAGGGCCGCCACGTCATTATCAAAGGATGTCTGGAAGTGGGGGGAGCCAGGCAGTGGTCCTTGAGGGGGGCTGTGTACTGGGCTCCCATCAGACAGGGCTGGAGAGCAGAGGGGAGGCTGGCCGGTCGCATCCTCTGGGGAGGTGAGGGTCAGAGCCTGGAGATGGGCACCCAGCTCTGTCTCCTGTCTGGCCGACCACAGTGGGCGACCTGCAGAGTCTGTGTCCCCCTGAGGAGGAGGCACACCCGGCGCCCCCTGCGAGGTCTGGGTCAGTGACCCGGCCCCACGGGCAGTTCTGTCTTGGTCTGGGTCCTCCACTGCGGTGACAAAAGAGGCATCGGAGCTGCAGTCCCAGCCCACGGGCGAGGTGTCCGGGCTGCGCGCCTGGCCCAGGGGGGTCCGGAGAGCTGCGGAGACCAGCGCTGCAGGGCCTGAGAGACGCGGGCCTGAGGGGCGGTGCGGGGTGGAGCGGGGCAGGGGGAGGAGGGGGAAGGAGCGGGGAAACACAGGGCCCAGGATCCGGGTCACAGAAGCCGGGAGGCCGGCTGGAGACAGGAGGGGCAGTCCCGCGCTCCCCGAGCTCAGGGTCCACTCACGCTCAGGCTCCGGCTCCGGCTCCCGCAGGCCTCGCTCCCGCAAGATGCGCGCGCAGTCCGCCTGCCCCAGCCGCTCCGCCAGGTCCAGGGCGCGGAGTCCGTCCTGCGAGGGGAGGGCCGGGTCGGGTCGGGGCCGGTCGGCGGGGCCCGCGCTCCGCCCGCCCTCAGCCCGCGCGCCCACCCCGGCCCCGGGTCGGACCTGGTCGCGCAGCTCGGGGTCGGCGCCTCGGCTCAGCAGGAGCTCCAGGGCCCCGCGGCAGCCCCAGGCCGCGGCCACGTGCACCGGGGTCAGCGCCTCCGCGGATCTGGGGCGGGAGGGGAGGCCCCGGGTGGGGTCGGATCGGGGCGGGAGGGGAGGCCCCGGGTGGGGTCGGATCGGGGCGGGAGGGGAGGCCCCGGGTGGGGTCGGATCGGGGCGGGAGGGGAGGCCCCGGGGTGGATCGGGGTCGGAGGGGAGGCCCCGGGTGGGGTCGGGTCGGGGTCGGAGGGGAGGCCCCGGGGCGGGGCGGGGTGGGAGGCGAGGCGCCGGGGTGGATCGGGGTCGGAGGGGAGGCCCCGGTTCGGGTCGGATAGGGGTCGGAGGGGAGGCCCCGGGGTGGGTCGGGTCGGGGTCGCAGGGAAGGCCCCGGGGCCGGGCGGGGCGGATCTAGTCAGCAGACTCCTCCACCCGCGCTGTTGCGGCCCAGCCCCGGCCTCCCGGGCCCTCTGCCGTGCGCCCGGACCCCCGAGCTTCCAGCCCGGTTCCCCCGCCGCTCCCGGGCCTCGCCCGCGGGCGCTCCGGGCTCCTCACCGAGTGTCGGGGTCTCCGCCGCCGCGCAGCAGCGCCCCAAGGCAGCGCAGGCCGCGCGCGCGCCGGGCGCCCGCCGCCAGGTGCACGGCCGCCACGCCGTCCGCCAGCACCAAGTTGGGGTTCGCGCCGCGGCGCAGCAGGTCCTCCACGGCCCTGCGGAGAGGGGTCAGCGGGGACCCGACCCCCGCCCGCGCCCCGTCCCCGCCCCCGTCCCCGCCCTCACCTTGGCTCCTCCTCCCGCAGCGCCGCCCGCAGCCGCAGAGCCAGGCGGGTCGCGGCGTCCATGTCCCCGCTGCGCGGCCGCCTGCGCATTTTCGGCTTCCCGCCGCAACCTACTGCGCACGCGCCGTCCCGCCCTCGCGCGTCTCCAGTCCCCGCCGCCACGCCCAGCCGCCGCCCTCACCCCACCTCCCCATCCCTCTCCAGCCCGTGGCCACGCCCACACTCAGCCCCGCCCTCGCCCCGCTCACCCCTCTCCAGCCCCGTGGCCACGCCCACATCCAGCCACGCCCACCCATCTCCAGGCAGCGACCACGCCCACATCCAGCCCCGCCCACGCCCCGCCCATCCCTCTCCAGCCCCTTGGCTACCACTTGAGCCACTCTCTGCTCTTTCTGTGCGTGTGGCACTGAGGAATCGAACCCAGGGCTTCATGCACTCTACCACTGAGCCACCTTCCCAGCTCAGGAGGGATCTTTTGATTTGGACATTTGATGTCTGAGTAGGAGCTGGTCTCAACTTTTCTCAGAGACAGATAAACTGAGGCTCAGGAGACGTAGGTAGGTGGTCAGCTTGATGCCCAGCCGGCTCAGGGCTGCGCGGAGGGGACGCGGAGCCTGGGGATGTGCCAGCGGCCGGTGCTCTGCAGAGGCACACAAGGACAAAGGCAGAGGAGCCCCTGAAGAGAGACCGCCCCCCCAGCTGGGCAGCGGGAGAGTTAGGGTGTCCCTTCACGTGGGGAGAGAAAAGGTCATCTCAGAAAAACGCCCACCACCCTTCCCGCCCCAAGGCGCACAAACAGACAAATCCCACTAAAAGACAAGGTCTTGAACGCATCCAGGCCTGGGTGTGGTTCAGTGGCCGGTCGAGGCCCTCAGGCTCACTCAGCACCGCAGAGAAAATGACACAAGGATCATGCTGTAACCGAGAAACTTCAATGGCAGTATTCCCAAACAGGGTTTCATAGGTACTTGGCCATTCCCACTCAGAGGCAAAATGGAGTGATGGTTGACAGGCCGCTGCAGATCCCAGGCAGCCGAGTGACCCCGGCCATATAAACCCTGCCACAACCAGACTCTATGGGACCTCTCTGGTCCAGACCAGGGACTTCACCCATTAGCGTACCCTAATAGACTTTTCTTTCTTCACCTTTACCTCCTCCTGTGTGTTCTTTCCTCACCTAAAACCTTACAATTGTGACTGATTGCCCTCCACACTAGTCTGTCTGTCTGCCTGCCTGCCTGCCTGCCTGCCTGCCTGCCTTCCTTCCTCCCTCACTCCCTCCCTCATTCCCTCCCTCATTCCCTCTCTCTCTCTCTCTCTCTTTCTCTCTCTCTCTCTCTATTGTTTTTGTGGGTCATGGGGCTTTGACTTAGCCTGGGTGCTGTCCCTCAGCTCTTCAGCTCAAGGTGAGCAAGCACTGTACCACTTGAGCCAAAGTGCCACTTCTGGTTTTCTGGTGGTTTATTGCAGATAACAATCTCATGGACAAGAATGTCCAGGAGATTGGGCTGGCTTTGAACCTCGATCCTAAGATCTCAGCCTCCTGAGTAGCTAGGATGACAGGCATAAGCCATCGGTGCCCGGCTTAGAATTAAGTGTTTATGTATGGTTCAGAAACAGGTTGGAGCAGGTGTTGGGTTTCCCATTAGCTTCACAGAGCTTGTTCGTGTTAAGGGATAAGTGAGGATTAAGGTCAGTGTTGTGGAAAGACAGTGAAATCTGGTAAGGGAATGGGGAGGATTAGGGTTATAGAATGGGTCAGGCCCAGGGAGTGGGCTAGGGGTTGTGGTAGACAGTGTGAGGTTGGAGATTCTGTTAGGAAAGGTTTTAAGGTAAGAGTTTAGGAAACGTTGAAGGCTAGAGAACAAATGAGGGAGGACCTTGTGGGATGGGTGAGGGTTATGGGAGTGGTTTGTGAAACAGGTCACAGAACAGGTGAGGGTGCATAATAGAGGTCCATGTTAGGGCATGGGATCGGGTTGCGGTATGAGCTCTGGTGACGATGTGTTATGGTTAGGGGGTGCTTTTGCTTGGTGTTAGGGCATGTGTTTTGGTATGGGGTAGGACTTAGGGTTTGTGAGTGGTCATATAGGGTTTTGGTTCTCTAGTCCTGCTCTTTCCCACACTCTCCTTTCTGGTGTCCCAGGGTTTGTCTTCCCCCTATGGGCAGGGATGTTCTCCTCATACTCTGTCTGAAACTTATTCAGAAAAGTCCATTTCTCTCACTAGAAAGCCTTGTTTGTTGTTTTCTGGGTCCTGGGTCTTGAACTCAGGGCCTGGGCACTGTTCTTAGGCTTCTTTTGCTCAAGGTGAGCGCTCTACCACCTGAGCCACAGCACCACTTCCGGTTTTCTGGCGGTTAATTGAAGATAAGAATCTCACGGACAGCCGGGCGCTGGTGGCTCACGCCTGTAATCCTAGCTACTCAGGAGGCTGAGATCTGAGGATCGCGGTTCAAAGCCAGCCCGGGCAAGAAAGACCATGAGACTCCTATCTCCAATAAACCACCAGAAAACCGGAAGTGGCTCTGTGGCTCAAGTGGTAGAGCACTCGCCTTGAGCTGAAGAGCTGAGGGACAGCGCCCAGGCCCAGAGTTCAAGCCCCACGACCGACAAAAAAAAAAAAAAAAAAAAAAAAAAGAATCTCACGGACTTTACTGCCCAGACTGGCTTTGAACCGGGATCCTCTGATCTCAATCTCCCCAGTAGCTAGGATGACAGGCGTGAGCCACCGGCACCCAGCTTAAAGAGCGTATTGAAGACTGTTGTCTAAGCAGTTTAAAGCTTAAGGCAAGGGTGCTATATTTGGACAACATCCATCACTACTCTCAAGGCAGCAGAAGCGCCTGTGAAGAAGCTAGGTAGGTGAGGATGAAGCCGGGTGGTACTGTGATTGCCATGGATGGGATCCTCCTATTTAAAGGGCCCGTCCTCTCCTGCAGGAGCACGGAACCTGCTGGGGTGCCCCGAACCTTAATGGTCTGTTTCTGTGTGGCTCAGTCCTCAAGAGCCGCGCATGACCGAGGGGTGGTGTGCGGAACACCGAGGGGTGGTGTGTGAACACTGAGGGGTGGTGTGTGAACACCGAGGGGTGGTGTGTGAACACTGAGGGGTGGTGTGCGAACACCGAGGGGTGGTGTACGGAACACCGAGGGGTGGTGTGCGAACAACACCAAGGGGTGGTGTGCGAACCCTGAGGGGTGGTGTACGGAACACCGAGGGGTGGTGTGTGAACACCGAGGGGTGGTGTGTGAACACCGAGGGGTGGTGTGCGAACCACACCGAGGGGTGGTGTGCGAACCACACCGAGGGGTGGTGTGTGAACACCGAGGGGTGGTGTGTGAACACCGAGGGGTGGTGTGTGATCACCGAGGGGTGGTGTGTGAACAGCACCGATGGGTGGTGTGTGAACACCGAGGGGTGGTGTGCGAACACCGAGGGGTGGTGTGTGAACACCGAGGGGTGGTGTGCGAACCACACCGAGGGGTGGTGTGCGAACCACACCGAGGGGTGGTGTGTGAACACCGAAGGGTGGTGTGTGAACACCGAGGGGTGGTGTGTGATCACCGAGGGGTGGTGTGTGAACAGCACCGATGGGTGGTGTGTGAACACCGAGGGGTGGTGTGCGAACACCGAGGGGTGGTGTGTGAACACCGAGGGGTGGTGTGCGAACCACACCGAGGGGTGGTGTGCGAACAACACCGAGGGGTGGTGTGTGAACTCCGAGGGGTGGTGTGTGATCACCGAGGGGTGGTGTGTGATCACCGAGGGGTGGTGTGTGATCACCGAGGGGTGGTGTGCGGAACACCGAGGGGTGGTGTGCCAACACCGAGGGGTGGTGTGCGGAACACCGAGGGGTGGTGTGTGAACACCGAGGGGTGGTGTACGGAACACCGAGGGGTGGTGTGTGAACACCGAGGGGTGGTGTGCGGAACACCGAGGGGTGGTGTGTGAACACCGAGGGGTGGTGTGCCAGCACCGAGGGGTGGTGTGTGAACACCGAGGGGTGGTGTGTGAACACCGAGGGGTGGTGTGTGAACATCGAGGGGTGGTGTGTGAACAGCACCGAGGGGTGGTGTGTGAACAGCACCAAGGGGTGGTGTGTGAACACCGAGGGGTGGTGTGTGAACAGCACCGAGGGGTGGTGTGTGAACACCGAGGGGTGGTGTGTGAACAGCACCGAGGGGTGGTGTGTGAACAGCACCGAGGGGTGGTGTGCGAACACCGAGGGGTGGTGTGCGAACACCGAGGGGTGGTGTGTGAACACCGAGGGGTGGTGTGGTGTGCCAACACTGAGGGGTGGTGTGTGAACAGCACCGAGGGGTGGTGTGTGAACAGCACCGAGGGGTGGTGTGTGAACACCGAGGGGTGGTGTGCGATCACCGATGGGTGGTGTGTGAACACCGAGGGGTGGTGTGTGAACACCGAGGGGTGGTGTGTGAACACCGAGGGGTGGTGTGTGAATGATGTTTGTTGCAGGCACTACTCTCCCCCAGGGAGTAGTGGGGCCAAACGCCCCACAGGAGGCCCCCGACTTGGTTTCCTGTGCCCTGTGCATAGTGCAACAGTTATCCACTTGCTGCTGCTGCTGCTGCTGCTGGAGGGCTGTGGGCAACCTCCGTCAGGGGAGACATCTCACTGCCCACCTGTGCCCAGTGCACCTGACAGTCCTCAGGAACCTGGGAAGACATCTCACTGCCCACCTGTGCCCAGTGCACCTGACAGTCCTCAGGGACCTGGGAGGACGTCACACTGCTCAGCTGTGGACAGTGCACCTGACAGTCCTCAGGGACCTGGGAGGACGTCACACTGCTCACCTGTGGTCAGTGCACCTGACAGTCTTCAGGGACCTGGGAGGACGTCACACTGCTCACCTGTGGTCAGTGCACCTGACAGTCTTCAGGGACCTGGGAGGACGTCACACTGCTCAGCTGTGGACAGTGCACCCGACAGTCCTCAGGCCTACATGAGGAGGAAGGCACTGGGCCTGGCTCCTGGGGTTCCTGAGCTGAGGACATGTTGAGGCAGGCGTCAGGGTGGACAGTTCTCTGTCTGCTTGCCCCAGGAGGGCTGGATCCCTTTCTCCCGCCAGGCTGCTCCTCCAGAGATAGAGGGAGGCAGCAGTGACTGTGTGCTTTAGGCGGCTGTGGGGTGCCGTCCCCCTCTGTCCCCAGAAACACGCAGAACCTCAGCTCCTTCCAGGTCTGTGCCCAGCAGAGCCCAGACACCCTGCAGAGGGCTGCTTGTGAGGAAGCTGGCCACAGTCAGAGGACTGAGCACTCTCAGGGCATTTGGCTCTCCCCCATTCTGGGCAAACAGCAAGCTGTTTTGAAAGTTCTAGAATGCTGACTTGGCCAACTGCTTCATGTGCACATTGAGAAAAGTGGATGAAAGCCCGTTCCTGGCTGTTGCTGGGCCTGGGCCTCCTGAGAAGGGTCACCCCACACTGGTCAGAGGCCCTCATGTGGATGGCGCAGGAGACCCCTGGTCAGTCCTCACTCCTGTGGGGAGGAGTTCCTAACCTTAGCATCCTGACACCCGGCTTTTTCTTCTCTTCTCTCCTTGTGGTTTCGCCCCAGGCCTCTCTGAGAAGCAGGATGTGGATACACAGCCTGTTCCACCCTGCCCCTGTAAAGGGCCAGCCTGGGCTCGGTGGACACAGGTGAAACACCATGACCAGCTGGAACAGCCTCTTCAGGAACCTTCCTGAGTCACTTTCCCCACTGAGTTCACAAGGGACGTCTTGGCTGTTCCAAGCACAGGTGACCCAAGCGCTGGGATCCTGCGATCCAGCATCAGCAGCGTAGAGGCTCACCAGCTTCAGAATGCCATACCTCTGTTTCGTGTCCTAATTTCCCCACTGGTCCCAGGAGGTAGAGAGCTGAGGTCAGGGATCCGACAGACGCAAGTGACCATCTGGCCATGGCTATGTCCTGTGAAGGGCCCTGCTTTCCATAAAACCCTTTGTGTGAACTTGGGGGAGGCACTGTGGTCTGGAGAGCGTGTGGAAAGAGTGGAACACTTGTGTGTTATTTCCCTAGTGTGGCTCGGACACACCACTGGAGACTGGGTGGTTTAGAGATCTGTGTTCACAGCTCTGAAGTCCGGCAGCATGGAATCAGTGTCTTCTGGGCCGCATTCCCTCAGGAGGTACAAGGCAGTGAGTTCTAGGTCTTCTCTCAGCTTCTAAACCTGTGAGAGCAGAGTGACATCTCTACAGAGTATCATCCCTGGGTGCATTTCTGGGACCCCATTTACCCCTTTTAGGGGCACAGTAACAACAGGAACTGGAGTTGATCTTCCCAGAGCCCACTTCCATGTAAGGTCACATTCACAGGTACCGGGTGATGAGAGCGTCCATGTATGAACTTTGGGATCACAATCCATTACAATGTTCCTGCCTCTGCCAGCAGCCTCTACCTCCCTATGGACCTCGTGGCTCCTCTGGGGCCCCATCTCCTTCCTGCACCCAGCAGATCACTGCTGGCCGTGACTGCTGGGCCTGAGCTGACACTGTGAGAATTCAGTGAGAGCTGGTGTAGGGGGAAGGGTCTTCTAGACTGTGAAGGTCCCAGACTGTGTGAGGAAAACTAAGCCGAGAAGTTGACCCTTTACTAAAAACAAAGAGAGGCCATGAAGGGAGACCTTAAAACATATTTCACACAGACTTACGCCCTATCTCATACTCTGTCCAATTATAACGGTGCCTGCCATGCAACGTTGTGCATCCCACCCGGTGATCGATTGCCTCCTGCTTCAAGGGAGCCGATGCCTCACTGTGCACATTGTGTATCCTCCTGTAGCTATCTTTGTAATAAATCTCCTGTAGCTGTCTTTGTAACAACCCCCAGCTTCAAGGATGCAGGGGTATATGACATTATGTTCCTGGAATATACAAACCCCAAGAGTAAGAATATCTGCCTGCTTTATGTGAGGACCCCAAATTTGTATGCCAATGTAAGCCAAAAGGATAGGTTAGTTCAAACAGTTCCTAGGAGACAGACTGTTACCCATTGGCCATGGACATAAACATGCAATCCTTATGTCTGTGTTACAATCCTGTTGGCCACCTGCGCATGGCCAGGCTGGGCCACGTGAATGTTGCCTTTAAAAACCCTAGCTTGTGGGTTGTTCGGGGTCACAGTTTCAGCTCCTGAGTCTGTGTTGCATCCCTGGCTGGTTAGCTCTCCACTTCTCCAGTAAAGTCATCTTTTTATGTGAGGCTGAGTGGTGGACTCTTTACCCCATAACACTGGGATGAGATTGCTCTGGGGTTCCAGGGTACTGAAGTTTGGAGCAGGACCAGAGGCACTGGGGCTTTGGGACACTTCCTCAGGGCTTCAAGTTTTCTGGTGTCCTGGGTAGAAGTAGTTGCAGCTACAGGCTAGGAGGAGGAATGGAGCCCTGCAGGGGTGGGGCAGGAGCAGGAAGTGAGAGGTACAGGGGCAGGACTTGTGGAAGAGCAGAGCACAGGAGGGGTGTGGCAAGGGAGTAGAAGTAAGTGGTCCAGGGGTAGAGCTTGTAGGAGGACCCAGGGTCCTGAGGAGGACAGTGCACACCTAGAGCACCATCTGGTGGGAATGAGTGGTCACTGTACCCCTTTGGTCCTGAGACGAGGAGGATCGTTCACAAAGCTAGAGCACCATCTGGTGGCAATCAGTGGTTACTGCAACCCCTGGACCTGAGCAGAACACAGTGCACACACCTAGAGCACCATCTGGTGGGAATCAGCCTCACTGCACCCCTTGGTCTTGAGGAAAGGAGGACGGTGAGCATGCCTAGAGCACCCTCTGGTGGGAAGCAGCCCTCATTGCACCCCTGGTCCTGAGAAGAGCAGCAATGTGCTCACCTGTCTAGCGCGCCCTCCTGTGGGAATCAGCCATCACTCTACCCCAGGTCCTGAGGAGAGGAGGACAATGCCCAAGCCTAGAGCACCCTCTGGCGGGAATCAGTGCTCACTGCATCCTCTGGTTTTGTGGGCGGAGCAGAGCAAGAAGTGAGAAGTGCCGGGGTGGGGCTTGTGGAAGAGCAGAGCACACGAGAGTGGAGCAAGAGCGAGGAATTGAGCAGTGCAGGGGTGAGCTTGTGGGAGGACCTGGAGTCCTGAGGAGGACAGTATGCACACCTAGAGCACCATCCGGTGGGAATTAGTGATCACTGGCCCGGAGAAGTGGAACACAGTGTGCACACCTAGAGCGCCCTCTGGTCAGAATCAGTGCTCACTGCACCCTCAGGTTTTGTGGGCGGAGCAGAGCACGAGAGAGGTGGGCAAGAGTCCCGAAGTGAGCAGCCAGGGGCGGGGCTTGTGGACTGGCAGAGCACTAGAAGGGAGGGGCAAGAGCCTGGAAGTGAGGCAGAGCTTGTGGAGGGTCAAAGCTTGAGAGGGATGGGGCAAGCGTGCAAAAGAGCAGATCAATGGGGGCTTGTGGAGGGACAGAGCACGAGAAGGGAGGGGCAAGAGCTTGGAAGTGAGCGGTCCAAGGGTGGGGCTTGTGGAAGAGCAGAGCACAGGAGGGGTGTGGCAAGGGAGCAGAAGTGAGGGGTCTAGGGGAGGAGCTAGTGGGAGGCCCTGGGGTCCTAGGAGGATGGTGTGCACACCTAGAGCACCATGTGGTGAGAATCAGTGGTCACTGCACCCCCTGGACCTGAGAAGAGGAGGACAGTGCACACACCCAGAGCGCCCTCTGGTGGGAATCAGTGTTCACTGCACCCTCTGGACCTGAGAAGGACGGTGCACACACCCAGAGCGCCCTCTGGTGGGAATCAGTGTTCACTGCACCCTCTGGTCCTGAGAAGGACAGTGCACACCTAGAGCGCCCTCTGGTGGGAATCAGTGTTCACTGCACTCTCTGGTCCTGAGAGGGACAGTGCACACACCCAGAGCGCCCTCTGGTGGGAAGCAGCCTCACTGCACCCCACCCCCCTCACCCCCAGTCTTGAGGAGAAGAGAACGATGAACCTGCCTAGATCACCCTCTGGGGGAAATCAGCTCTCACCGCATCCTGGGTCCTGAGAAGAGCAACAAGAAGCTCACCAGCCTAGTGCACCCTCTGGTGGGAATTATCCCTTAATGTACTCCAGGTCTTGAGAGGAGAAGGGCAGTGTGCAAGCCTAGAGCGCCCTCTGGTGGGAATCAGTGCTCACTGCACCCTCTAGTTTGGTGGGAGGAGCAGAGCATGGACGTGAGCTGTCCAGGGGTGGGGCTTGTGGAGGGGCAGAGAGTGATAGGGGTGGGGCAAGAACGAGTCCAGAGGCTGGGCTTGTGGGGAGGCAGAGCACAGGAGGGTGTGGCAAAGGAGAAGTGAGCAGGCCAGGGGCAGAGCTTGTGGGAGGCCCAAGGGTCCTGAGGAGGACGGTGCACACAGCTAGAGTGCCCTCTGGTGGGAAGCAGTGGTCACTGCACCCCCTGGTGGTGAGGAGGACAGTGTGCATACCTAGAGCGCCCTCTGGTGGGAAGCAGCCCTTATTGCACCCAATGTCCTTCTGCCTGGAGCAGGGAAGTGCGCAGCCCAGGGGCAGGGCTTGTGGAAGAGCAGAGCACTGGAGCATTTTGGGTACATGTTAAGGTGCATGTAAGGCTCACTTAGAGTACACGTTAGGGTACTTGTTAGGGTACATGTTAATGTTTACCAAAAATTTTAGGGTTGAGGTACATAGGGTGTTAAGAGTTAGGGTACATGCTGGGGTATGGATTTCAGTCAGGGTACATGTTAGGGTGTGAGTATGGGCAAGAGTTAAGGTGTGTGATGGGGTATATGTTAGGGAACATTTTAGGGTACATGTATGTGTCAGGACTAGGGCCTGTGTCAGGTTACACATTTGGGGTACACATAAGGTTCTTTGTATGGTTTGGACAATGTATTAGAATTTAGAGTATTTATTAGGGTATGTGCTACGTTTAGGGTACATGTTAAGTTGTAGTTTGTTAGGGACATTCAGCGTATATGTATGGTTTATAGAGTATGCGAATGGTACTTGTTACCATATGGGTTCATGTCCAGAGCATGTTTAGTGTATTACAGTATATTGGGAATCTGTTAGGTTTAACATACATGTTAAAGTAATAGCACATATTGGGGTATGTGTTTGAGTCCATGTTAGGGTATGTGTTAGAGTTAGGGTACTTGATAGGGGATTTGTTAGGGTTACGGTACATGTTAGAGTGTGTGTTAGGGCACATATTATGGTATGTATTAGAGTTAGCATACTTCACAGGGGATTCATTAGGGTGAAGGTACATGTTAAGACTATAGCACATATTAGGCTATGTGTTAGGGAACATTGAGGATACATGTTAGGGTGCGTGTAAGGATACTTGTGTGGTTTACAGTACTTGTTAGGGGATGTTAGGGTGCATGTTAGGGTACATGTTAGGGTTAAGGTACATGTTAGGATATGTTTGAGTCACATGTTAGGCTAAATTTATTTTTTAGAGTACTTGTCAAGGTACTTGGGGTATATGTAAAGGTCAGAGTTAGAGTATGTTAGGTACATTCAGGGTACATGTAAGGTTACCTGCATGCTTTATATAGTATGTGTTAGGGTATTTGTTATGATATGTGTGTCTAGAGTATGTTGAATGTGTTAGAGTACTATTGGGAAATCTGTTAGGGTTAAAATACATGTTAAAGTCAGGGCACATATTAAGGTGTACATTGGGTTACTTTCGGGTACAAGTTTGAGTGTATTTAAGGGTATTTGCATGGTTTTGAATAAGTGTTAGGGTTCTTGTTAGAGTACATGTTAGCAAACGGTATGTTTTGTGCAGTTAGGGTACATGTATGACTTGAAGTACATGTTAGAGTACTTGTTAGGATACATGTAAATGTTTAGAGTGTGTGTTAGAGTATGTGTTTGGGTATGTGTTAAGGTTACAGTTATGGTTTGGGTTAGGCAACATGTTAGGAAGTATGTTG
This sequence comes from Dipodomys merriami, assembly GCF_024711535.1. NCBI lineage: Eukaryota > Metazoa > Chordata > Mammalia > Rodentia > Heteromyidae > Dipodomys > Dipodomys merriami. Next base: position 2,751,392 of record NW_027206291.1, read on the forward strand.
GGATAAGTTTAGGGTACTTGTTAGGGTATATGTAAGCTTTAGAGTACATAATAATGGTTAGGGTCTGTGTTAACCAGTAGGGTACATGTTAGAGTATTTGTTAGGGTTTGGCTTAGGGTTAAGGTATGTATTAGGGTATGTTTGGGGTACATGCTAGTTTACCTATAAGAGTACCTGCATGTATTAGAGTGCATGTAAGAGTAGTTGTTACCACACATTTTAGTATTTAGAGTATATGTTATGGCATGTGTTTGAATTAGGATGAAGTTTATGGTATATGTATTTTTAGGGTCAAGGCATATGCTTTAGTGTATATTAGGCTTATGGTTTGGGTTAAGGGCAAGTGTTAGGGTATGTGTTAAGGTGAATTCGAGATAGATGATAGGGTGTACGTAAACGTACCTGTATGGTTTACAGTACTTGTTAGGGTACTTGATAGAATGTGACACTGTTTACTATATTTGTTAGGGTACTTATTAGGGTAAGTGTTACAGTTTAGGGTTTTAGAGTAAAGGTATGTGTTAGGATAACTGATAGGGTACATGTTGGAGCATGTGCTAGGGTATGGGTTAGGGTTGTGGGTTAGGGTCAGAATCAGGGTCATTGTCAGTGTTAGGATTATAGGTTAAAGTTATCGATCTGGTGAGGTTAGGGCTAGCATTTGGATTATGGAATAGATCAGGCTTAAGGTCAGGAAAGGGTGTAGGGAATATGGTAGACAAAGGGTGATGTTGGGGATGCACTTGAGGAAATGTTAGAGTAAGGGTCCAGGAAAGGTTTAGGGTTAGGGAATGTGTGAGGAAGAACTCTGTGGAATGGGTTGGGGTTATGGATATGGTATGGATATGGAGTAGTCTTCAAAGTTGATTATGGAACAGGTGACGATTAGTGAACTTGTTAGGGTAGGATTGCAGAAAGTGTTAGTTGTGCAGTTATGTATGGGTTGGGGTTAGTAGATGGCTTAGAATGAGACATAAGATTGGTGAGTAGCTTGGGGGTACATATTAGGGTATGAGTTGGGTTAGGGCACATGCTAGGATGTGAGTATGGGTCACAGTTAGGATGTATGGTGGGGTACATGTTAGGGAACACGTTAAGATAGTGTTTGGGTTTAAGGTGAATGTTAGGGTGTTAGGTTTTGGCATACATGTTAGGGCATGAATTGGGGTAGGTTTGGGGTACATGTTACAGGGCATGTAATGGTATTGCTATGATTTAGAGTACATGTTAGTGTAGGAAATGACAGGGTTAAGGTACCTGTTAGGGCTAAGGCATGTTAGAGTATTTGTTAGGGTGCATTTGGGGTACATGTTAGGGTGCATGTAAGGGTGGTTTTGAGTACTGTTAGGGTGCTTGTTAGGATACATGCTAATGTTGAAATAATATTTTGAGGTTAGAGCACATTTTAAGGTACATGATAAGATATGTGTTAGTTATGGTACATGTCAAGGTATGGGTTATGGTTAGGTTACAAATTAGGGGGTTAGTATGGGCCAGAGATAGGATATGTATATATGTTAGAGAACATGTCAGGATACATGTTAGGATCACGGCAAGTTATAGGCTACTGTTATGCCATACATTTGGAGTACATGTTAGGCACATGTATCATTTAGAGTATGTGTTCATAGTTAGGCTACATATCAAGATATGTGCTAATGTTAATGGTTCATGTTAGGATATGTGATGGGGTATGTGTTAGGTTTAGGACATGTTTCAGGGTATAAGGTTTATGGTTCTGTTAAAGTTAACACATGTGTTAGGGAATATGTTAGATTACATTTGGGGTTAGAGTGCTTGTAAGGGTACCTGCATGGTTTTGAGTATGTTCTAGGGAACTAATTAGGATATGGGTTTAGATGATGTGTTAGCATTAGGGTACATGGGTAGGGTATGCGTTACGGTTAGAGCATGTATTAGGGTATTACTTAGGGTTGGAGTTGTACATATTAGGGTGCATGTGAGGGTATCTGTATGTGTAAGAGTACTTGTTATTGTATGTATTAGTGGTTAAGGTACACGTTAGTATACATGTTGGCGTTTGCCTTAGGGCATGTGTAAGGGTATTAAGGTTTGGGTTAGTTTTTGTGTTAATGTATGAGTTAGGGTACATGTAAGGGTAACTATGGTTTACAGTACATTTTGTTAATATATCTGTTATGTATTGGGGTATGTGTTAGGATATGTGTCAGGGTATGTATTGGGGTACATGCTAGGGTATATGTTAGAGTTAGGATAATTGATAAGGGATTTGTTGGTGTTATGGTCTAGGTTAGGGCTAGAGCACACATTAGGGTATGTTACAGAATGTGTTAGTGTTCGGGTACTCAATTAGGGTAGGGTTATGGTTACTGTTAGGGTTAGGGCACATGTTAGGATATGTGCTATGGTACATTGGGGGTACCCATTGGGGCACATGTAAGGGTACCTGTGTAGATTAGAATATTTGTTAGGGTATATTAGGGTGTATATTAGGGTATATCTTAGGGTTAAGGAACATGTTAGGGTATGTTGGAGGTACATGTTAGAGTACATGTATGGGCACATGTATTTATTAGAGTATGCGTTAGGATGCTTGTTAGAGCATGTGTTAGTGGCTAGGGTACATGTTAGGGTATATGTTAAGGTCAGGATTAAGGTTTTGGTTAGAGTATGTTAGGGTACATTCAGGGTACATGTAAGGGTTACCTGTATGAGTTATAGAGTATATGTTAGTGTTCTTGTTACCATATGTGTTAGTGTCTAAAGCATTTTTAGTGTGTTAGAGTGAAAATACTATTGGGAAATCTGTTACGGTTAAGATACATGTTAAAGCTAGGACACATATTAGGGTGTATATTAGTTTACTCTGGGGTACATGTTATGGTGCATGTAAGGGTTCTTGTATGGTTTTGAGTATGTGCTAGAGTACTTGTTAGGATATGAATAAGTGTTTTGGGTACATACTAGGATACATGGTATGTTTGGCACATGTTAGGGTAAATATACTGGTACATGTATGACTTATAGTACATGATAGAGTACTTGTTAGGAGACACATTAATGTGTTAGATTTAGGGAACATTTTTGGGCATGTCTCAGGGTTATGGTTATGATTTCGGTTAGGCAACATGTTAGGATGTGTGTTGGCATAAGTTTTGGGTACTTGTTAGGGTATATGTAAGGTCTACAGTATATGTTAGGGTTAGGGTACATGTTATGTCTAGGGTAAATGTTAGCGTATCTTTTAATTTTTATCTTCAGTTAGGGTATACATTAGAGTGTTTGGGGTACATGCTAGGGTATACGTAAGAGTAACTGTATGGTTCAAAGTTCACATAACAGTTACTGCTATGATACATGTTAGTGTTTAGAGTGTATGTTATGGTATGTATTAGGGTAAGGTAAAATTTATGGTATGTGGCAGGGTTTGTGTTACAGTTAGGGTATGTGTTAGGGTTTAGGTATGTGTTGTGGTATATATTAAGGGTACATGTTAGGGTATGCATTACGAAAGACGTTGGTGTTTGGGTGTAGTAAGGGTGCCTCAGCACTCAGGCCTGCCGTGGGGACACTCAGCCACCACAGGGACACTCAGCATCCAGGCTCACTGTGGGGACACTCAGCACTCAGCCACCACAGGGACACTCAGCACTCAGGCCCTCCGTGGGGACACTCAGCACTCAGGCCCGCCATGGTGACATTCAGCCACCACAGGGACACTCAGCATGCAGGCTCACGGTGGGGACACTCAGCACTCACTCAGGCCCACTGTGGGGACACTCAGCACTCAGACTCTCCATGGGGATACTTAGCACCTCCCCCCCACATACCCAGCAGCTGTCACCTGGGAGGAATCCTGGGCAGCCTGAGGCACAGGGTTGGGTCCCCAGCACATGCCACATGCCAGCCACCTGCTGTGCCCACTCTCAGCCTCTGCTGCTCTTTGGGCAGACACTGACTCCAGACCTCAGGCCGCTGAAGATGACCCAGGAACATTAATGAAACCCCAGAAAGACCTTGACCTCCAGGAGACCTTGACCCCAGGCCTAGGAGACTCTGTCCCCCAGGAGACCCTGTCCTTTAGGAGACCCTGACCCAAGGAGACCTTGACCCTCAGGTCTAGGAGACCTGAACCCCAGGAGACCCTGTCCCCTAAGTCTAGGAGACATCTCTGCTGCCGCCTTTGATCTCAGCCCCTGCCTGGTCCCTTGTCTTCAAGTTCTGACCACCCCACGGCCACTCATCCCTGTCCCTAAATGCCCCTGGGCTCAGAGGAGGGGATCCTGCCCCCTTCTACCATCCCCTGTCCACCTGACCCCTATCTCCTGACCCCTCCTCCTGACCCCTCCACCTGAGCCCTCCTCCACCTGATCTCTCCTCCACCTAACCTCCCTCCACCTGACCCCCTCCACCTGAACCCTCCTCCATCTGACTCCTTCTCCATCTGACTCCTCCACCTGAGCCCTCCTCCACCTGACCTCCCTCCTTCACCTGATCCCTCCTCCACCTGACCTCCCTCCACCTGACCTCCCTTCACCTGACCCTCCTCCACCTGACCCTCCTCCACCTGACCTCCCTCCACCTGACCTCCCTCCACCTGACCCTCTTCCATCTGACCTCCCTCCACCTGATCCCTCCTCCACCTGACCCTCCTCCATCTGACCTCCCACCACCTGACCTCCCTCCACCTGACCCTCTTCCATCTGACCTCCGGAGCTCCACCTGAGCCCTCCTCCACCTGATCCCTCCTTCACCTGACCCTCCTCCACCTGACCTCCCTCCACCTGACCTCCCTCCACCTGACCCTCTTCCATCTGACCTCCCTCCACCTGATCCCTCCTCCACCTGACCCTCCTCCATCTGACCTCCCACCACCTGATCCCTCCTCCATCTGAGCCCTCCTCCATCTGAGCCCTCCTTCACCTGACCCTCCTCCACCTGACCTCCCTCCACCTGACCTCCCTCCACCTGACCTCCCTCCACCTGACCCTCTTCCATCTGACCTCCCTCCACCTGATCCCTCCTCCACCTGACCCTCCTCCATCTGAGCCCTCCTCCACCTGAGCCCTCCTCCACCTGATCCCTCCTCCATCTGAGCCCTCCTCCACCTGAGCCCTCCTCCTGACCCCAGTACCCCTTCCCTCCCCTCTGCACAGACGCGGACTCCTCCCCCCCCACAGGTGTGCTGAGTTCCAGTACGGGGTCGGATCGCGCGGGTTCGGGACTTTATTTGTGCTTTTCTTTTCTTTTTTCCCCAGGCGGTGCTGGCCTGTCCAGCGCTCCGCCCGTGGGCCCTGGCGCCTCCGCCTTCCCGCCACTGCTGCTGCACTGCCCGGGCCACCGCGCCCGGGAACTCCTAGCCCCGCCCCTCCCCACAAGCCCCTCCCCGCGGCCCCGCCCCTCAGCCCCTCCCCGGCCCCGCCCCACAGGAAATCCAGGCCCTGCCCGCGTGCCACACCCTGCGCCTCCAAGCCTCGCAAGCACAGCGGCCACCGAGAGGGGCTTGGCGGGAAATCCCGGCCCGCTCACGGGCGCTCGCTTTAACCCCTCCTCCTCCCCCTCTGCCACTCCTCCTCCGAGATTGGCCGCGGACTCCCATGACAATCACCAGCGCACCCTGCAGCGCTGGCCTGCCACCATTGGTCGGCTGCCTGCTGCTGGGTCGCCTCTCGGTGCAGGGTGGGCGGGGCCTCTGCGGGGACCAGGGCGGGGCCTGCGGAGCGGGGCGGGGTCTTCCGGCTGTGCAGGACCAGGGCGGGGCCGGGAGCAGGGCGGGGCCTGCGGGGCTTTGCCGGACCAGGCGGGGCCTGTGGGGAGTGGGGCAGAGCCAGCGGCGCTTTGCAGGAGCAGGGCGGGGCCGGGAGCAGGGCCGGGCCGGGAGCAGGGCGGGGCCCGGAGCAGGGCGGGGCCGGGAGCAGGGCGGGGCCTGCGGGGCTCTGCCGGACCAGGCGGAGCCTGCGGGGAGCGGGGCGGAGCTTGTGCGGGAGGGGGGAGGGGCGGGACTAGAGAGGAAGTGAGTGGTCCAGGGGCGGGGCTTCGGGGGACAGAGCATGGGAAGGGCAGAACTAGATTGGGAGTGAGCAGGTGTGGGCGGGGCTTGTGGGGCAGAGCGCGTGAGGGGCGGGGCAGGAGAGAGGAAGTGAGCGGGGCGGGGGCGGGCCGGAGGGCTGGACTAGTCTGGGCCGGTTCTGTCTGAGGCCGCAGACCCGCGGGCAGCTCCGGCAGCTTGCGGGCCTGCGGAGCTGGGCGGGCGCGCTGTGGTCTTGTGGCGGGCTGTGGTCTTGTGGCGGGCTGGGCTTCCGACCCGGTCCTGTCAGGCGCCGGCGGCTTTTCTACGGGGGAAGCGCCTGGAGGACGCGGGCTCTGCGCGGTCAGCTTGTCTGTGGAGAAGGCGGGACGCGGGGCCTGAGCGGACCGTGAGGCGGCTGCGGAGGACGAGCGGAGCTGAGCGGACCCTGAGGCGGCTGCGGAGGACGAGCGGAGCTGAGCGGACCCTGAGGCGGCTGCGGAGGACGAGCGGAGCTGAGCGGACCCTGAGGCGGCTGCGGAGGACGAGCGGAGCTGAGCGGACCCTGAGGCGGCTGCGGAGGTCGAGCGGAGCTGAGCGGACCCTGAGGCGGCTGCGGAGGATGAGCGGCCTCCGGCCAGGTGCGGACGGGGCCTGGGGTGGGGCTGGTGGGGCACAGGGTGGAGCAGTGCGGCCTGCCTCTCCCGGGGTGTCATTTGTGTCCTTCCTGAGGTGACTTTGGTGCGGCCAGGCCCTGAGCCAGGCGTCCGGAGCTGTCTAGGCCCAGGCCTGGGTGCTGGTGTCTGTGGAAGGGTGTGAAGTGCGGTCTGCCTCTCCCGGTGTGTCATTTGTGCACTTCCTGAGGTGACTGCGGTGCGTTTAGGCCCTGAGCCAGGCGTCCGGAGCTGTCTAGGCCCAGGCCTGGGTTAGGGTGTCTGTGGAAGGGTGTGAAGCAGTGCGGCCTGTCTCTCCCGGTGTGTCATTTGAGCACATTCTGAGGTGACTTCGATGAAGCCAGGTCCCACGCTAGGGAGGCCACACACCAGGCCCCACTCCAGGCACACCCCAGACCAAGAAGGTTCCACACCAGGCCCCACAGCAGGCAGGCCCCACACCAGGCCTCATACCAGGCAGGTCCCACACCAGGCTCCACACCAGGCCCCACAGCATGCCCCACGCCAGGTCACACACTAGGCCTCACGCCAGGCCCCACGCTAGGCCCCACACCAAGCAGGCCCCATACCAGGCCCCACACCAGGCAGGCCTCATGCCAGGCCTCACACCAGGCAGGCCCCACACCAGGCAGGCCCCACACCAGGCAGGCCCCACACCAGGCCCCACACCTGGCAGGACTCATACCAGGCAGGCCCCACACCCTGCCCCACACCGGGCAGGCCACACACCAGGCCCCACACCGGACAGGCCTCACACCAGGCAGGCCCCACACCAGGCAGGCCCCACGTCAGGCAGGTCACACACCAGGCCCCACACCAGGCAGGACCCACACCAGGCAGGCCTCACGCCAGGCAGCCCCCACGCCAGGCCTCATGCCGGGGCAACACGTCAGGCCCCATACCAGGCCCCCCACCATGCCCCACACAAGGCCCCATACCAGGATCCACACCATGCAGGCCCCACACCATGCCCCACACCAGGTCACACACTAGGCCCCATGCCAGGCTTCATGCCAGGCCTCACACCAGGGACCATGCAAGGCCCCATACCAGGCAGGCCTCACACCAAGCAGGCCCCATGCCAGGCCCCATGCTGGGCTCCACACCAGGCAGGCCCCACGCCAGGCAGGTCCCACACCATGCCCCAAGCCAGGCCCCACACCAGGCAGGCCCCACACCATGCCCCACACCAGGTCACATACTAGGCCCCAGGCCAGGCCCCATATCAGGCCCCAATTCAGGCAGGCCCCACACCAGGTAGACCCCATATCAGGCCCCATGCCAGGCAGGCCTCACACCAGGCAGGCCCCATGCCAGGTCCCACACCAGGCCCCATACCAGTCCCCTTACCTGGCCCCACACCAGGCAGGCCCCACACCAGGCAGGCCCCACACCAGGCCCCACACCAGGCTCCACACCAGGCCCCACGCCAAGCCCCACACCAGGTAGGCCCCACACCAGGCAGGTCCCATGCTAGGCCGGCCCCACACCAGGCCCCACACCAGGCCCCGCTCCAGGCAGGCCCCACACCAGGCCTCATACCAGGCAGGTCCCACATCACGCCCCACACCAGGCAGTCCCCACCCCAGGCCCCACACCAGGCATGCCCCACATCAGGCAGGTCCCACACCAGGTCCCATACCAGGCCCCACGCCAGGCCCCACACCAGAGAGGCCCCACACCAGGCAGGTCCCACACCAGGCCCCACACCAAGCCCTACACCAGGTCCCACAACAGGCCCCACTCTAGGCCCCATGCCAGGCCACACGCCAAGCCCCATACCAGGCCCCACACTAGACAGGCCCCATACCAGGCCCCACACCAGGCAGCCCCCACACCATGCCCCACGCCAGGCCCCACACCAGGCAGTCCCCACGCCAGGCCCCACACCAGGCAGGCCCTATACCAGGCCCTACACCAGGCCCCACACCAGGCAGCCCCCATGCCAGAACTCATGCCAGGCCCCATACCAGGCCCCACACCAGGCAGCCTCACACCAGGCGGGTCCCACATCAAGTCCCACACTAGGCCTCACATCAGGCAGGCCTCACACCAGGCCTCATACCAGGCAGGTCCCACACCAGGCCCCATTCCAGGCCCCATACCAGGACCCACGCTAGGCAGGCCCCACACCAGGCAGGTCCCACACCAGGTAGGCCTCACACCAGATCCCATACCAGAACCCACACCAGGCAGGTCCCACACCAGGCCCCACACCAGGCCCTATACCAGGTCCCACAACAGGCCCCACACCACACAGGCCCCATACCAGGCAGGTCCCACACCAGGCCCCACACCAGGCAGTCCCCACACCATGCCCCACACCAGGCCCCATACCAGGCAGCCCTTACAGCATGCCCCACGCCAGGCCCCACACCAGGCAGTCCCCATGCCAGGCCCCACACCAGACAGGCCCCATACCCGGCCCCACACCAGGCAGGCCCCATACCAGGCCCCACGCCAGGCAGCCCCCACACCATGCCCCACGCCAGGCCCCATACCAGGCAGCCCCTACACCATGCCCCACGCCAGGCCCCATACCAGGCAGCCCCCACACCATGCCCCATGCCAGGCCCCACACCAGGCAGTCCTCATGCCAGGCCCCACACCAGACAGGCCCCATACCAGGCAGGCCCCACACCAGGCCCTACAACATGCAGGCCCCACACCAGGTCCCATACCAGGCCCCATGCCAGGTCTCACGCTAGGCCCCACTCCAGGCCCCACACCAGCCCCCACACCAGGCAGGCCCCACACCAGGTCCCTGTAGCTGGCTGCACATCCGTCCTGACAGCTCAGGGTCTGGGCTGCTGTAAGTACACATATCTGAGTCCAGGGCTTCCCTGGGTCCAGGCCACCCTCAGTCCCATTCCTTCTTGAATCTGGGCCTTCCCTGACTCCATCCCTTCCCAGGGTCCTGTTCTTCTCCCAGGCCTTCCCTGGGTCCAGGCCTTCCTTGGGTCTCAGCCTTCCCCAGGTCTCGTCCTTCCCTGGGTCTTGGCCTTCCCTGAGCTCCTGGTTTGGGCTTTCTCCATGTCCGGGCCTTTCCCTTGTTGGCAGCAGCTCCAGTTTCGGCCAGCTATGACTAGGCCTACTCTAAAGGATGTCCAATTCCTGTTCTGGCTCATCTGGAAGTGGAGCTGTGGCTCAAGTGGTACAGTACTGGCACTGAACAAGAACAACTCAGGGAGAGCACCCAGGCCCCGAGTTCAAGCCCCAGGACCAGCACAAAGAGATTTTTTTTCTTTTCATAACATAGGTATTTAATACATTTTTTTGGCCTGTCCTGGGGCTTGAACTCAGGGCCTGGGCAATGTCCCTGAGCTCTTTCACTCAGGGCTAGCACTCTACCACTTGAGCCACAGCACCACTTCCAGATTTTTCTGTGTATGTGGTATTTAGGATTTGAACCCAGGGCTTCATGCATGCCAGGCAAGCACTTTGCCACTAAGCCATGTTCCTAGCCCTCTTTTACACATGTTACTATGTACACAAAGGTGTTTCAATTTCCTGTCTCTGAATTCCAGTGGTATTGTGTTCCAGGGTCTCCCACAAGTTAGGCAAGTGCCTCAGCTCTTGGCCCTAGTTCTTTCTCTCTAGCCTTTGTTTTCCATGATTTTCAGACTTTGATGCATGTTGTCTTCCTCTGACTATAGGCATTTTGAGAAGAAAACACGCAGTGTCAGGATAAAATGGGGAGAGCCTGGAAGCTTGGAATCACGAATATAGGTTCATGGTGTATAGACCAATGTGGGATGGTCTGGACGGATTGGATCCCATCAGAACTTGCTCTTGCCGCTGGCGTTTCTCGGAGTCTGCATCCAGTTTTCATCTATACTTTCATGTCTATACTTGGGCCTGGAGAACGAGGTGAAGCCTCTCCCTTCCTGCTTGGTAAGTTGATACCTGTCAGAACAAATTTGACCACATTGGGTTCATCCCAGGCCTGTATCCATGTCACCAAGTATTTACTGAGCTTTCAGCTATGTCCTGCATAAGGTATGGTGGTTAGGGGGTGAGAGGATGTGTGACACATGTTTGTTTTCATTACATACACCTTACAGACATTTTGTCAGGCATTTCAAGGTATTTCAATTTGCTTTGTTGAATTCTGGTGATACTATGTTCAGGGCTCTTCACAGGCTAGGGCAACACTAAGCTCTCCAGTTTATGCCTTAGAAGCCAATCAGTTTCTGTAGACTGGAGTCATGTCCACATTCTGATAAGGATTTTTTGAGGGAAGCAGAAGGCATAACCTAGCCTTTTTCTTTTCCTTGTCAGACATACCAGGTCCCCCTTGTCTGTGACAGGGCTCCTGGATGCCTATCCTTTGTTGCTGGTTGCCTGCTTCTGTCTGTAGGCACTTTGAGGAGAAAATGTACCAAGTGTCAGGAGAAACTGGGGAGAGTTCGCACACTTGGAATTATGAATGTAGAATCTTGCTCTACAGCTCAATGTATGCTTTGGCAGACTGAGACCCAACTTAGGTCTGCATCCTCATTTCTACTGTGCTTTCATCTGTGCTTATGTTACCTGGAGAAGGGGTGAAGGCATTTGTGAGGAAGGGAGGCCTACTCCTTCCTGCTTGGTCAGTTGTTACTTATCAGAACAACTTTGATGACTCTAGGCCCCAACCCTGCCCTCTGTCCTGTGCTGTGAGCTAACTCAAATCCATTCACAAAGTGTGTACCTAACACATTCAGGAGCTTTGACCAACTTCCCAAAGCTATGAGAGGCATAAGGTTATGAAAGAATTGTTGAGGAATTGGTTATAGGTGTAGGGTTGTTGATGCTAAGGGCAGGGTTAAGTTTGGGTGTTTTAGGGCTACTCAGGGTAGAAGTTAGAATTAAATTTTTTGTTATGGATCAGAAATAGGTTAGATCAGGTGCTGGGTTTTCGATTAGCCAAACAGAGCAGGTTTTTATGAAGAGCTAAGTTAGTGTTAGGGTCAATGTTACCATATAATAATGGATTAGTTAGAGAATGGGTTAGGGATCTGGTGAAGTTAGGAGTTATGGAAGGGATTAGCATTTGGATTATGGAATGGGTCAGGCTAAGGTTAGGTTTATAGAGTACATGTTTGGGTACTTATACATTTTGGGTATATGTAAGGTTACCTGTGTTGTACACACTTCAGGGTACATGTAATACTTGAAGTACATGTTAGAGTACTTGTAGGAAACATGTAAGTGTTTAGAGCTTGTATTAGAGTACATGTTTGGATGTGTGTTAGGGTTACAGTTTTTTAGAGTATGTGTCAGGGTGCTTGTTAGAGTACATGTTAGGGTATATGTTAAGGTCAGGGTTAGAGTATGCTAGGGTACATTCAGGGTACATGTAAGGTTATGTGTATGGTTTATAGAGTATGTGTTAGGCTATTTTTAACCATATGAGTTAGTGTCTAGAGTATGTGTAATGTATTAGAGTGCTATTGTGAAATCTGTTAGGGTTAAAATACATGTTAAAGTTAGGTTCAGAGTTAGTTTGGGAACGTGCAAGGAAGAACTTTGTGGGATGGGTTAGGATAATGGATATGTTATGGAGCGGTCTTCAGAGTGGGTATGGAACAAGTGAGGATTAGGTAATTTGTTAGTAAAGGATTAATGTAGGTTTGGGGAGTTGTAGAAAGCGTTAGTCAAACAGTTATGGATTTGGGTTAGCAGCTGGTTTAGGGTGAGGCCATAAGATTGCTGAGTGGCTTAGGGTATGTCTTAGGGTATAAGTATGAGTGTGGGCTAAGGCACATGTTAAGATGTGAGTATGGTTTCAGAGTTAGGGTGTATGGTGGGGTACATGTTAGGGAACATGTTAAGATAGTGTTTGGGTTTAAGGTACATTAGGGTACATGTTAGGGCATGCATTTGGGGTAGGTTTGGGGTACATGTTAGGGTGAACATAAACCTTTATGGTTTAAAATACATGTTAGAGTACTTGATTCTGTACATATTAGTGGTTAGGGTATACATTAGGGTACATGGTACAGTTATGTTAAGTGTTTGGGATTGTTAAGGTTAAGCTATGTGTTAGGATTAGATATGTGTAAGGGTACATGTTAGGGTACATGTAAGTATACATGTTAGGGTGCATGTAAGGATCACTTTGAGTACGTGTTAGGGTACTTGTTAGGTACGTGTTAGGTATGTGTAAGGGTACACGTTAGGATGCATGTTGAGTACATGTTAGGGTGCATGTAAGGATCACTTGGAGTATGTGTTAGGGCACTTGTTAGGATACATGTTATTGTTTACCATACATTTTATGGTTGAGGCACACTTTAAGGTACATAAGGTGTTAGGGTATATGTTTGTGTGTGGATTAGGTTAGGGTATGTGTTAGTGTGTGAGTATGGGCCAGAGTTAGGGTGTATGATGGGGTATATGTTAGGGAACATTTTAGGGTACATGTTAGGGTTAAGGTACATGTTAGGACTAGAGCCAGCACTAGGTCGTGTGTCAGGTTATACATTTGTGCTACATGAAGGTTACCTGTATGGTTTAGACCATGTATTAGTGGTTAGGGTATTTATTAGGATATGTGTTAGAGTATGTGTTTGGGTTAGGACATAGGTTTGAACATATGTTAGGGTATTGGTTAAGGTTAGGGTTTTGGTTATTTTTTGGGCATGTGTTAGGGTATGTGTTGGGTTACATTTTGAGTACATGTTAGGGTGCTCGTAAGGGCACCTAGGCTTAAGAGCATATGTTAGGGAACTGTGCTATGATGTTTCAGGGCACATGTCAATATTGTGTTAGGTTTACGATGTGTGTTAGGGTATTGCTTAGGGTTAGTGTTAGGGTACATTTGGGGTACATGCTAAGGTGCTTGTAAGAGTACCTGATGTGTTAGGGTACTTGTTACTGTGTGTGTTAGTGGTGGGGCACATGTTAATATACATGTTAGGATTAGAGTATGTGTAAGGGTATTAAGGTTTGGGTTAGTTTTTGTGTGAAGGTGTGAGGGTATATGTAAGGGTAACTGGGTTAGAGTACATGTTAGGGTCCTTGTTACCATGTTTATTAGTAGAGTATGGATTATATTTTATTAGGGTACATTCAGGGTACACTTGCGGTTTATAGAGTACATGTTTCAGTACTTGTTACCATATGGGTTAGGGTCCAGAGCATGTTTAGTGCATTACAGTGCTATTGGGAAATCTTTTAGGTTTAATATACATGGTAAAGTAATGGCACACATTAGGCTACGTGTTTGGGTCCATGTTGGGGTATGTTTTAGAATTAGGGTACTTGATAGGGGATTTGTTAGGGTTACGGTACATATTAGGGCACTTGTTAGAGTGTGTCTTACGGCAGATACTATAGTATGTGTTAGGGGATCTTTTAGGGTTAGGGCACATGTTAGGCTGTGTTATGGACCATTGGGGATACATGTTAGGGTGCATAAAAACATACTTGTGTGGTTTGCAGTACCTATTAGGGTATGTTAGGGTACATGTTAGGGTACATGCTAGCTTGTGTTTGAGTCATGTTAGGGTACATGTATGAATACTTGTATATTTTACAGTACATGTCAAGGTACTTGATAGAATACATGTTAGGGTCAGGGTTAGAGTATATTAGGTGATTTCAGGGTACATGTAAAGTTACCTGTATGCTTTATAGAGTACATGTTAGGGTACTTCTTACCATTTATGTTAGTGTCTAGAGTATGTTTAATGTGTTAGAGTACTATTGTGAAATGTGTTAGGGTTAAAATACTTGGTAAAGTTAGGGCACACATTAGGGTGTATATTAGGTTACTTTGGGGTACACGTTTGAGTGAGTTTAAGAGTACTTGCATGGTTTTGAATAAGTGTTAGGGTGCTTGTTAGGAGATAAGTTATCATTTGGAGTATATGTTAGGAAACGGTATGTGTTGTGCACCTGTTAGAGTACACTTATGACTTGAAGTACACATGAGATTACGTTGTAAGATATGTGTACATGTTTAGAGTGTGTGTTTGAGTGCATGTTTGAGTATGTGTTGGGTTACAGTTATGGTTTGGGTTAGGCAACATGTTAGGATGTGTGTTGGCATAAGTTTAGGGTACTTCTTAGGTTATATGTAAGGTTTACAGTACGTGACAGTGGTTAAGGTACATGTTATGTTTAGGTTACATGTCAGAGTATCTTTTAATTTCTATCTTAGGGTATACAGTAGAGTGTTTGGGGAACATGCTAGGGTACATGTAAGAGTACCTGTTTTGTTCAAAATTCATGTAAGAATAATTGTTACCATACATGTTAGTATGTTGAGTATGTTACAATATGTGTTAGGGTAAGGGTAAAATTTTAGTAGGTAGCAGGTTTGTGTTAGAGGTGGGGTATGTGTTAGGGTTTAGGTATGTCATGGTTTAGGTTTTAGGTATGTTTGGTAGGATTATGGTATATATTAAGACCACATGTTAGCGTATTGTTAAGACACATTGTTGTTCGGGTGTATGTAAGGGTGCATGTATGGTTTAAACTGCGTTAGGGTAATTGTTACTGTACGTTAGTAATTAGGGTACACGTTAGCATTAGAGTATGTGTTAGGATACATGTTAGGGTTAAGTTATGTGTTAGGGAACATGTTAGAGTATATTGGGGGGTCCATCTTAGGGTACATGTGTGGTTTACTGCACGTGTTCAGGTATGTGTTAGGGTTTGGGTACATGTTAGGGTTCAGGTACGTGTAAGGGTTAGCACACATGTTAGGGTATTTCTTAGGGCTATGATTGGAGTTAGGGCATGTTTGAGGCACATGTTAGCGTTCAGGATTCCAAACCTGTATGGTTTAGAGTGTATGTTAGGCCACTCCCATGGCCTCAGCCCTTGTGGGGTTGGTTTGCTCAGAGTCCTTGCCCTACCCTGCTCAATGGTGTGGACCCTGCTATGCCCAACTTTGGGGGAGACTGGAGACTGGAATGAGCAGTCAGCTGTGCTTTCACTCTGTTCACACACCTGCTATGCATACACATGTGAGGGTATGGGTGGGGATTGAGTGCTATGTATCTCTGTGTGAAAATTGGACCCAGCTTAAGCAGGTTTGATGAAAGAAGGCCATCTACCTCCAAGGATGCAGGTAAGTCTGTTAAGTATCAGGGTGTGGGTGGGGTTGGGATTAGGTTAAGAAACTTGGGTTGCCAGGAGTCTGGGGTGGTGACAATAGGGACTAGTGTTACTAGGGCTACTGTTGTTAGGATTGGTCAGGTTTGGGTTTGGGTTCAAGTATAGAGTTGTTTGTTTATGTTAATGGTAGGTTCAAGTTTTGCTTAGGGTACCTGTACCCTTAACATATACACTAAGCCTCTCACCAATTTTAGGCCTAACCCGAAGCCATTTGCCAACTCAAATGCATACAATAATGGTGTACCTAATACATTCAGCAGCCCTAACCCATCCCCCAGAGCTAGAGGAGGAATAGGGTTAAGCACTTGGGTTGTTGAGAAATAGGGTAAAGGAATAGGATTGTCAGTGGTCAGGGGTGATGTTAATGTTTAGGGTTGTTAGGTCTACTGTTTTTAAGGTTGGTATGATTGAGGTTAGATTTCAGTTGTAGGGTTTTTGATGTTATGGGTATATTTAGGGTTCATGTTAGGGTACTGACTATGTTAGAGTACTTGTTATCATACATGTTAGTGGTTAGAGTACATGTTTGGGTTAGGACATGAATGTGTTATGGTATGTGTTAGGGTACATGTTAGAGTACCTGTATGGTTTAGAGGATGTGTTAGCATACTTTTTACCTTATATGTTAGGATTTAGAGTACATGTTAGGATATGTGTTAGGATACGTGTTAGGGTTAGGGTATGTGTTAGAGAATATGTTAGGATTTGAGTTAAGGTTAAGGCACGTGTTCGGATATGCATTGGGGTACATTAGGGGACATGTTAGAGTGCATGTTAGGTTTAGAGTACTTGTTCAATATGTGAAGAGTGAGGCTATATGTTAGGGTTAGGGCACGTATGAGGGTACAGTTTAGGATTAAGCTGTGTGTTTGGTATGGTTCTGTAAATATGAGGTACTTGATAGGGCGCATGTGAGGTACAGTACGTGGTAGTGGTCAAGATATGTGTTGTGGTTAGGATATGTCTTAGGATATTTGTTAGAGTTTGCCTTAGGGTTAGAGTATATGTTAATGTATATGTTTGGGTACTTGTTAGGGTGCATGTAAAGTTTGGAGCACATGGTAGTGTTAGGGTACATCTTAGGACACACATTATGATTTGGGTATATGGTTAGGCTTTGGCTTAGGGTATATGTTAGGGTAATGTGCCTGTTCAAAGTATATATGAGGGTACTTGCTATGGTATATTGAGTGTTTGGAACATGTTATGATATGCATTAGGGTAGGCATGTATTAGGATATGAGGATTTGGGGTACATGTAAGAGTACCTGCATGGTTTAGAGTACTTGTTAGGGTACTTGCTAGGGTTCATATTAGGGTACATGTATGTTTAAAAGTACCTGTTATTGTTCTTGTTAGGCTGTTAATACTTTGAGTATGTGTTTGGGTTCAGGTTAGACTGTATGGTAGGGTGTGGGTTAGAGTTATTGTTTTGGTTAAGGTTAGCACACCTGTTAGGGTATATTAAGGTTTATGTATGATAAGAGTACATGTTAGGGACTTCTATTAGGGCACAAGTTAGGAAACATGTAAGGATCCTTGCAGAGTTACAGTTCATGTTGGGGTACCAGTTGGGATAATTGTTAATGATTAGAGTGCATGTTTAGGGTACGTGTTAGGGTTATTTTAGTTGTTAGGTTACATGTTAGAGTATGTGGTAAGGTTTGTGGTAGGGTATGTATGTTAGGCTTTGGATGAGGGTGTGTGTTAGGGTATGTATTAAGGTACATTGTTGGTACATGTTAAGGTGCATGTAAGGGTACATGTATGGTTTAGAGCATGTGGTCGGGTAATTGTTACTGTATGTCTTAGTGATTAGGGTGTTTGTTAGTATAGATGTTAGGGTTCTGTGTTAAAGTACACATTAGGGTATGTTTTAGGTTTAAGCTGTCTGTTAGAGTACATATTAGAGTATGTGTTGGAGTACATTTAGGGGTACATGTTAGTGTGCATGTAAGGATACTTGTGTGGTTTACAGTACTTGTTCAGGTAGTTGTTAGGGTTTGAATACATGGTAGGGCATATGTTACTGGTAAGGTATGTGTTAGATTAGCACACGTGTTAGGGTATCTCTTAGGGTTATGATTTGGTTTAGAGTTAGGAATGTTTGAAGTACTTGTTGATGTTCATGATTCCAGACCTGTAGATTTACAGTGTGTGTCCAGTCAGTCCAGTGGTCTTCAGGAGTTGTGGGGTTTTACTCAGAGTTGCTTTCACTCTGTTTACACACCTGTCATGTATGCACATGTGAGGATATGGGTGGGTATTGTGTGCTATGTATCTCTGTGGAAATTGGACCCAGCTTAAGCAGGTTTGATGAAAGATGGCCATCTACCTCCAAGGATGCAGGTAAGTCTGGTAAGTATCAGGGTGTGGGTGGGGTTGGGATTTAGGTTAAGATGCATGTAAGGGTACCCATATGGTTTGGAGTATGTGTTAGCATACTTTTTACCTAACGTGTTAGGATTTACAGTACATGTTAGAGTATGTGTATAGAATATGTTAGGTTTAGGATTTGAGTTAAGGTTAGGGCATGTGTTAGGATGTGCATTGGAGTATGTTAAGGGACATGTTAGAGTGCTTGTAAGGTTTACAGTGTGTGTTTAGGTACTTGTCGCTGTACATGTTAGGCTGTGTGTTAGGATATGTGTTAATAAACAAAAAGCTGGTTCTTTGAAAAAATAAACAAAATTGATGGACCGTTGGCAAGACTAATTAAAAAAAGAAGAGAGCAAACCCATATTAACAGCATTAGGGATGCCACTGGAAAAATCACAACACATACCCAAGATAACCAAACAATCCTAACGGACTACTTTCAAAAGTTATACTCTCTAA